>NC_048299.1:31499789-31866088 GCF_013100865.1 Trachemys scripta elegans
TATCAGAGGGGTAGCCGTGTTAGTCTGAATCTGTAAAAAGCAACAGAGGGTCCTGTGGCACCTTTGAGACTAACAGAAGTACTGGGAGCATAAGCTTTCGTGGGTAAGAACCTCACTTCTTCAGATGCAAGACTTGCATCTGAAGAAGTGAGGTTCTTACCCACGAAAGCTTATGCTCCCAGTACTTCTGTTAGTCTCAAAGGTGCCACAGGACCCTCTGTTGCTTTTTACAGATTCAGACTAACACGGCTACCCCTCTGATACTTCCATGAGATGAGATTTTAAAAAGACTAGGACTCTTTAGAGTAGAAAAGAGACGACTAAGGGGGGGGATATGATAGTGGTCTATGAAATCATGAATGGTATGGAAAAAGTGAATAGGGAAGTGTTATTTACTCCTTCATATAACTCCAAGGACTAGGGGTCACCTGATGAAATTAATAGGCAGAAGGTTTAAAATGAACAAAAGGAAGTATTCACACAACACACAATCAACCTGTGGAACTCATTGCCAAGGGATGTTATGAGGCCAACAGTATAATTGGGTTAAAAAAAGAAATAGGTACGTTCATGGAAGATAGGTCCATCAGTGGCTATTAGCCAGGAAGGTCCGGGACACAACTCGATGCTCTGGGTGTCTGTCAACCTCCAACTGCCAGAAGATGGGACTGGATGACAGTTGTAATGACCCTATTCTGTTCATTCCCTCTGAAGCATCTGGCACTGGCCACTGTCGGAAGACTGGATATTAGGCTAGATGGACCATTGGTCTGACCCAATATGGCTGTTCTTATATTCTTATGTGTATTTCTGTTGTCAGCTGTAATATATTAATATATATTTCATTGATAGACCTTAGTTTGGTAAGTAAGGTACAGCAGCCTATCATTTCTTTCTGTGAACTCTTTTGATTTTGCAAGTCAACATGGTCTATTAGTAAATAGAAAGGGGAATGTAAATTAGGAGACATGGTCCATTTTTGACTCAGAGCTTTGAGCAGCGTTCTCAGAGTTGGACTCTACCTAAAATTTTCCTTTAATAAAAGTTCTCTCTTTATGAAGTATCATTTTATTCTTCTAGTGGAACAACTGTTCAGTCAGAAGAAAGAGACAAAGATGATCAACCATTGCTTCTCCTCACTGCCTCAACTATCAGAGTACGCAGTTTTGGCCAACTCTCTCGTTTGCTACATGTAGCTATGGAAAAAAAGTTAAAGGAAGCACAGGCATGCCTTGAAGGTTGGGTTTTTTTTTCTTGCCCTTGAATTTTAATGTTTAAAAAAATAAGAGAAAGAAAGAAACACATACGTTACATTTTATTTAGTACAAATTTTGGCTTATGAGAGATTGGTTGAAAACAGTGATTTGATGAACCAGCAAACTTCTATTTTTTATTTTTTTATCTTCACTGAAGTGAGTAATATAGAGGTCTGGAATAATGTTAACGCTGAATTACATATAAAGATACATGCATACTGATTGGTACCTCAACAATTATAGCAGATCATATATTCAAATCTTGGCATACTAAATGTGTCCTCAGAAGCTAATAATAATTTTTTTCTGTACTTTTAACGTAATCTCCCTTTTATAATGTTAATTTATTAAAAATAACCAATAAAATATGTTATGCTTAAGAAGTTCATGGCTATGAACATTTTCAGATCTTTCTGATGAATGCTTTTAGAAAATATGTAATAGTATAGTTATTGGGTCATATCCAGTTCCTTGTATACAAACTGTGACTAAAAAGCACCTACGTGTGCGAAATTAGACACTTACGGCAATGCAAGATCTGAGTAACATTCATTTGTGAAATTGGTAGAAAACAAGTTAGCTACAATTCTGATGCAGCCACAGATGTATTGGGCCTGATTTGTAAAATGCTCACACAGCAAAGACACACACAGGGATCATGCTTCAGTGTGAGCCAGCAACTGCTATGCACCTGTGTAAGAATACTGTCACTTATTGGGCCACTGAGAACAAGAGGAGTTTATAAAACCAGCTGACACACAGTTGTGTCACTGGTCACTGTATAGGACAGCTGGCAATCCTGAGCAAGTGATAGCTGGGCCTTTTATGGAATCATTGGGATTGTTGCCAACAAATCTTTTAAGACATTGTTTTATACTAAATCAAACTTCCGTAATGATGGGTGAATTGAGCCCATTGACTTGATGTTTGGGCCATCATCCAATTTTATTATCCCTGAAGGTAAATACTGACCTAAAAGACAGTTTTAGATTTATTGAATCAAAAGGTAAATATCAATGTTTATTCACCAGAAGACAGCTCCTGTTTATTATTTGTTTTACCTGAATTTTGTTTTCATATTGTTAAAAACTGATATATTAATGTATTTCAAATGTGAAATCATTTACTCCTACAGGATAAAACAGTAACATTTTAAACATGTTAAGGAACCCATTATCTATCTTTTAAAATTAAATATGTGTTCATATTATAAGTTACCATTGTTAAAATGCTTTGGCAGTGAAGGATTTTAAAAATCCTTTAAGATCAGTTTTAAAGTATCATTATCTTTATATTGACAATGTTTATCATTTACAGCCAATAGAGATCCTATAGTGAAAATTCTTGGCCCAGGATATGGGACCATTGAAGGAGAAGATATGTCTATGCTGCGCTTGCTGGACAGAATGAAAAAAGATGATGATCCCAATACAGAGATTAAAATGAAGATCTCTCTTCTTCTTCAACAGCTGGATATGCAACTACTTAACAGTTCTTTAAAACATATTTCACAGTAAGTGCATTGCAAATTAAACTGTCCATTTTTAGCCAGTAAATTTTTTGTTTTGTTTTTAAATTAAATTCATTTTAACCCAAAACATGTGCTTTTGGTGTGATATGAAGAAATCACTCAAAAGAGGTATGAAAGTAATTATCTTTATTGATTTATGAAAACCAGGAAAAGTTGCTGAAATGAAAGATATTTTCTGGAGGTTTAACAATATGAGTATAAATATGTATATGTGAAAGTGTGTGTGCATGTATACATGCATGCAGTGCATATGTTCTGTATTTGAAAGCAACTCAATATAATATATATATATATATATATATATATATATAAATAATACACTAGCAATTAAAACATTTTAATAGAGTTGTATTTTTTATTATTAGATTTTAGACCATTTTCTATTAATTACAGAGAGGTGAGATTAAGTCCAGCTGCTGTAAAAAATGAAGTGGATCTGCTCAAACATTTCTCTGGAGAAGGAGAAGATACTGTGCTGGAATCTCTTGAATATACATCAGGTTATAATTCTGCCTTTTATGTTTTTGTTTTATCATGTTTTACATTTACACATATACATTAAATATAAAAAAAAATTTTTTCATGTAGATGTTAAAATAAATTCATTATCTCTTACTGATTTAAAATGTGTATTTCTATTTTTAAGTAATGATATAGAACAACATGTACCTACAGATATGGAGCTCAATTCTTCAACCTTGATTTACATAAATAATCCCTATTCATGTCCCATTGAATTCAGTGGGACTAATTAAGGGCTTGGTCCTGAGAAGTGCTGCACGTGTGTATAAGTGGTTTGTTGGATCAGGCCGGAATGCTCAGCACTTTGCAGTATCAAGTCCTAAATGAGTTCAGATTGTTGACATAAGTAAGGGTTGAAGGATTGGGACCTTAATTTGTATGAATTTTATAATTAAAAATCTATTCACATCTTATTATTAGAAATAGCAATATATTTTGAAAAATAACAAAAACACTCTTGTTGCAGATTATGAATTCTCCAATGGATGTCGAGCCCCACCTTGGAGACAAGTCCATGGGGACATCTGTTATTTGATTGTTAAACCACATGACACCGATCCTTTGTACATCACTTGCAGCACAGCAGGAGTGTTTTTAAATGGAGTAAGTAACAATAAAAACTCAAATCCGGGATAACAGAAACTTGAGTACTGTATGTAAAAATCCTGCCTGAGGATTTAGGGCAGTTGCATTCAACCAAGAGCTGAAGAGCTACTTTAGTGGCTCTGCGGAAAGAGAGAAAATAATCATGCATGATGCTTTATATTTTTTACATTTTGACAATAAGTCATTATTTCTTTTTCTGCTGTTGCCTGAACAGTGAATCCTAGTGGTTTACACATCACTTGTAAATCTACTTTGTTACCACATGTGTGAAGCAGCACATAAAATGCTTATTTTGCACATTCCTTTCACTATATCTAGCTATTAGAGCAGTGGTTCCCAAACTTGTTCCACTACTTGTGCAGGGAAAGCCCCTGGCGGGCCGGGCTGGTTTGTTTACCTGCCGCATCCGCAGGTTTGGCCGATTGTGGCTCCCAAAGGCCGCGGTTCGCTGCTCCAGGCCAATGGGAGCTGCTGGAAGCGGTGCGGGCCGAGGGACATACTGGCCGCCGCTTTCAGCAGCTCCCATTGGCCTGGAGTAGCAAACCGTGGCCACTGGGAGCCGTGATCAGCCGAACCTGCGGACACGGCAGGTAAACAAACTGACCCGGCCCGCCAGCGGCTTTTCCTGCACAAGCGGCGGAACAAGTTTGGGAACCACTGTATTAGAGTATGCGGCCAGCTTTCAACCCCCTTTCACGGTGTTAGCATGCTCTATCAGGTCGCAATCAACATCTATGGCATTACTTAAAGATGTTCCAGTATCTGCAGAGCCACTACATGGTCTTCAGTACATACCTTCTCTAAGCACTATGCTCTGGTCCATGCCTCTAGATTCGGTGTGGCAGTTGGCTATGCGGTTCCATCTTCATTTCTGGACCTGATTCTGTAACTCCCTTCTTGCCATGAGTATACTGCTCTCAGGAGTCATCTGAAGTGGAGCAACCATAGGGACACTATTCAGAGAAGGAGAGGTTACTCACCCTGTGCAGTAACTGTAGTTCTTTGAGATGTATGTCCTTATGGGTGCTCCACTACCTGCCCTCCTTCCCCTGTACTTCAGAGTTTCCTTGTAGAACTTTGTGATAGATTTTGTGGTAGAGGGTAGTTTACCTGTGCAGTCCCATATAGTCCTGGTGTGGGGCACAAGGACATGTAGGACTCATGTGCAGGCTGAACGGACACTGTTAATGAAAATCTCTGAATGAAGGCATGTGGGGCGCACGTCATCTAAAGTGGAGCCCCCATAGGGACACACACATCGAAGAACTACAGTTACTGCACAAGGTTACTGCACCCTCTCCTTCCTGAGTCCCAGTCCCAAACTATTTTTCTCTCTTCTTATGATGATTGCTTGTATAAAAATATAAGAGTTTGGGACAAGTATAATAAAGAATAAAATCTACACAAAATTTCACAGATTTTTAAGGAAAAAAACCCATACATTTCCCCCCCCAGCTATAAATAAGGGCATGATCTTCTAAACACATTCTACTGGATGAAGTGCTTACTACTATGTGTCCCATTGAAATAATAGATTAATAGATTTTGTGGCCAGAAGGGGCCATTGCCATCATCTAATCTGACCTCCATAACACAAACCATAAAATGTCGCTCAGTATCCTTCATCAAGTCCGTAACTTCTGGTTGAGCTACAGCATATCTTTTAGAAAGACATCCATTCTTGCTTTTAAGAGTTCAAGTGATGAAGAATCAATCACACTGTCTTCACCCATAACTATTTCACATTTGGGGAAAATGTATACCTTCAAGTCAGCGGCACTCCTGTGGGTACACGCATGGCCCCACCGTATGCTAACATTTTTATGGCTGACTTAGAACAACACGTCCTCAGCTCTCGTCCCCTAACGCCCCTACCCCACTCGCGCTACATTGATGACATCTTCGTCATATGGACCCATGGAAAAGAAGCCCTCGAGGAATTCCACCATGATTTCAATAATTTCCATCCCACCATCAACCTCAGCCTGGACCAGTCCACACAAGAGATCCACTTCCTGGACACTACAGTGCTAATAAGCAATGGTCACATAAACACCACCCTATACCAGAAATCTACTCACCGCTATACTTACCTACATGCCACGAGCTTTCATCCAGACCACATCACATGATCCATTGTCTACAGCCAAGCTCTAAGATACATCTGCATTTGCTCTAATCCCTCAGACAGAGACAAACACCTACAAGATCTCTATCAAGTGTTCTTAAAACTACAATACCCACCTGCTGAAGTGAAGAAACAGATCGACAGAGATACTTCTATCTCATAGAACTGGAAGGTCATTGAGTCCAGTCCCCTGCCTTCACTAGTCGGACCAAGTACTGTCCCTGACAGACTCCCCCCTCCCCCCGCCCATCCCTAAATGGCCTTCTCAAGGATTGAACTCACAATCCTGGGTTTAGCAGGCCAATGCTCAAACCACTGAGCTATCCCTCCCCCCACAAGATCCAAAAGAGTACTCAGAAGTCACTTACTACAGGACAGGCCCAACAAAGAAAGTAACAGAATGCCACTAGCCATCATCTTCAGCCCCCAACTAAAACCTCTCCAGCGCATCATCAAGGATCTACAACCTATCCTGAAGGACAATCCCTCACTCTCACAGATCTTGGGAGACAGGCCAGTCCTTGCTTACAGACAGCCCCCCAACCTGAAGCAAATACTCACCAGCAACTACACACCACACAACAAAAACGCTAACCTAGGAACCTATCCTTGCAACAAAGCCCATTGCCAGCTCTGTCCACATATCTATTCCACCTATGAGACACCATCATAGGACCTAATCACATCAGCCACACCATCAGGGGCTCGTTCACCTACACATCTACCAATGTGATATCTGTCATCATGTGTCAGCAATGCCCCTCTGCCATGTACATTGGCCAAACTGGACAGTCTCTACCAAAGGAATAAATGGACACAAATCAGACATCAAGAATTATAACATTCAAAAACCAGTCGGAGAACACTTCAGCCTCCCTGGACAGTCAATTACAGACCTAAAAGTGGCAGTTCTTCAACAAAAAAACTTCAGAAACAGACTCCAACGAGAAACTGCAGAACTGGAATTAATTTGCAAACTGGACACCATTAAATTAGGCTTGAATAAAGAGTGGGAGTGGATGGATCATTACACAAACTAAAAACTATTTCCCCATGCTAATTTTTCCCCTCCTGTTACTCACACCTTCTTGTCAACTGTTTGAAATGGGCCATTCTGATTATCACCACAAAAGTTTTTTTTCTCCTGCTGATAATAGCCCACCTTAATTGATTAGTCTCATTAGAGCTGGTATGGAAACCCCCATTTTTTTCATGTTCTGTGTGTGTGTGTGTGTTTTTATATATATATATCTTCCTATTGTATTTTCCACTCTATGCATCTGATGAAGTCGGTTTTAGCCCACGAAAGCTTATGCCCAAATAAATTTGTTAGTCTCTAAGGTGCCACAAGTACTCCTCATTCTTATCTCCAATTAAGTTCTTCCAATGGTTAATTATCCTTACTGTCAAAAATGTGTGCTTTATTTCTAGTCTGGATTTGTCTAGTTTTAGCTTCCAGCCATTAGCCCTTGTTATACTTATGTCTGCTAAATTAAAGAGCACTCTTCTGTTAGAAATCTTCTCCCCATGTAGGAAGTTCTAGAACATTGTTAAGTCACCTCTTAATCTTCTTTGTGATCAACTATAAACAGAATGAGCTTCTGTAGTCTCTCGCTGTAAGGCAGGCTTTCCAGATCTCAAATCAGTGTTGTAGCTCTTTTCTATATCCTTTCCAATTTCTCACCATCCGTTTTAAAGTATGAACACCAGAACTGGACACAATATTCCAATAATGGTCTTGCTAATGCCATATACAGTGGTAATATCGCCACTGTGGACCAGACTCCAAAGAGAAACTGCTGAGCTCCAGTTCATTTGCAAATTTGACACCATCAGATCAGGATTAAACAAAGACTGTGAATGGCTATCCAACTACAGAAGCAGTTTCTCCTCCCTTGGTGTTCACACCTCAACTGCTAGCAGAGCACCTCACCCTCCCTGATTGAACTAACCTCATTATCTCCACACTGATTTATACCTGCCTCTGGAGATTTCCATTACATGCATCTGAAGAAGTGAGGTTCTTACCCACGAAAGCTTATGCTCCCAATACTTCTGTTATTCTCAAAGGTGCCACAGGACCCTCTGTTGCTTTCTATATTTCTACTTGCTCTTCCCCTGATTATACATTCTAGCTTTCTTAGCCACTGCATCATACTAGAGGCTCATGTTCATTTAGTTTTCCCCCATGGTCCCTAAGTCCTTTTCCATGGGACTACTCACAGAGCACCACACACAGTAGTAACTATTTGCAGGACTGGGTCTAAGATGCTGATCATGCAATGAGTTCCATGTGAGTGGACCCTGGGGGCTCTATGCTGGCACATTGGTCAGTTGTGTGAAGATCAATGCAAGTTTGGGACCTATGTTCCTGAACAGTATTTACCTTACAGATCGAAATCTATTATGAAAGAGAATAATAATAATAATTTAAAATTGTGTTCTTTTTTAAGGGTAGAGGAAAGGAGAAAGATGATATTGACTATGAGAGAAAAAGTGACATATGTAAAGATCTTATAACATTATTAAGGGAAAGATCACCAAAATTTGTAGAGAATATGGCTAAACAGGTATGTATATATTTTACATATTGTACTGTGATGTAGTCTGCTCCCATATCAGTAGTGGTGCTTAGCAGTCAGCTCATCCCAGTTATGTGGCATGGCCCTTTAAGATTTTGGGAGGCTTTGATGTATGCAAAAGATCTAGGAAATAAGATATTGGAACAGAGGAAGCAGTCCCCAGAATATGTAATGATTGCGAGAAAGTCAGTTACTGTTTGTTTAAGGCACTGGGACCAAAAGTCTTGCAGAGTGGGTGGGGCAAGTCTCTCGTGTCTTCCAGCCAATTGGGAATGAGCTGGAAGTAAAGGGCTGTGTATATTCAGAGAGACACCAGCAGGAGAAGGTTATCAGCTGAATCCTCTGAATCTGGGGACTATTGGGAGAAAGGGGCCAGCTGAATGAGAAGCTGGTTGAAAGCCACAGCTGGCCTGAGGTAATGAGCACAGCTCAAAAAGGGGAACTGTGGGCCTTCTGTGACAAGGAGGGAGCAGCTTGACTGAAACCCTCTATCTCCAAGAAACAGGGCTGTTAAGACTCCTGAACCTAAAGTGGAGCTCTTTGGGGGAAGCTGTATGAACTAAATAAATTGAATCCTAGGAGAAGGGGAATATTGTTTAAAGACTCTGGAGGCAAGTAGTTTATTTCTGAACACTAGTAGAGCAAGCTGAGGGAAGTGTGCATGCAGGGCCTTGCTTGGCCAACAGGGGGCATGTCCTTTGCGTCACTGTTACAAATAACTGCATTTGTAAGAATTACATGGGTTCTGACCAACTTGGTCTAGAATACAAACATTGCTATATAATCGACTTACAAAGTTGTTAGATTTCTGCAGCAATGTTTCTAAAGAAAGTTAGTATAAATCTGCTGCATATTTCATGTTTTCTGTTGTAGTTACAATGTATATCTGTGATTAGATGTAAAATTTCCAAGAACTTGCAATGCCTTAATCTCTTTTGTATTAAATATATTCTTTTGTACTAAATATATTCATATCCTATAACATCAAATTATGACAATGGGAGACTATTTTTATTCTCACTCGTCCATGAGTGAGCTAGTAAGTGTAAAAAAATCTTTGTGATTACTGTATTTATACTACAGTATTTTTCAGTGACACCTTTCTAATATTTCTAACTACTTAAAATATTTTTAAAAGTTGAAATGTCAAGTTTTTAATTTGTTTGTTTTTTCTTCCAAATGTATGTTTCTTTTGATAAAACTTATCTAGAGAAAGTTCTGTCAAGTATCATTATCCAGCAGTAATTGCTACAATTTTATGGATTAAGCTACCAGTTTTATCAGTCATCTGCAGCTATAAGCCTCCTCCCAGAATAGCTGTGGTATGATACAGTGTTATTACATACAATGTATATTTTTTATTATTATAAGTGCAAGATCCAGCCCAAAGAGAAAATGAATAATGAAAATGGGTAAATGAATAAAAACACACTCAGATTTATATAATAGATTTCTAGGGACAAAGGAAACCACAAAATGAGAAAAATTGGAATGGCATTTACATTTAGTATGTAATATAAAAACACAGCCTTATAATTCATTCAATTTAAATTTAATTAATAATTGTTCATACTTTGGTATCATCAACAATTTCTTTTTCTACAGTTGTGTTTCTAAAGATAAATAACATATCTGAGTATTTCAATAAATAATTTTGTTGTAATTTGGTGTTCCATCAGAATATGAGCTGAGTTTCTAATTTTGCATAAAAAGTACTGCTAATCCCTCATCAACCTGGTATTGTTTTTTATGCAGCTGTAGAATTTTTAAAACAGGAAAATATATTTTAACATAAAAGGTCAACTTTCTTTGATGATATTTTCTATAATCAAACCATTTACATTTATATCTTCATCCATTATGACAAATATAAAGATATCCCTCATTTGTTGCAAGAGTTGTCTTTGATTTAAATGTCAGAGTTGAGATGTATGCTTTCAGCTCACATAGCATGTGTTAGAATCATAGACTTTAAGGTCAGAAGGGACCATTATGATAGTCTAGTCTGACCTCCTGAACAACGCAGGCCACAGAATCTCACCCACCCACTCCTGTATCAAACCCCTAACCTATGTCTGAGCTATTGAAGTCCTCAAATCATGGCTTAAAGACTTCAAGGTGCAGAGAATCCTCCAGCAAGTGACCCTTGCCCCACGGTGCAGAGGAAGGCGAAAACCCACAGGGCCTTTGCCAATCTGCCCTGGAGGAAAATTCCTTCCCGACCCCAAATATGGTGATCAGCTAAACCCTGAGCATATGGGCAAGACTCATCAGCCAGACACCCAGGAAAGAATTCTCTGTAGTAACTCAGATCCCACCCTATCTAACATCCCATTACAGGCCATTGGGTATATTTACCGCTAATAGTCAAATATCAATTAATTGCCAAAATTAGGCTATCCCATCATACCATCCCTTCCATAAACTTATCAAGCTTAGTCTTGAAGCCAGATATGTCTTTTGCCCCCACTGCTCACCTTGCAAGGCTGTTCCAGAACTTCACTCCTCTGATGGTTAGAAACCTTCATCTGATTTTAAGTCTAAACTTCCTGATGGCCAGTTTATATCCATTTGTTCTTGTGTCCACATTGGTACTGAGCTTAAATAATTCCTCTCCCTCCCTGGTATTTATCCCTCTGATATATTTATAGAAAGCAATCATATCTCCCCTCAGCCTTCTTTTGATTAGGCTAAATAAGCCAAGCTCTTTGAGTCTCCTTTCATAAGACAGGTTTTCCATTCCTCGGATCATCCTAGTAGCCCTTCTCTGTACCTGTTCCAGTTTGAATTCATCCTTCTTAAACATGGGAGACCAGAACTGCACACAGTATTCCAGATGAAGTCTCACCAGTGCCTTGTATAACGGTACTAACACCTCCTTATCTCTACTGGAAATACCTCACCTGATGCATCCCAAGACCGCATTAGCTTTTTTCACGGCCATATCACATTGTTGGCTCATAGTCATCCTGTGATCAGCCAATACTCTGAGGTCCTTCTCCTCCTCTGTTACTTCCAACTGATGCGTCCACAGCTTATAACAAAAATTCTTCTTATTAATCCCTAAATTCATGACCTTGCCCTTTTCACTATTAAATTTCATCCTGTTACTATTATTCCAGTTTCCAAGGTCATCCAGATCTTCCTGTATGATATTGCAGTCTTCTTCTGTATTGGCAATACTTCCCAGTTTTCTGTCATCCGCAAACTTTATTCACTTTTTGTGCCAAGGTCAGTAATAAAAAGATTAAACAAGATTGGTCCCAAAACCGATCCCTGAGGAACTCCACTAGTAACCTCCCTCCAGCCTGACAGTTCACCTTTCAGTATGATCCATTGTAGTCTCCTCTTTAACCAGTTCTTTATCCACCTTTCAGTTTTCATATTGATCCCCATCTTTTCCAATTTAGCTAATAATTCTCCGTGTGGAACCGTATCAAATGCCTTATTGAAATCGAGGTAAATTAGATCCACTGCGTTTCCTTTGTCTAAAAGATCTGTTACCTTCTCAAAGAAGGAGATCAGGTTGGTTTGGCATGATCTACCTTTTGTAAAACGATGTTGTATTTTGTCCCAATTACCATTGACCTCTATGTCCTTAACTACTTTCTCCTTCAAAAATTTTTCCAAGACCTTGCATACTACAGATCTCAAACTAACAGGCCTGTAGTTACCCGGATCACTTTTTTTTCCTTTCTTAAAAATAGGAACTATGTTAGCAATTCTTCCATTATACAGTACAACTCCAGAGTTTACAGATTCATTAAAAATTCTTGCTAATGGGCTTGCAATTTCATTTGCTAGTTCCTTTAATATTCTTGGATGAAGATTATCTGGGGCCCCCAATTTAGTCCCATTAAGCTGTTCGCGTTTGGCTTCTACCTCGGATGTGGTAATATTTACCTCCATATCCTCATTCCCATTTGTCATCCTACCATTATACCTAAGCTCCTCATTAGCCTCATTAAAGACTGTGGCAAAGTATTTGTTTATATATTGAGCCATGCCTCAATTATCCTTAACCTCCACTCCATCCTCAGTGTTTAGTGGTCCCACTTCTTCTTTCTTTGTTTTCTTCTTATTTATATGGCTATATATTTTACTTTTGGTTTTAATTCTTTTTGCAAGGTCCAACTCTACATGGTTTTGGCTTTTCTCACTTTATCCCTACATGTTCTGACCTCAATAAGGTAGCTTTCCTTGCTGATCCCTCCCATCTTCTATTCCTTGTAGGCTTTCTGCTTTTTCTTAATCACCTCTCGGAGATGCTTGCTCATCCAGCTTCATCTACAACTCCTGCCTATGAATTTTCCCCCCCTTTCTTGGGATGCAGGCTTCTGATAGTTTCTGCAACTTTGACTTGAAGTAATTCCAGGCCTCCTCCGCCTTTAGATCCACAAGTTCGTCAGTCCAATCAACTTCCCTAACCAATTTCCTTAATTTTTTAAAGTTAGCCCTTTTGAAATCAGAAACCCTAGTCACAGATTTTAGTTTGAACTGAATTAGCTCATGATCGCTCAAACCAAGGTTGTCCCTACAATCATTTCTTCTATGAGGTCCTCACTACTTACCAAAACTAAATCTAAAATGGCATCCCCTCTTGTTGGTTCAGCAGCTACTTGGTGAAGGAATCCATCAGCTATCGCATCCAGGAAAATCTGAGCCCTGTTATTATTACTAGCACTTGTCCACCAGTCTATATCTGGGAAGTTAAAGTCTCCCATGATCACACAATTCCCATTAGTATTTACTTCATTAAAAAGATCTCTATCCATATCCAAATCAGATCCCAGTGGTTTATAGCAAACCCCAAGCACTATCCCGTGGAGACTCTAGTAGCTTTCTTCCCCAATGTGATTTTTGCCCAGACAGACTCTGTCTTATCCATTCCAACTCTTCTTATTTCTTTACAGTCTACCTCATCATTGATATACAATGCTACTCCTTTGTCTTTATTTCTGACTTTCCTAAACAGAACATACCCTTCAATACCTGTACTCCAGTCATGACTACTATTCCACCATGTTTCTGTTATCCCTATAATATCTGGTTTCACTTCCTGCACCGGTAACTCTAGTTCCTCCATTTTGTTACCTAGGCTCCTTGCATTGGTGTACAGACATCTTAATTTTTGCTGTTTGGCTTCACTCATATTCTTTACCTGATTAGGCACAGACATTCTACTGCCAGTATCACCTATTAGACTGGTATCTACACTACCCTTCCTCCTCATGTCCATTCTCCTACCCACGGCTGTATCCTTTCTTACTTGGTTTTCTTCCCTCTCAATGTTAAAATCTGGCGTGGAGCTTACCTGGACATCTCCCAACCATCTCCCCCAAATTCCTAATTTAAAGCTCTCTTAATCAGTTGTGCCAGCCTCCATCCTAGAAGTCTATTTCCCTCCCTACTCAGGTGAAGTCCATTCTGAGAGAACAGTCCTCTGTCCAAGAATGCCTCCCAGTGGCCATACATCCCAAAGCCCTCCTTATAGGACCACTGCCTGAGCCATCTGTTGATCATCATAATCTTGTCACACTTTTGTTGCCTTTCTCTAGGAACAGACAGAATCCCACTGAAGATCACATGAGCCTCGATTTCCTTATGTGTCTTCCCCAGCCTGGCATAGTCTCCCTTGATACGGTCCAGCGAGAATCTAGCTGTATCATTTGTTCCCACATGAAGGACAATCAGCGGATTCTTTCCCGCTCCTGTTAGGATTCTCTTCAGCCTCAGCTCCACATCCTGTATCTTAGCACCCAGCAGACAGCACACCCTTCTGTTCTCTGGATCAGCTCTGGTTACAGGCCTGTCTATTCTTCTCAGTAAGAAGTCCCCAACACAGAGCTGCCTTTTCCTGGTGATGGTGCGATTCTCCGGTCTATCCCCCGTTCCCTCTGGCTGCAAGTCCTCTCGATTCCTATTCTCTCTTGCAATCCTCTGCGACCCATCCCGTATCCTCCTGGGGCTCATATTTGGTGTTGTTATCTCCATTGACTCTTCCCCTCTTCCTATAGGACTAGCTGCTCGTCTCTTCTTCCTTGCCCTCTCACCTTCAGTGACCACCTGCTGTGCCCCTTCTTCATTTTCCCACTCTGAAAACCTGTTCCTGAGCTCTATTTCTCCTCCACTAGCCTGTCTTTTCCTCTGCCTGGTTCTCTTAGTCACATGCTTCCACTGTCCACTTTCCTGACCCAGCAGTCTCCCCTCAGAGTTCTTCGGTCCTGCTTCCATCTGCAAGTCTGAGCTTTTCCCTTCAGTCTCCTCGTGTCTTTGCTCCATCATCTGCTCGAACCCCCTTCTAAACTCAACCAGAGTTTCCACCTGCATCTCCAATCCTCAGATCTTTTCTTCCATCAGCTTTATCAGGCGGCACTTCATGCAGACGAAACTCTTTTCAGGTACTCCCTCCAGGATCATGTACATGGCGCAACTTCCACGTCCAGTCATCTTCATTGTGTCTTCTACTGTTTAGGTCACTACAACTGCTGCCTCTGCATCTGTCATAGTCTTTCCACCGAAATCTTGTTAGTCTGGAAAACACAAACCAAACCAACCCCCCTTCCCCCAGCAAAACAAACCCCCAACGAGCATCAAAATACTGCCAGAACACTACACCCCCCCCTTCACTAGCCTGTCTGTTCCTCTGCCTGGTTCTCCTAGTCTTCCCCCCAAACTCCCCTTGCACACTCCCACTCAAATTCCCCTGTTTACAGCTCTGTTTGCTGGCTCCTGTGCTGCTGCAGCTGTCTGTGCCGCTGCCTGACTGGCTGGCTACCTTGATAGGACCCCTAGTCAGAGAAGATCTGCTCCCTAATCAGGGCTCAGCTTCTCTCCCAGCACACTGCCCCTACCAGCCTCTACACATACAAATACAAATAGCTACAAATACCTTCTCCTCCAAATACCTTGCCACCAGGCTACAGCAGCTCTAAGATTTAAGTATCAGAGGGGTAGCCGTGTTAGTCTGAATCTGTAAAAAGCAACAGAGGGTCCTGTGGCACCTTTGAGACTAACAGAAGTACTGGGAGCATAAGCTTTCGTGGGTAAGAACCTCACTTTTCGTGGGAAAGAACCTCACTCTGGAGATTTCCCTTACTTGCATCTGAAGAAGTGAGGTTCTTACCCACGAAAGCTTATGCTCCCAGTACTTCTGTTAGTCTCAAAGGTGCCACAGGACCCTCTGTTGCTTCCTAAGATTTAAGTGTGTCTTTGGCTTCCGTTCGGACTGCAACATTAGCTAGAGTAAGAAATGTCACATTTTACCTATTACAATAGCATCCAGTAGTGCAAATACAGTTAAAGTTGTTTCATCATTCCTATTTACAGACCTCTCTTTACAGATTTTCAATGGTTTATAAATTGGCAGTAAAATTAATTACACGTTGAAACTTGTCAGAAGGCCTCCACCATTATTGGAATTTAGGCTTTTAAAAATATCCTCTTAGGTTTATGTAGCACCTTTAAGCCAAAAGAATCCTAAAACATTTTGCCCAACAAATTACAATAGGAAGTAAAGAAGAAGATTATATCCAACTGAATCTATAGGAGAAGTTAGGTAGGAAGAATGTTATTATTTAAATTGAAATGTATCCACTATACCAAGGCTAACAGCCTTCTCCTTGTAAAATGTGCCATAGGATCTTTAGGGTACATCTACATTGTACGTCTACATTTCTTTTGGCACCATGTAGAGTAGCATACCTTACCCAGCCCCCCTAGCATGGGTCTAAACAGCAGTGTAGATGGTGAGGCACTGTTTAGGTGAATAGAGTAAAGACACTCCTGAAACCTGTAAGTATGTACTTGGGTATGTATCCTACAGAGCTCTCTACTTGCCAAGTAGTGCCTCCCCATCTATACTGCTATTTTTAGCAGTGTAGTGTCTCACTGCCTCCCTGTTGCTGGAGTCTTTTCCTGCCACAGGGAAATGCTCCAGCAGTGGAGAATAACTCTGTCAGTGGGAAAAAACTCTGGCATCTGCCTGCAGCTAGAGCCTTTTCCTGCCACAGGGAGCTGCCAGAGCCTTTCCTTGCCACAGTGAAAGACTCAAGTAGTGGGGAAATGTTCTGGCAAGGGGGAGACAGTGTGGAAAGGATCTGGCTGCTCCCCGCTACCTCCCCACTGCCAGAGTCCTTCTATTGATACATGTAGTTACACACCATAGAGTGGACGCAGCCTGTTTTTCTCACACACACTCTCTCTTTCTCTCTCTCAAGTAGTTTGCAGTGTACTTATAGCCTTAATCTCCACAAAGGTTCAAGTCTTTAGTTTTACATTTCATTTGAAAGATGGTTCCTCCAGCAGCACAGTGGTCCCCTCACACCACACTGGAGCACTGGTTTAAGTACTGACTGTTTGGGAAGAATGCCACTTACTGAATCACCAATATAACTTCCTAAAGCACTTTCATTTATCTTGCCTTTTAAATTCTAACCAGAACCTGGCATCTTGAGACAGGGAACATACTTCCTTTACATTTTGCATAGCATAAAGCACATTTTATGGTGTTTAGTAAATAACTGTCAACTATGTTTAGCTTATTGAGATATGGCTCCATATGAGAAAACCCTACACCATAAGTATCATCCTTTCCTAGCTTTTCTCAACAGAGATCTAGGATTTGAACTGATATAGATACTGATCTACACACTCCTAATAACAGTTTCTCCATCTGATGGTTGAAATAATTTATGGAATAACATAGAGAAGCTTGCATTGCTACTGCCTTTGCTATATCTGTTCTTTGGTTAATGGCTACAATTTTCTGTACAGTCAATCTGGCATCTTTCACAAGCACTAAAAAACTTAAAAAGTATATTGAATATGCTTGGGGAGAGTTGTTAGAAGAGAAAAAATTCTTGCTGAAGTGAGTAACTGTTCTTTTTTGTAACTGTGATTTTAAGTGGTTAGAAAGAATACATGGCATTTATCAATACAGAAACAGAATCTACAGTATGTGAGGTCTGGAACAAGTTTGCTTCGTGACATACCGTGAGAGAATTGCCTCCAAACAGTTTCCTGCTAATATTCTCTAGGAGAAACAGGAAGAAGAGAACTTCTTTTGGCCTAAAAACTCACCCTCTTCTGTTGTTGATACTGCACACTCAGGGTATGGATCAAGGATCTGAGTCTTGATGTTTGCATGCCAAGATGAGGAATACTGTACCTTCCTCAAGGCCCTGGCCACAACTGCCATTCTTTCAAAAGTTCAACAGGACTTCTTTCAGAACTCATCAGCACTAATCTGTAATTGACTTGGAGAGCACAGTCCATTATTAAGCAGTGTTAAGCAGGGTCTGGGATTCCTTTCATTGACCTTTTAATGCTGTTATACAAGAGAGTTGCATGGTACCTTGTTGACCCTGGTGGGTTTAACAGCTGCCCTTCATTTGGGATAAATGTCAGAAGCAGTTAAGCTCCTTTTGGAGTAAGGTAACTGAAACAATAGGAGCCATCACCCAAAATGCAGGCCACATGCAAGGCTGATCAGGATCTGAGCTCATAAGCATGGGAACTAAGGGTGTGTCGGGGTGCTGCAACATCCCCAACCTACGCCTGGAGTCCCGGCTACCGGCCCCACGCCCGGGGTCCCAGCTGCCGGCCACACGCCTGCCACCAGCTGTGGCCTCGGCCTCAGCCCCCCCTGCCCCTGTCTGTGTCTCCCCTTCCCAAAGTCAAGGCTCTGAGGGGCGGGGGGCACAGACAGAAGTAAGGGGGGCACGTGTTTGGGGACCACTGTTTTACAGTTTCCGTAGCTGGCTTTCAGCACCCCCACTACAAAGCGTTCCAGCGCCACTGGATGAGCTGTGTGGGTGGAGAGATTTATTTGAGGCTGAATGCAAAGGCAGAGGGCTCAGTAGTTTTTTGCTGGGCAGAGAAGGAGCAGAAAGCCAAGGACAGCTAGAGAAGCGCACTTACAGTGTGACTGAGAAAAAGAAAAGAGAGACAGATTGAGTGCTGGCTGGAAAAAAGGCTTGGAATATTGAGCAAGGAAACTGTCTCCTGTTTGATTCCTACTGTGTTCAGGGAAACAGGACTTTGTGTACATTCTTTGAAAATGAATAGGCTTTCACAAAATAACCCAACAACCTATCATTTTCTCCTCATAACAGAAACAACCTGCAAGACCCTGAATATTGGCTCACAAGGCAACAATACAGTTCCTCTATATATTTCCCCTACATGGAAGAGCTAAATTATTTATCATAAAAATGTAATTAGCTGGAAGCAAATTCTTAGAGTTCATTCTCATGTTTATGGGACTCCATTTAATTTGGTGAAATGAGCAAATAATTAGGAGCCAAATTTTCAAGAGTAGACACTGCTTTTAAGTACGTCATTTTTGTGTGTCCAGCTTTGAAACACCTTGGGCCTGATTTTCAGAGGTGCTGAGCTCAGGTTTACTTTAACTGGAATAGCACATTTTTGAAAGTCAGATCTAAGGTATTTCAAGTTGGGCACATAAAACCAGTGGCTAGTTTTGACAGTTTTGGTATTAACCTTTAATATTTTGTTCTGTCTAAAAATAATACAGTTTTAATAATACATTGTTTTAAAATTCATTCTACATCTTTGCTTAGATAAAAATAATTCTTCATAACTGTATATAAATGTGAATTTACAGTTCATAAGTATTGTGATTTGTAGTCATGATTACTGCAGTAACAGGGTTTTAAAAAGGATTAACTTCACTTGATCACCAAAGATAGAAAATGCTAGATTTTTATAAATTGTCCCCCATTGAAAATGGCACAATTTGAAGTTACTGTTTGTTAGATAACACTCTTGTTTTTCTTAATTTAATCAATTTTTGCTATGGTAATAAATGTAGCTACTTAACAAATGTAAATATCGATGTCTTCAATTTTGTCAGATAAATCACTTCTAACTCTGTATTCCCTACTGGTATAGAATTATTGTTATATTGAAGAATATAAAGTATATCAACTTAATGGCAGCAGCAAAATATTTTATTACCCCATGGGAGATCTAGGTTAGTAGATTCAATATTTAGAACATAGAATGTAATAAAGGTTGGTATTGTCGAGGTGTAGTGTTCTTGGTTTTAGTGGTAAGTAAGCTAACTGCCTCTGCTTTAGAACTCTTGAAAGTAGAGTTAATATAGAATTTAAAAATACAATAAGTGTTCCTGTTAGTATGGCAAAAAATCCCCATAGATGTATATTTTTGAAAATATACAGATTTTGAATTCATTTTAAATTTTGTGTATAAAATATTAAATGTACTATTATGTCTGCCGATCTGGAATGAATGGGTATTCCCTTCCCTATAGCAAACTGCTAGGTGGCAACAACTAACAAAAAAGCTCCAAAGATGTTGGTGTCTCTTGATAGCCGCTGCATTTCTCACGCTGTCTAAATGTAATTAAGTTGCAGCTCAGTGGTTATGATTGTTTCTCTGAGATAAAATAAATGGTTCTTTAGAGGAAATGATAGTTCTTTTTCAAGTGATTGCACATGTGCATTCCAATAGGTGTATGTGTGCGCGTGCACGATCGTCGGAGGATTTTTCCCCTAGCGGTACCCGTTGAGTCGGATGTGGAGGCCCCCAGAGTGGTGCCTTCATGGCGGTGTATATTGGTCCCTGCAGACCTGCCACCTGCTCAGTTCCTCCTTACTGCCGGTGACAGTCATTGGAGAAACTCAGTCTCTTGCATTCGCAGGTGGCTACCTAGTGGTTCCCTTTTTTCTTATTTGTAAATAGTTTAATTGAGTTGTAGTTACAGTAGTTAGTTAGTTAAGCTTACTTTGTCCCCCCCTCCCCAGCCCCCCGTTCACCCCCAGTTTTCCCCAGGCACCGTGGCACGCCTCGGTCGCAGGGGTTTAAGGAGTTTGAGACGTGTGCGAAACCCATGCCCAGAGGTGATCTGCACGCTGCTTGTCTTAAGTGCCTAGGAGAAGGTCATCAGACAAACAAATGCTCAGTTTGCAGGAGATTTAGACCCAGGACTAAAGGAGAGCGGGACTATCATTTAAAACTCCTCCTGATGGAGTCAGCCCTCCGCTGGTACCAGAAATGGCACCGGCATCATCAGTGCGTAAAGCCCCAGCCTCGGTGTGGGATGCCCTGGCACCGAGAAAGGACTCTTCCAAGGAGCATCAGCACCACTCCCTGGCTTGTAAAGCTCAAGCGGGCGGCACCACTCAAAGTCCCTGGTGCTGCATAAGAAAAAGAAGGCGAACAGGGGTTGTTCCCCCATCAAGAAGCTGCGAGGGAATTCCAGTGGGGTGGGTCCTGCAGCAAGACACTCACGGCCTGGCCTTCAAGACCCAGCACCATTGACTCCAGCCCCAGCCGGAGGTCCCTCGAGTCCGGTGTCGGTGGACTCCACGACTCGGGGGGAATTGGAGGAAGATCTCAATGTCCCCTCCACGCCAGATACCACAAGGCAGCGTGGGACCTTATTGCCATGATGGCACAGTCTCCGGCCCCAAAGATGCAAGCACCGGCACTGCTCCAGACATTGGCCCAAGTTCAGGCACCATCAGTGGCACCAACGACGGCACCATCTGCGGCATCTATGACAGAGCCGCATATGACACCATCTCCAGCACTCTTCACAGCACCAATGGCGGCACCGCCTCCTGTTCACCATTGGGGCAAGCCCACGATGTTATGGTGCAGCTCCCCATCACCTCAGTACCAGTCCCCATCACCGTTGGGCTCCGCCCCCCTCCCCCCATGGTCAGGCTCAGAGTACTCTTCCGAGTCAGAGGCTGAGTCTTCTGTCTTCCGACGCAGCCGGTACTGCTCGCGATCTCAGCACCGGTGCTGGCACCAGAGGGTCATGGACTCGTTGGCACCGGCAGTATCCTGGCCACCCCAGTGGCAGGGCACAGTACAATAGCCCTTTTGGATTCCTTGGGCCTATCATCAAGACTCAGGGTCAGGGCTCCAGGGCCGCATTCGTGGCATCCGCACGCCATGCTTCCCCCTCAGTGACATTGGTGTCATGCCACATCCCCAGGGCTCCGGAGGACCCCACACGGGACAAGGATTCTGGGCCTTCACACTTGGGCGCAGCATCCGAGCCAGTGCCGCCAGTGGTACTGGAGCCACCTCCAGTCACGGGGGGGACCGATGCAGTGGCAGGCACCCCCACCACCCTACCAGCGATGGACACCATGGGATACCAGGACCTTCTTAGGAGGGTGGCCCTAAACCTAAACCTCCAGGTGGAGGAGGTCACAGAGGGGTTGGATCCAATAGTGGACATCCTTGCTCCGGAGGGTCAATCTAAGGTGGCTTTGCCCCGATAAGAACTATCCAGAACACTAGTAGGGTGCTCTAGCAGACCCCAGCCTTGATACCACACACCACTAACGGGGTGGAGAGACGGTATTTTGTGCCGGAAAAAGGGTATGAACACCTTTTCACCTCCCCCAACCGGGGACTCTAGTGGTCAACACAGCAAATCATAAGGAGCGGCAGGGGCAGCCTGGTCCTGCTTCAAAGTCATGGGATGCTAAGAAGCTGGACCTTTTTGGCAGGAAGGTCTACTCAACTGGGGGTTTCCGTTTCAAGTTGCCAACCAGCAAGCAGTACTCAGCCACTATGCTTTCAATTCCTGGAGTGCATTAGCAAAGTTTCAGGAGTTGCTTCCGGCTGACTCAGGCAAGGAGTTTAATGCGCTTCTAGAGGAGGGCAGGGTGGTCTCAAGAACCTTCCCTCCAGACCGCATTAGATGTGGCAGACTTGACGGCTCGGACTATGGCCACCTCCATTACAATGAGATGCAGCACGTGGCCGTAGGTGTTGAATATACCACCGGAGGTCCAGAACATTATCCAGGACCTGCCCTTTGACTGTGTGGGCTTGTTTGCCCAAAATATGGAATCTCGCTTGCACAGGCAAGGACTGGCGGGCAACTCTAAAGTCTTTGGGGATCCACACTTCTGCACCCCAAAGAAAACCATTCACCCTCAGCCTCTGTCCGCTTCTATTCCGGGCGCCCAACGTGAGACTCGTCCAAGAGATGGGGCAGGAATAATAGGAGGCGCCCATCACAGTCCTCCTCAGACCAAGGCCAGGGCTCTTCGAAACAGCCCCCTGGCCCAAAGCCAAACTTTTGAAGATGTGCCCAAAGATGGAGCACCAGTACTGAGCTCGGATCCTTACCCCGTCTTTGTGAATCGACTGTCCCACTTCTACCGTGCTTGGTCCCAGATCACATCAGAGATGGCTGGGTTCTGAGCACGGTAGACATGGGATATTCTATCCATTTCTGTTCCCTCCCACCCCCCTTCCCCGTCCTTCTTCAGGAACCCTTCTCACAAACAACTCCTTCTGCAGGAGGTGCAATCTCTCCTTGCTCTAGGGGCAATAGAGGAGGTTCCTCATGAGTTCAGGGCAAGAGGTTTTACTCCCATTATTTCCTCATCCCCAAGGCCAAGGGTGGACTCCGCCCTATCCTGGATCTGCAAGACCTCAATACATTCATAAAGAAAGTGAAATTTCACATGCTCTCCCTGGCCTCCATCATTCCTTCCCTGGATCTGGGGGACTGGTACGCCGCCCTCGACTTGAAAGATGCATACTTTCATATCTCCATTATCTTGGCCCACAGACGATTTCTTCGCTTTGTGGTCAGTGGCCAGCACTACCAGTTTAGGCTGCTCCCCCGGGTATTCACGACGTGTATGGCGGTCGTGGCAGCCTTCCTCTAACCAAAGTCAGGTTCAGGTTTTCCCATACCTGGAAATCACAGCCATATCACAAGCACAGGCGGCGGAGCATGTGTCTCTGGCTTGGGCCACCTTCCTCAGGCTGGGCCTCATATTGAACATGCCCAAATCCACACGAGCCCTGATGCAGAGAACAGAATTCATGGGAGCTCTTTTGGACTCCATGCAAGCCAGGGCTTTCCTGCCTGAGCTGCGCTTCCAAGCACTCAGGGACATAATCGAGAACCTTTGCCGGTCCCCACAACGATGGCCAGAAATTGCATGAAACTGCTGGGGCATTTGGCGGCTTGCATAGACATGGGTCCAGCACACCAGATTGCGCCGTCGGCCCCTCCAAGCATTGTTGGCGCAGGTGCACAGGCCCAGCAGGGACCCACTGGACAGAATAGTTACCCTCCCCCCTTGCATTCTCAAGTCTCTCCGCTGGTGGCTACAGCCTCAAGTGGTCTATGTGGTAGTACCCTTTGCCAAACCCCAACCTATGCTATTACTGGTCACGGATGCCTTGGCACTCAGTTGGGGAGCGCACCTTGGCAATATCAGAACCCAAGGCCTATGGTTCCATGCAGAACTATTGCTGCACATCAGTGTAAGGGAGCTGAGGGCAGTTTGTCTGGCATGCCAAATGTTCCAGGCACACCTTCAGGGCACATGTGTGTCGGTGCTGATGGACAACACCACAGCGATGTTCTATATAAACAAACAGGGTGGTGCTCACTCCTCTCCCCTGTTGCAGAAAGCCCTCAGGCTGTGGGACTTTTGCATCACCCACTCGATACACCTAGAGGCGTCATACCTTCCGGGAGGACAAAATGAGCTAACTGATCTCCTCAGCCGCTCGTTTCATGGTCACAAATGGTCCATCAGGGCGGACATTGCGCTCTCGATTTTCCAGAGGTGGGGCTTTCCCCACATAGACCTGGTTGTGATGCGGAGCAACAGAAAGTGCCAGCGGTTCTGCTCCTTTCTGACCTACAGCCCAGGCTCCATCGCAGACACCTTTCATCTTTCATGGATGAATCATCTGCTGTACACGTTCCCACCCTTCCCTCTCATACACAAAGTCCTCCTCGAGGCTCACCGGGACAGGGCTTCCTTGATCCTCATAGTGCCAGCATGGCCCTGCCAGTACTGGTTCACCACACTGTTGAACCTTTCAGTGGACAGACCAGTAGCCCTTCCTGTGTGCCTGGCCCTCATCACACAAGACCACGGCTGTCTACAACACCCCAACCTGGAATCTCTCCCCCTCATAGCGTGGAAACTCCATGATTGAACTCGCTAGGGCTTCAGTGTTTGGACTCAGTTAGAGAAGTTCTGCTAGGAAGTCGGAAGCCCTCCACTCATGCCACATACCTGGCAAAGTGGAAGCGGTTTTCCATCTGGTCTCTGCAGATTCATAGATTCATAGATTCTAGGACTGGAAGGGATCTCGAGAGGTCAGTGAGTCAAGTCCCCTGCCCTCATGGGCAGCCCTCCGCATCAAGCGTCAATTCCCCTTGTTTTGGAATACCTACTGTACCTCAAGCAGTAGGGGTTGTCAATATCATCTCTCAGGGTACACCTGGCTGCCATTTCAGCCTTCCAACCGGGGACAGCGGGTAGGTCAGTCTTCGGGAATCTCATGGTGGGCCGCTTTGTCAAGGGCTCGGACAGGCTTTATCCCCAGGTGCAGCAGCCCGTTTCACAGTGGGACCTCAACCTGGTCCTGTCCACGCTCATGAGGCTCCCTTTCGAGCCCATGGCAACCTGCCCTCTGTCCTACCTTTCCTGGAAGGTGGCCTTTCTGGTGGCTATAACCTCAGCCAGAAGAGTCTCCAAGCTCAGAATGCTGACTTTTGAGCCTCCCTGTATGGTCTTTTATAAAGACAAGATGCAGCTATACCCTCACCCGCGTATCTACCAAAGGTAGTGTCCCAGTTTCATGTGAACCAGGACATATTTTTACCTGTGTTCTTCTCTAAGCCACATGCCAGTAACAGAGAGTGAATGCTTCATTCCCGGGATGTCAGGCATGCCCTAGCCTTCTACATCGAGCGCACAAAGCCATTTCATAAGTCACCACAGCTCTTTACTGTAATCGCAGAGAGAATGAACGGGCTTCCCATTTCGTCCCAGTGCATTTCATCATGGATCACGTCCTGCATCAGAACATGCTACGACCTAGCTAAGATTCCAGCCCCTCCGCTGATGGAGCACTCCACAAGAGCGCAGACTTTGTTCGCAGCATTCCTTGCGCAGGTCACTGTCCAGGACATATACAAGGCAGCAATGTGTGGTCTTCCAGACACACCTTCATGCTGCACTACGCCATCACCCAATAGGCAAGAGACAATACAGCCTTTGGCAGGGCAGTCCTGCATTCAGCAACTAGGTGAACTCCGACCCCTCCTCCAGGGAAACTGCTTGGGAGTCACTTATTGGAATGCACATGAGCAATCACTCGAAGAAGAAAAATGGTTACCTACCTCTCATAACGTTGTTCTTCGAGATGTGTTGCTCATGTCAATTCCAAATCCCACCCACCTCCCCTCTGTCGAAGTATTCCGGCAAGAAGGAACTGAGCAGGTGGCGGGACGGCAGGGACCTATATACACCGCCATGAAGGCGCCATTTCAGGGGGCTCCACAGCCGACCCGACGGGTACCGCTAGGGGAAAAACCTTCCAACGATGGTGCACGGAGCACGCACACACACACACCTATTGGAATGGACATGAGCAACACATCTCAAAGAACAACAGTTACGAGAGGTAGGTAACCGTTTTTTTTTATGCATTTTCAAAGGTGAGGAATAGCTTCAAAGAGTTCATTATCTCACATATATTGCAAAGCTAATCATCTTTTGTATTGTCTTATTGGCCTTGTCTAGATTAACATTTAAAGGTGTGATGTTAATAACTATTAGAGATGTTAGCACAGGGTAGCTGTAAGAAGCATATTGCCTTTAACATGTGCTAAAATGGTTAAGTTGTGGCCTAACAAGGATTTCCCCCGAGGCTTTAACTTGACCATTTTAGCATGTGTTAAAGGCAATCTACCTTGTCTAGATTACACTTTTAAAATGTGTTAGTTAACATGAGTTAGCTAAGTGTTAAACATTTGGGTCAGCATGCATGGGACAGTTAATTCCCATCACAGACTAATAGGAGGCAGGCCACACTTTGACAGTCTCTTTTAAACTGCCTTGGACCAGGTACATAAAAGAATGTCACTGCTTGGATACATGCTAGTGACAGCTGGAATAATAAGAATGAATGATCATAAGTTATCTGTCCTGTCAAAGCTGAATAGCCCAGTAGGAAATAATAGTTGACAAGAGGCAGTAGGTGTTCTGTTGTTGATGCTTTGAAAAACCCTGGTACTAGACAGAGCCAGTTGTTGGTTTTGTAAGGACCATTCAGCTCCCTACATGAGATTGTACTAACAACACCCTTCAAAGACAAAACAGAAAAAAATATAAAGAGAAAATATTTACATTAATTTTACTTGTAAAAAATTAACATACAAACTTGAAACTAATCAACATATTAATTAACTTATTTTTAACATTACTTTTTTTGGGGGGTGGCATATTTTACAATGGCAACAAACACTCCACACCATGTGGTAGAGTTGGATGTATACTTTTGATTTACTGGAGATATGAGCCAGTGCTTCAAACCTCACTGTCCAAGTAGGGAATGTGTTAATCAGCACTCATTCACAGAGTGGATTATTTTATTGCTAATTAAAGATTAAAAACTAAGGACCTGATCCTGCAAACACTTTACTCATGAAAATAGCCCTTATACAAGTAGTCCATTGAAAGCAGAGTGAGAGAGTTTGCAGGATTGGACCATTAAAACTGGTTTGAAATTGGATTCTGTAGCACTGCTGGTGTTGCAGATTAACAATGGGACAAAATGTACCTTTAGTGTGAGTTCAAGAATTTCCAAATTTAGCTAATGGCTTTGTTTTTAAATACATTTCAGTTTGTATATGGTGGCAAATGTTTTCACCGTAAGAATTTTCAAATTAATATGGATACTGCATTCTTTGAAAGGCAATTTAAATATACACAATGGAATGCATTCAAAGTTCTGCATATGCCATATATAATTGTTAAAGCAATGTATCCTGGGATTTCTTCTTATAACTTATTTTAATGTGTATTATTCATGTGGCAATATGATTGACAGACCATTTCTCCATTTTTTTATAGGATTATACTTTTTTTGAAGAACCAACGTATGAAAAGCATTATCACCATATGGAAATAGTTGATGCTGAGGATTTAGGCCAATCCCAAAAGTTTTACGACAATTCAGAAAAGAATGTGTTTGAGAAGACGAAGAGTCCTCTTGTAAAAAGCAAACCCATTGACAAGAAATTAGAACCATCTCTGAAGTGGAAGAACGTTGGGCTTGCTGGTTCCCAGGAGTATGTAGTTATTTGAGAAACTGAGTTTTACAGTAAACATTGTTAATTCAGACTAATGATTTGGAAACACAGTATATGTCTGTGATTTTGTTTTTAATTGAAAATAAATTAAACAAATACAAAATAAAATTCAGGGGCCTGCTCCTATAAAACATATTAAGGGAAGATTGCTCACTTGTAATCCAGTTTCTTATGGTCCTCCTCTGCCATCCTACCTGACAACAGCCTGGAATGTCATCATGATGGCACTCCACCTGTCAGGAAGGAGGCAGCAAGATCTTGCAGTCATCTGCACTACTAAGCCTCAATTCAACCATTTTCCTCAATAAAAAGTTTCTAAGGCATGAAGGAATAGACAACCTATTCCAAGCAACATTTTCTGAGGAGAGAAGAGGAATGTAATAAACCAGACTGTCAGTAAGTAATCTTCCCTTTTCATATAACACACTTCTCCTAATCTATATGGCAATAATCTTGGCTAACAGTGGACATAGCAAGCAGTAGAAAACCCAGAAGAGAGTTTACTTACAGTAGAGATGGATTTTCTTTTCTGAAATCAGGATCTGCCACAGACATCAAGTCCAAGTGATAGTGGAGGATGACTGTCTCAGAGGAGGCCTAGGACTAGGTGATCATCTTGCAGAAAGAGGAAATAGATGCCTCATCCCTTCAAACCCCAGAGTTGACATGCTGTAGGAGGAAGCACATTTGACAAATCTTGGATGCAACCCATGGGCATGGGCATGACTGATAGGATGAGGCTTCAGTGGTACAGGACATACCCTCCTGCACAGCCCAGGTATAGGTCATTTTAGTCAGAGCCCAGATATAGGTCATTTTAATGGGAGAGGGTCTAATTGCTCTCCTAGGTACAAATCATGAGTGTCTCTTCTAGAGAGTGTGAATTTATGATTAGCCAAAGGGGCTGCACCAGCAGGGTCTGGGAGTCCTCCTGAAGTCCTGGAACACCAGGACAAGAGGATCCTAGATGAGAGGGCCAGATCAGGCCCTTCGGAGATCATAGGTATGCTCAGACCTGCCAACAACTGTGTTGTAATGAGGAAAGAGAGAATCATATTGAAAAAATAAATCCCATTGCAGGTGAGGGAGATAGAGTCAGAAATGAAATCCAAACTTCCCATAATTGATGTGGACATGTCTGGATGGGAGCCCCCAGATTTGGGGCTTACCTGGTCCACAGTCCTTGTAGCCTGGGAAAACGGCTGTTCTGGGACTATCTGAAACAGCTGAATAACATGGGGAGGAGGAGCTTCTCTGAAGGTCCCTATAAAGTCAATCAATACAGCGGGTAACAAGTGGATATCAAAGCAGGTACCAAGTGGTTGTGAAAGTCAGCAAGAGTACAGCTCCTCAGAAAGGAGAGGCATTATTAGCTGGCTAGCCAGTGACAGAACCCCTGGAAGTGGAGTTGAGCTGTTTCTGGAACTCAGGATGCTGGGACTATGAAAAGTAGAAGAGGAATGGTGTTCCTAGTTGCTTCTCTTCTCTCTTTATGAACTCTTTATTCTTTGTTCCCCCTCTTCTGTCTCTTTCATTCTTCTTTCAGTCTTTTTCTTCTTCTACAAGGAAAGAAGAAAGGAAAAGGGCTAGTGGAACAGGAAGAAGAGGTAATTAGTGTTCTATGGTTCCAGCATGCAGGAAGCAAACCAATGAAAGAATGTGGCTGGAGGGGGACATAAGTACAGCAACTGATAGATCTTGCTTTCTGCATCCTGATTGGTTGAGCTGTAATGCTGATAGTCAAGGCTTTTGCTAGTTAGGATGGGACAAGATCAACATAAACAATCAATTTTAACAGTTTTAACAGCTGTTTAGTTTTAATTATTTAATTATTTATTCTGATCCTGTAAAGAGATCCACATTGGCAGACCCTAGCAATCTTTCAGGTATCTTTGCAGGATAGAGGCCTATATTAGTATATATACATTTACTGTATTATATTTTGTATAACTACTGAAGTCTTAATAATATGAGACTTCGCTACAGCCCTCTGCTATTAAGGAGTTTTAAAAGAGCTAGGTGAGGAGCTCACTGCACCATTAATGTTGCTTTTCAATAAGTTTTGGAATGCTGGGAAAGTTACAAAGACTGTAAGAAAGCTGATGTTGTGCCAATGTTTTAAAATATTTATGGGCCTGTCAATCTGATAAGGATCCTGGGCAAGAAAATGGACCAGCTGATATAGGATTGAATTAATAAAGAATTAAAGGAGGATAATACAGTTAATACCAATCTACATGAGTTTATGGAAAATAGAACTAACTCAAGTTTGGTTGATAAAGATAGAATCATAGAATATCTGGGTTGGAAAGGACCTCAGGAGATCATCTAGTCCAATCCCCTGCTCAAAGCAGGACTAATTCCCAACTAAATCATCCCAGCCAAGGCTTTGTCAAGCCTGACCTTAAAAACCTCTAAGGAAGGAGATTCCACCACCTCCCTAGGTAACCCATTCCAGTACTAATAGTGTTGCTGTAATATACTTAAACTTCAGTAAGGCATTTGACTTGGTACTGCATGATATTTTGATTAAAAACCTAGAACAATATACAATTAATAGGGTACACATTGAATCAAAAGATGACTAACTGATACGGCTCAGATTGTAACTGTAAATGGGGAATCATCACTGAGCATGTGTGTTTCTAGTGGGGTTCCACAGGGATCTGCTACTGGGGCCCTATGCTATTTTATATTTTTTTCAGAGACCTGGAAGAAAACATAAAACCATGATTGATAAAATTTGCAGATCACACAAAAATTGGGGGAGTGGTAAATAATGAAGAGAATAGGTCACTGATATAGACTGATCTGGATGGCTTGGGAAATTGGGTGCAAGCAAACAATATGCCTTTAATATGGCTAAATGTAAATGTATACATCTATGAATTAGTCCATATTGATAGGATGGGGGAGTCTATCCTGGGAAGCAGTGACTAAAAAAGATTTGGGAGTCATGGTTGATAATCAACTAAACATGAGCTCCCAGTGCCAAGAGGGATTCTGGGGTGCATAAAGAGGGGTATGTCAAGTAGGAGTATCAAGATTATTTTACCTCTATATTTGGCACTAGTGCGACTACTGTTGGAACACCGTGTCCAGTTTTGGTGCCCACAATTCAAGAAGTATGTTGATAAATTGGAGAGGGTTCAGAGAAGAGCCATGGGAATAATTATAAGATTAGAAAACGTGTCTTATAGTGATGGACTCAAAGAGCTCAATCGATTTAGCTTAACAAAGAGAAGGTTAATAGGTGACTTGATTACAGCCTGTAAGTGCCTACATGGGGAACAAATATTTGATAATGAGTTCTTTAGTGTAGCGGAGAAAGGTACAATGTGATCCAATGGCTGGAAGTTGAAGCTAGACAAATTCAGACTGGAAATAAGGTGTACATTTTTAACAATGAGAGTAATTAACCTTTGGAACAATTTACCAAGGGTTGTGAATTTTCCACATCTGGCAATTTTTAAATGAAAATTGAATTTAAAAAAAAATGTTCTAGTTCAAATGGAATTATTTTGGGGGAGTTCTGTGGCCTGTGTTATACAGCAGGTCAGACTAGAGTATCAGAATGATCCCTTCTGGCCTTGGAACCTAAGAATCTATAAAAAAGATGTCAGTGAGATCTCATTAACTTTGTTGAGAAAAACAATGTTCTGTTTTGTTTGGGTTTTGTCTTGATGAGATTATTGAACTACAGATTAGCAAACTGAGAAGGCTCCTACCCTCTTCTCATTCAGGTCTTGCTAAAGGACAACTTCTGTTGCAATGCCTACCTGCTGATTTGCATAGGTGATTTATATATCTCACAAAAAGAAAAAAAAGTGTTTTTAGAATTTTATTTGGCCAGTTAAAACATTGACTGTTTTACTTACGTTGTAGCCATAATTTTCAGCTCTGGATACCTGAATTTAGGCACCTAAATCTTGATTTGCATACTTAAATAGAAGTTGCCTGATTTTTTGGAAGTGCTGTGCACCCACAAATTCTGTCTGAATCAATGAGAACTGTAGGTTCACTGTACCTTGAAAATCAGGCCATTATATTTAGATGCCTAAACTTGGATTTAGAAGCCTAACTTTAGGGAACCAGATTTGAAAAAGTTGACCCATATCGCCTTCCCTACTGATTGCCTTTTTTTCTGTTTTTTTATGAAGAAAACTTTTGGGGAGCAAGGACTGAGCCTTGTGTGAGGAATCAGCAAATATATACTCGGCTCTATTGAAAACAAACAAATAATAATCAGTGAAGTTGTACTGTATCTTGTTTAGACAACTCTTGGTATTCTACGAATCCTCAAAACTTGTCTGAATAGAAATTTAGGCACCTAAATAAAATCTTTACATTTCAAATCCAACAACTTCCGCTGCTAATTTTTATAATATCAGAGGGGTAGCCGTGTTAGTCTAGATCTGTAAAAAGCAACAGAGGGTCCTGTGGCACCTTTAAGACTAACAGCTATATTGGAGCATAAGCTTTCGTGGGTGAATGCCCACTTCGTCAGACGCATGTAATGGAAATTTCCAGAGGCAGGTATAAATATGCAGGCAAGAATCAGTATGGATAAGCATATTCTCACCAGCAACCATGCACTGCACCATAACAACTCTAACTCAGGAACCAACCCATGCAACAAACCTCAATGCCAACTCTGCCCACATATCTACACCAGCAACACCATTACAGGACCTAACCAGATCAGCTACAACATCCCTGGTTCATTCACCTGCATGTCCACCAATGTTATATATGCCATCATATGCCAGCAATGCCCCTCTGCTATGTACATTGGCCAAACTGGACACTATGTAAGAGGATAAATGAACACAAGTCAGATATCAGGAATGGCAATATACAAAAACCTGTAGGAGAACACTTCAACCTCCCTGGCCACACAATAGCAGATGTAAAGGTAGCCATCTTACAGCAAAAAAACTTCAGGACCAGACTCCAAATAGAAACTGCTGAGCTTCAGTTCATTTGCAAATTTGACACCATCAGATCAGGATTAAACAAAGACTGTGAATGGCTAGCCAACTACAGAAGCAGTTTCTCCTCCCTTGGTGTTCACACCTCAACTGCTAGCAGAGGACCTCACCCTCCCTGATTGAACTAACCTCGTTATCTCCATACTGATTCTTGCCTGCATATTTATACCTGCCTCTGGAAATTTCCATTATGTGCATCTGACGAAGTGGGCATTCACCCACGAAAGCTTATGCTCCAATACATCTATTAGTCTTAAAGGTGCTACAGGACTCTTTGTTAATTTTTATAATTCTCTCTTTCTATTTAATCCAACTGAAAATGTACTATGGGGAAAAATACTCCAAGTATCATACTGTGCAGCAGAGTTGGTCAATTTAAACAGTGTAACTTCTTAATGAAGATCATTACACAGATTAATTTACACACATTTGTATACTAATATTGTTGTGCAGATATTGAAGAACAGATACAATATTTATAGAACTGAAAAATAAGATGTTTAACAAAAACAAATATTTTCAGTGACAAAGCTGCAAACAAAGTTATCAAAGAAGAAAAAGAAAACAGACCTATTGTTCCTGAAAGCAAGAAAAAAGCCAATATCCTTCCCCCTGGACCTATTAAAAGACAATCAGTTTCAAAACGGTATAGCATATTAATTTTTCTCCCTTTAATTCCATTCTTGTATTCTCTTTTAGCACATACAGTAATTGTAATCTTGTTCAATAGCTGGTAAATCAAATTATGAATTTTTTTTTCTAATGAAGTTTAAAATGAGAAAAATCTTGTCCAGTTTGTTATATCTGTGTCTGTTTACATTAGTCAATAACTACTTTTAAGTAAGTGATTTTGTCTATTTGTTACTAGTAAAGTGTCAGAAAAATCTGATGAAATTAGTGAAAGTTCTTCTGAGAGTGAGGAAGATGAAGAACAGCCTGAACGTCACCAGGAAGGAAACACTGATTTGCCATCCGAATACTGGCAGATTCAGAAACTAGTAAAATACATAAAGGTATGAAAAGAAATTTTAACAGTTCTTTTATTATAAAAATGCTGAAGACTCAGGTGTTGAAATTTAGCTAAATAGCGCATATATTGAGATTCTGAAACTCTGGACATTCCTATCGCTCTCCCCTTTCTTAGACTTTTTTATTTGCTCTTTTTGGAGTCTAAGTCCCCTGAATCAGTCCATTTATTTAATTATTTATTTGAGGTTATTTAAAACTTAAATGATTTCTTCTTTATGATTGATTGTTGTTTGTTTTGAATTTTGAGGTGCAGTTTTAACTGACTCCTCTCTGTCTCTTAGCTAGTTTCTCTCACTGACACCTTTTAATTTGTGTATGTAGAATCTACTATAGATGCTATAGTAATAGATGCATAAAAAATTCCACAGGTGAATACAGATATTGCCATGGTTCTCTATGCCTTCCCCACCTCTAGTTTGGACCTTTATGTTGCATGCTATTTGGAGCTATCTTAAAAGACCATCTGGAAGTTTAATCTTGTGTAGAATGTGGCATCTTGCTTGCTCAATGGTGCTACTGGTGTTGAGCATATTACATTTATCCTTGGCAGAATGCACTTATTTCTATTTGCTTTTAAGTGTAATTCAGGATGTTGATGTTAATGTCTGGTCTGTGTCTACCTCAACAGACCACCTCTCTCTATGTATCTCCCCTGATGGATGCTGCTATCAGTTTTGCATTTGAACTTTGGGGTAACTGGGGCTGGGTCCTTGGCTTTGGAATTCATTACTATAATTGGTTTCAGAGTAGCAGCCGTATTAGTCTGTATCCGCAAAAAGAACAGGAGTACTTGTGGCATCTTAGAGACTAACACATTTATTTGAGCATAAGCTTTCGTGGGCTACAGCCCACTTCTTCGGATGCATAGAATGGAACATATATTGAGGAGATATATATACACATACAGAGAGCATGAAAAGGTGGGAGTTGTCTTACCAACTCTGAGAGGCCAATTAAGTAAGAGAAAAAAACTTTTGAAGTGATAATCAAGATAGCCCAGTACAGACAGTTTGATAAGAAGTGTGAGAATACTTACAAGGGGAGATAGATTCAATGTTTGTAATGGCTCAGCCATTCCCAGTCCCTATTCAAGCCTAAATTGATTGTATCTAGTTTGCATGTCAATTCCAGCTCAGCAGTTTCTCGCTGGAGTCTGTTTTTGAAGCTTTTCTGTTGCAAAATTGCCACCCGCAGGTCTGTCATTGAATGACCAGACAGGTTAAAGTGTTCTCGCACTGGTTTTTGAGTATTATGATTCCTGATGTCAGATTTATAAACTCCACCGTTATCCCCACCTGTGAACTCACCTCCATACTCACAAGACTGCTATCTTCTCTCCTTGCAGTGTAACTCACAACTCGTCCCTCCTCACAGGGCCCTGAGATACATAATACAGCTGCTGCATAATACTCCTATTCTTCTTCGAGTAGATGCAGCCATGTATTCCCTTTAGATGTGTGTGTGTGTGCACACGCAGTGCACCAGAGACAGAGAATTTTGCCTACCAGTACCCATAGGAAGCAGCGCTCAGACCTCATGCTCGCAGCCCCTACCCAGCTATATGAGGCAGTACTGCCTCAACCCCTCTCAGTTCCTTCTTATTTCCTGTGGCTGGAGTCGGAGCCCTTTGTTGTTCCTAACCTCACAATCTCTTTTTCTTAATGACTTTTTCTAGTTGTATATAGTTAATTAGTACCCTTAGTATAGTGTGAGTTAGCTTTAAATTAAGTATTTGCCTGGTTTAAACATTGTCCATCGTATGGGGGAGCGATCCCCAATGGCGATCCTCACACACAGGCGTTGCTGTGCTTAGGTGAAGCCCACATCAAGGAGCAATATTCAATTTGCATATCGTTCACAAAATGGACTGAGGTGGTGAGGGATCTTCATATAAAGCAGTGCCTGCTCAAACAGGCCATGCAACCTGCTTTGGCACTGAAGCCTATGTTGGATTGGGGGTTGCCCTGGGGTTCTGAGAATGTCGCTGTTTTGCACTCTGGAGCTGGTGCCTCTCTGAAGACAGAAGTTGTTCCCTATCAAGTGTACTGAGGAAAAGGTCACGAGACTATTGCTCCAGGTCTCCTGGGGATTTGTATGCCTCCTCTAGAAGGCACACAGGCTAGTATGGTGTGAATGCTGGTGCGCAGGATGGAGCAAGTCCTGTCTTCCACTCCCCAGTACTGCGCAAGGAGGTCAGAGACCCCATACCATTGGCTTTGGTTCAGGCCCCAGGTCATCTGTTGAGTCAGGTAACGACAAGGGCAATGCCGGCACCGGTGGTTCCCTACCAGTGGTGTATCAGATGGCAATGGACCTACTCTGCTTTTCTGTACCTACTTCTCCCTTGATCCAGGACTTTGCCAGGGTTGTGGTATTTATAGCCACAGTGGCTGTGTGGGCTGCTGAACCTATGGGTCTGTTAGCACCACACCCCCATACTTCCCTTCCACAGTCAGTGGAAGTGGGGCTGGTGCTGGACTTGGCACAAGGGACCTCTTCGGCACCGGAAAGCTCTTTGGCACCCCTGCTGTTGGTGCTGCCAGTGTTACTGTGGCAGCACTCACTGCTCTCCACTTCTGCACCGCTGACAACTTCCAGGTTGACGCTGCTTCCAGCAACAGAAATGATGGAGGTGTACTAGGTGCCGGTGGTACTGTTCCCGCCATCAGCACCAGTTCCCTCTTCATTCTGGGTTACGGATGAGTCAGACTGGCCGCTCACAACCTCAGGGCTGGCTCCACCTTTATCCCCTAAATCCTGGGATTCCTTGACGGGTAGGTTGGGATCTTTTCTCTCTCCCTCCTCCCCCTGCATTGCTTGACCCACATTCATAGAGTGCTTTAGGTACAAGGATTGGTGTTTATCTCATGGTTGGGATGAGGGCCTCAGCGCCTACTGGTCACCAATGCCATATCCATACCAGTGATCTCCGTGAAATCTGTGGTCATGAAGCTCCAACTCCTCATCTTTCTCTCAGGTGAGATCACTGTGTAAGTCTGTGGCGGATACCATCCATCTGCTACAGGCTCAGGCACCAGTGAACCTTCCCCGCTTGGAGCCTCCAGAATCGTCCCATCCGGGTCTGTCAGTCCTGGAGCAGGATCTGGCTCTGGCACAGTTAACCACATCATCTTCGTCCCCGGATGGTTCCATAATGCCTGTCTCTTCCTCTTCTTGGGTACTGAAGGATTTCAAGGTGCACCAGGAACTTTTGTGGTGCATGGGTGCTTCCCTGGGTATTCAAGTGGAGTTCCTGCATGAGAATACCCATAAATTGTTGAATAATCTGAAGCCATCTGCCTCTGGGAGAGTTGCCTTGCCTATTAATGATGCACTCCTTGAGCCTTCTAAGTTTCTCTGAAGCACACTAGCTTTGGTACTGCCTACTGCAAAGCACATGGAGAAACACTACTTCATTTTGGTGCAGGGATTTGAGGGTTTTTACTCCCATCTGACTCCAAATTCCCTGGTTGTAACCACAGTGAACAATAGAGCCCACCAGGGCAGATTTAAGTCCACTCCCAAGAATAAGAACTCTAAATTGATGGACCTGATGGGTAGGAAGATTTACACCTTGTCATCCTTGCAGATTTGCATTGCTAACCAGCAGGCACTGCTGTCCAAATATGACTTTGTGAATTGGATGGCTATGTTTAAGTTTGCAGACCAGCTATCCAAAGCACTGAGGGAGGAATTTGGGGCATTTTATCACTGAAGGCTGCTTTGTAGCTAAGACTTCATTGCAGTTCGTTCTGGATGTCTCGGATACTTCGGCCAGAGCGATGGCATTAGCAGTGACCATTAGAAGGGCTTCCTGGCTGCAGAATTCAAGCATTGCTTCCGATGTGCAGCAGGCCATGGAGGATTTGCCCTTCGATGACCAAGTGCTTTTTTTTAACACAATGGACGAGACTCTAGACTCCTTCAAGGGGTCTAGAGCTACCATATGGTCTAGAGCTACCGTATGGTCCTTGGGGCACACCTTTAATCATAAAATCCTCAACATGAAATAACCATGCCACGCAGAGTAAACATGAAATACCAAGGGCAGACTAGTTGGTGCACTCTGCAGGACTCAACCCCACACAATGCTCCACCAAAAATGTGACAGATTTCTGTTACCAATCTGCCTGAGGCGTCAGGTGATCAGGCTGAGACTGCAGGATCATTAGGGGAGGAGATGACGGAGCACACGAAGTGACTGAGTTTTAAGCTTTATTAATAAAATAATAAAATAACAGCGGAGAGTGCTGGGGGTTCCCCACATTACTCAGAGGAAGGAAGAAAGCATTAGTGCCGCAAGCCCTAACCCATTTTCATACTCACACACGCGCTACCTGGGGCTGGCCAAGCCTGGGTGTAACGTACGAAGAAGGGTGGGAAGTGGTGGACGGGAGTTCTGTCCTGTGCACAGGTCGTCCGGGGTCCGCTGTTGATCTCCGATTTGCTTCAGCTCTCAGGAGGGTTTTCAGTCCTGGAGTCTTTTGGGGGCATTTCGTTCAGGGACCTCAGTCCCCCATGCTCTTTGTACCAGTCCAAACCAGCTTTCTGTGGCCTCCTCAGCGTTCCCAAAATACACCGGCTTCAGGGACGTGAGACGGTTGTTTTTCCCCTCGCTGGCCTTCACCGTCTCCCTATTTTTCTGGGGTTGGGTAAGATCCAGGTACAGCTGCAGACTTCTTGGCTGTATAGAGTCTGTTCAAGCGCAGTGACCTTGGACTGGAGCCTGTCTCTTATCTTCGGGCTGAGCTGAGTCGTCACGTTAACCCATTCTCTTCTCCCGCAACCTGAAAAGGAATCTTCCACTCCACACTCACACTTTTAACCCTTCCTAGAATACTTTGCAATGCCTGCAACAGCGTTAGCAACATACAGTGCTGATCTGCCTCCCCAGGAGACCCCTTGAGGGAGGGGGCCATTGGGGTGTGACGGTGCCACTACAGTGGTCAGCAGCAGCAGTATCATCTGCAGCACATATTTGGGCAGCCTTTCCCTCTCTCAAGACAGCAGGTCTACCCCAGAAAGAGACATAGATCCAATACAAGGAAGCCGTCGGGTCTGGGGTTTGGCCAGTCGACATGCCTTCCCCAGTGCCCTGCACCCCCAACACCTACTTTGACTCCTTGGTCTGGAGCAATGTTCCAGATGTCACTTCCTTCTCCCTATCCCCTCTGTTTGGGGACAGTTTGGCCCACTTTCACAATGCTTGGGGCAGGATCACCACTGACAGCTGAGTCTTAAGCACCGTCCAATCAGGCGATGCCATTCAGTTCCTTTCTGTCCCTCCTCCCCACCCTTCCTCCACATCCCTCTTCAGGGACCCCTTTCACGAGGTACTTCCCCTTGAGCAGGTTCACTCTCTGCTGGCTTTGGGAGTGGTGGTGGAGGTTCCACTGGAACACTGCAGTCAGGGCTTCCATTCCCGGTACTTTCTGGTGTCCAAATCTAACAGAGGGGTAAATCTATTCTCGACCTTCACAGCCTCAACAAATATATCAGATACATGAGGTTCCGAATGGTCACTCTACTGACTATCCTGCTCATGTTATCTCAGAACAGCTGATTTTCTGCTCTGGACCTTTAGGACACTACTTTCATGTGGCAATTTTGCTAAGCCACGGAAAATTCCTTTGATTCATCATAGCAGAGTGCCATTTTCAGGATTCGGTGCTTCCCTGGCTTCTCTTCTGCCCCTTGGGTTTCACCAAACACATGGTTGTGGTGATGGCATACCTTAGGGAGAAAGGAATCCATATCTTCCTATATCCGGATGACTGGTTCCTGAGGGGCAGGTCTAGAGAGGAAGTCCTTTCTTACAGCAACACTACATTGGTCTTGCTCGACTGGAGAATGTTTGTCAGGGTGTTCCCTTTGTTAGGCCCTTACCAACCATGTCTGTTGTCACCAATGCCTTCCTGATGGGCTGAAGAGCACATCTGGGGTTGCTGAAAGTTCAAGGTCTGTGATTGGAGCAGGAGTACACACTGCATGTTAACGTGCTGGAGCTTTGGGCCATCTACAATGCCTGTCACACTCTTTTGGACCGTAGCAAAGACTCAGTGGTTCACATACTTACCGACAATACCACCACAATGTATTATGTGAACAAGGAAGGGGAAGCACACTCCTGGATACTCTGTTAAGAGGCAATCAGGTTGTGGCAGTTTTGCATCAAGCAGAGTATCACTCCGATAGGTGACCAATTGCCCAGGGTCCAGAATCATCTCATGGACAAGCTCAGCAGGAATTTTTCCCTGAGTCATGAGTGGTGCCTGAAGACAAGTATCCTCTGGGTTATCTTCATAGTTTGGGGCATTCATATGATTGACCTTCTTTGCTATGAGGGACAACAGGAAATGCCATATGTTTTGCTCTCAAGGGGACTCCTTGTCCAATGCTTTGCATCTCAGCTGGCAGTCAGCTCTCTTGTATGTTTTTCCCTTGATCCCAATCATCCCACAGGTCATCTTCAAGATGTAGGTGAACCAGGCCAAGCTCATTCTCATTGTCTTGGCATGGCCAAGGCAGTGCTGGTTCTCTGAACTTCTCATGCTGTCAGTTCAACTTCCCATACCCCTTCCTTTCCATCCCATCCTACTCAGACAGAATCACAGTCACACCTTACATCCCGCACTCAGCTTCCTGCATCTCACAGCATGGCTGCTTCATGGCTGAATGAAGAGGAAGTGCAGTGTTAGGTGACTGTTCAACGGGTCCTACTTAACAGTAGAAAGCCCTCTACCAGAATTGCCTAGTCAGTAAATGGAAGAGGTTTTGGTATGGTCATTGGCCAACAGAATTCAGCCGACACTGGCTTCTTTTCAGGACACCTTGAGTACCAGCTGCACCTTTAGTCATCAGGACTTGCACTTAATTCATTGAAAGTGCAGCTGGCAGCGATATTGGCATTTCATGCTCCCGTTCAGGGAAGATCACTCTTCTCCAGTGCCATGATAACAAGATTCTGAAAAGGGCTTCTTCAGCTCCATCCTCCAATCCAAGAGCTGTTTCCTATGTGGGATCTTAACATGGTCCTAGCAGCTTTAATGGGACTTTTGTTCAACCCCCTGGCATGTTGTCCCTTTCTGCTTTTGTGTCAGAAGACTGCATTCCTGGTAGCAATAATGTCTGCAAGGAGAGCCGGTGAGTTTCAAGCTCAGATGGCACAGCTTCTGTATACCCAGTTCTCCAAAGACAAAGTGATGTTACGACCACATTCAACATTTTTGTCTAAAGTGGTTTCTTAGTTTCATTTGAACTAGCCGGTATACTTACCCGTGTTCTTTCCTACGCTGCATTCACCTCTGGAGGAGCAGTATCTCCATACATTAGACATCAGGCGACGTCTAGCCTTCTATCTAGACAGGACTAAACTGTTTTGTGCTTTGCCTCACCTGTTTGTGTCATATGCAAATCATATGAAGGGGCAAGCGTTCACAGATGATCTCTAAATGGATAGCATTCTGCATCAAGACTGCATATGAAATAACTTCTGCTACACCTCAGCAAGTGCAAGCTCATTCTACAAGAGCATAAGAAACGGCAATAGCATTCCTCAGTGACATCTCAATACTGGACATTTGCAGGGCTGCTATGTGGTTGTCCATACATACATTTATGAACCATTATGCCATTACTGCATCTTCCGGAGAATGTTTTGGTAGGGCGATCCTGCAATCCTTGTTTCAGTAGAGCCCAAGCCCTGCCTCCTGGGGTAGGTACTGCTTCTTAGTCACCAAAATAGAATACAGTGCTGCATCTACTCAAAGAAGAAGAAATGATGACTTACTGTAGCTATGGTTCTTTGAGATGTCCACAAACCACCCTCCATACCCTCTGTATCAGAGTCCAGTCTCTGGGTGTTCGCTGCGAAGAAACTGGGTGTGGGTGTCAAGGTGGTGCTGCCTCATGTTGCTCGGGGAGGGGCTATAAGCACGAGACACGAGCACCACCTCCTACACTTTTGTCTAGGCAAAATTCTCCAGCTCCAGGAGCTGGATACTCACACACCTATGTGGAATACACATCTGCATCACATCTCGAAGAACCACAGTTACAGTAAGTAATTGTTTTTTCAATATGTGAACTGGTCAAATAGGTATGTATGTATGAAGCCATTTTGAATTACCAGACTACAAAAATGGTTTGAAAGTGGAAGACGATTTGACCAGTTCACATATTGGGGGAAAAAAAACAATTACTACTGTAACTGTGGTTTCTCATGCGCCTATATTTTAAAAATAGTCTGAACAGATCTTGTTTGACCTGTCAGCAACAATCACTAAAAAATTTAGAAATTTCATCCCAAAGAAATATCTCTCAGAAAATTATTAATACTTGAAAGGAGGAATTTTAATATCTATCTCCATAAAGCAACAGTATTGTTACCAAAATTCAGAATGCATACCTATATATGTGTGTGTGTTTATATATATATATATATACACATATACACAACAACATCACACAGGTTTTTAAATTAATTAGAAAGTAGATATTCTTAAACAAAACAATTCTCTAGAGGCTGTTCACTACATTGAACAACAAATCTCCAAAGGGTCCAATAAAGCTGAAAAAGATGCTGCAGTGCAATACCACAGACAGTGGTGGAAACTATTGATGAAGTGTGACTTTAGCTAGCACATGGAATTAATTTATAATTCAAGTGCAAATATTGTATTTCTGGCCGTACTGAGAGATTTTTTGGCATACTTGTTCATGTGTTCATGACATATCCAGCATAAGAGAAGGTATATCTTCAGTTATATTTATATATGTTGAGATATTATATTTACAAAAAAGCACAGGCGTAGTTTTTCAGGACGTGTGTGTGTGTGCGCATCTGAGAGAGAGAGAGCTAAATTATCTATGACTTGCATATGATAATATCATAGTGTAGTTTCTATTAAATAATAAAATGGGTGGTATTTTATCTTCCATTTCTCTTCTGTAATAGTCTGAAGAACAGTAGAGTATGTCTGTGCAGATACACATATTATTAAACTAGAACAATTTGCTGGAATATGGCACAGGTTTTAAGAAACATATAACAATATTGTCATGCTGTGAGGTACTGGTAAGTGCTTGGATCAAAAACCTCTTTGAGATTAGGTATGAAGAGACCCTTCAATTAACATAACTCTCAGGATAAGTTTATCACAAGCCCACCATGTAAGACAAATGGGGGCTGTGAACCTGCCCAAGAGTTTTTGGACTGAATGAACGGAGGGCTTTAGCTGTGAGGTTGTGTGCAGTGGTGCTGGAACACTTTTTGTAGCGAGGGTGCTGAAAGCCAGCTAACCAAACTGTAAAGCAGTGGTCCCCAAACTTTTTACTTCATACCCCACCTTACTCCGGTCCATACCCTCCCCCCAAGAACTGGGGCCAGGAGCGGGGCCGTGGCTCCGGGAGGGGATTAATACCAACAGAGGTAAGGGGGCCAAGGCTGGGGTCATAGCTGGGGGCAGGCGCAGGGCCGGCAGCTGAGACCTTGGGTGCAGGCCGACAGCTGGGACTGTGTGTGTGTACGTATGTGTATGTATGTGTATGTGTGAAAGAGAGAGAGAGAGTCAGAAGGAGCAGCTAAAAGCCTGGTGGCTGACCCTGGAACAAACCTGGGGAGAGATTTTTGGGTCAGGGATGTAGGCTGAAATGAGTGTTGTTGGTGCTGTGAGAAAAACAATCTGTTTCCTGCTATTTGATTCCTTCTGTGTTCACAGAGACAGGACTTTGTACATCCTTTGTAAATAAACAAAGTTGTATGAAAGAAATACCTGATTATCACCAATTTCTGCTCCCAGCTGAAACATCTGCAGTGCCCCAAACTTTGACTAGCCACTTGGGTTGAAAGGGGGCAACAATATTAATGTGTGCTTGAAACCTTTCTCTAGCACAGTTATCCTCCTCTCACATTGATTCTCCAGAATACTGTGCCAGAGCATTGTGCCTTTTTCAGCACTTACAGCCATGCAGATAGTTTAATAGACATTTTTTGTGGTGTGCTTGGCAATGAGCACTTTTTTTGTGTGTGTGGGGTGGGGGGGGGAGGAGGGTGTGTAATTTAACTGAAATTGAAAATTCCAAAATGAACAAGTGAATATTGCTGCTCTTCAACTACCAGGGTGGACAGTTACTTGGCAGAAAGTAACACTTGTATAAGAGACAATTCTGTGCCATATTCCAAGAAAAGTGTTTGGCTAACTTTGCAGCTCTGGCTACTAAATATCTAATCTATTTATACCTACTCTTCTCCATGACATCTAAATGCCTTTTGAACTCCCAACTCCAGTATTTGGTCTGAATCTTTTTAGTTCTTTAGATGATGTGAGCAGTAACAAAGGAAAGAATAAAACATAAAAATGTAGAATTTTTTTTTTTACAGTTTGCCTGCCTATTTTATAATAGTTACAGTGGTTATCATGGAAAAAGTCAGCATTTTACAATAGATACCAGAGGTGGGAACTTTTGGCAAATGCTGATTTTATATTAGAACTAAGAATTATTATTATAAGTAGAGGTGGGCAAAGTGTTTTGGACAAATAGTTTATTTGCTGAAAAAAATCTGTTTCAGTTGACCTGAAACTATTTGCAAATTTGCCAATTTTCGGGACATTGGGCTTGTCCAAACAGTGCAGCAATGTGCACTACGGCAGTGTGATTTCTAAAGCACACTAACATGTTGCACACTAATTGTTCCATGTAGAGCCTGCTTATGAGCATTAAAGGCTCCCTGATGGCCTTAGGGAACTTTTAGTGTGCACCACCAGAGTCTACATAGACCAATTAGCGAGCAGCATGTCAGTGTGCTTTAGAAATTACTTCCCTGTACTGTGCATTGCTACACCATGTAGACAAGCTCTTTAGAATATATTTGAGGAAGGGGGTAAGGTGGGGTCAGGGACCTCTTTCTTAGAACTTTTAGCCCTGTGGTTATGGAATTTAACTGGGATACAAGAGACCAAGGTTCAAATCCCCCCCTTTCTACCTCTGTAGCACTTGTATAGCACTCATCTTCAAAATACTTTGCAAACAATTATTGATTTTCACAATAGCATTGTGAAGTAGATAATTTTTAGTTGATTTTTGGCTACAAAAATCCAATTCAGATATGTTTCCACATTTTGAGGGGCCTTATCTGAATCTCTTGCAACATAAGAAAAACAGAGAAAAGGGCAAGGTAGAATTAGTGTAAAGAAGAACACTAGCCAGGAAAAGAAGTTCAACAAAAGTCATACAGAGGAAACAGAGTTGGGAGGGAAAGAAGATCTGCTAAAAATGAAAGGCCCTGGCAGGGGAGAAGACATGCCCTTCCCGTATGAAGGGAATGAAGAAAACAGGTTCCCCAGATATGAAAATAAATTGTGATAGCAGTCATGTATTGTATTCAGAAAGTTTTCATGCTAGTAATTAGACAGTAACTGCTTTAATTGGGATTCTAAAACACATGGCTAAATTTATTTTGAATTACCATCGCTGAGTCAGTTGGATGAAGGAATTTATAATTATGGAATGGAGAGCTGATTTGTTGTTTTTGCTTAAAGAATCAGACCTTGGTTGACTCTGGAACTTGCCATGAAATTTAAAAAATGATAAAGGTACTTTTAATGTGTGTTTATGGTTCTCTATGGGAATCAAATCGAAAAATATACGCCATATTGCTGGACAAACTTAGTTACACAGATATCAGCTGAAAGATGAGTTGAACAGTTTCACTTAAGAAGTTTTTTGCATTTTCCAGTGAGCATAGATGGGACTGTAAGTAGAGCTGGCCAGAAAACAAGAATTCTGTTTCATTTTGTGAAAAATTTTGATATTTGTTTTCATTCTACATCAGAATGAAACCGAGTTTTTGAAATTTTTCATGAAAATGAGAATGAGAAATCCCCATCTCAGAATCGCCAGTAGTCCACTGGTCAGGGAATTCACCTGAGATGTGAGAGAGCCAGGTACAACTCTGCGTGTTTCAGATCAGAGACTTGAATCTGTCTCTTACACATCTCAGGTGAGTGTTTTAACCACTGGCTATTCTGGGGTGGGTGGCTCTTTCTTTCCGTGGACCCGAAAAACTTTCATGACAAAAGTTTCATAGAAACCAATATAGTCTGCAAAAATTTTCAGGTGCAATGAATTTTCATTTTACAGTGGAAAAAAATAGTTTGTGCAAAAGATATAGAGAAGAAAAAGAAGAAGCCTGTAAGACAAAGAAAAATTTTAAATGACCAAACTGGCCTTCTAAACACATTCGTTGTTAGCAAGAAAAAAAAAAGACTCTCAGTAATAGCCTCCCAAATGGAGAGACTGGGTCACAGGTAGTTACTCTTATAAGAGAAAAAGGAATTAACAGTTAGAGGGGGTAATGTAATGGGGAAAAAAGAAAAGGAAATGCATAAATAAAATGCACTGTAATAGCACAATACCAAGGCCTTCCTTCCTTTTTAATGTATAAATGTTTTAAACCAGTCTAGTATTTTTATGTCACTACATTAAATTTAATAATATAATTTGTGTGGGTGGCTCGTCCCCTTCTGGGTCTGTGGGCGGACAATCCACCTCACTACGTCTCTGGGGGTTGCCTGATGTGGGGAATCAGCAGGGCGATGGGAGACGTGGGCTCAGGCCTGAGATCAGGGCCGAACAACAAACACAGTTACAGAGCCCCAGCCCCTGGTCGGGGTGGGGCAGCAAAGTCTCTGGCTCAGGCCTATACTCAGGCTGGGCAGCAGTCAGGCCTCCTAGCTCTAGTGGAGGGCTGACAAGTGCAGGCTTCGTGCCTAAGAGAGGGGGAGACTGCCACCCACGGGTTGGGATGGCAGGGGTGGATGCAGGCTCACCCACACCACTGTGTCCCAGCCCAGGGCCCTAGCAGTGGCCGAGCAGTCTGCCATTGGGTCAGCGGGGATCCTGACCACAACACGCTGACTCAGTCGCTGTCAGCGTTGCAGCCAGAGAGGGGTCGGCTACCACGGGCCACTTCCCAACTCCCCCTTAGGGTGTACCTGGCTCTGTAGAGGGTCATCCTGGTTGTTGGGGAAGAAGGCCTCAGTCAATTCTTGCAGCTCCTCGAGCTCGGGTCTGTAAATGGTCCTGGCCGGTCCTCGGCTCCCTCGGAGTTTGCAGCAACCTCCCAGCTCGGGAGCTCACAGGAGGCATCTGGCTCCTCCAGCGGCTGCCTCCCAACTGAGTTCTCCGGCATGCCAGTCCCGCCCACTAACTTCCGTCAGGAGGGTTGAACGTCGTGTGGCTCCGCCCACCAGCGTTCAGTGAGGGGCTCCTCCCTCTCCAGGTCTGTGGGCAGCCAATCCGCCTCACTACAGCGACTCTATTGCAATCTGTATTTACTACTACAACAACAAAAACAGGCGAAAATCGATGGAAAAAACTATTAATAATTTTTCTGGGTAAATATTGGGGTTTATTTTGGTGGATGGAAGGACAGGGGAAAATAATGCTTTGATTAATGGAATTCAATGTGTTATGCTGCAGAACTAAAATAGAACTCAAAATACAATGCGACCTCTGAGTTTAAGAAAACAATATATCTCTAATCCCCAAATAAAACTTTTCATTTGAATAAACAATTTACTGTTGTAGATTTAGAACAACTAGCCTTTACATATTTATATTTAATAATTGGGCCACACCATGTGCAAAGCATACACTCAACTTCATCCTTTTCTCCTGTTTTTGTTTTTTTAAAACTTTAGAATACTTCCTTGTGTTCTGAAATGTATTCTGATACAGATTTTCATTTTCTTCCCATTTTAGTGTGTCAGATCTTTAAACCTTTATCTGGTAATAGGTTGAAATGTGTACGTGGTGGGCGTGAGATTCATCAGTACATTCAGATGTGCATGCACTTCAGAGCTTGCGTGCGTACCTGTTTGTTTATTATGTGTATCTTCTAGACCAGGGGTGGGCAAACTTTTTGGCCTGAGGACCGCATCGGGTTTTGTACATTGTATGGAGGGCCGGTTAGGGGAGGAGGTTGTGGCCCATCCAACCCCCCACCCCCCGTTCCCTGACGGCTCCCCCCAGGGCCCCTGCCCCATCCACATACCCCCGCTCCCTGTCCCCTGACCGTCCCCAGACCTCCACCACCCCATCCAACCCCTCTTCTCATTCCTGATGCCCCCTTGGGACTCCTGCCCCATCCAACCACCTCTTCTCCCTGTCCCCTGACTGCCCCCGGAATCCCTGCCCCTGACTGCCCCCTGCCGCCCCATCCAACCCCTCCTCCTTCCTGACTGCCCCCCCCCGGGAACCCTGCCCCCATTCAACCCGCTGTTTCCCCCCCCCAGAGCGCCCCAACCCCTATCCACACCCCCACCCCCTGACCACCACCCCGAACTCCCCTGCCCTCTATCCAACCCCCCTGCTCCATGCCCCCTTACCATGCTGCCTGGAGCACTGGTGGCTGGCAGCACTACAGTGCGCCGCCTGGCTGGAGCCGGGCCACACTGCCACTGCCCTCGCCACCACCACGCAGCACAGAGACCGGGTCAGGCCAGGCTCTGCAGCTGCGCTGCCTCAGGAGCTCACAGCCCCGCTGCCCAGTGCATTGCGCTGGCGGCGGAGTGAGTGAGCTGAGGCTGCAGGGGAGGGGAAACAGCAGGGGAGGGGCCCGGGCTAGTCTCCTGGGCCAGGAGCTCGGGGACCGGGCAGGACGGTCCCGCGGTCTGGATGTGGCCCGCGGGCCATAGTTTGCCCACCTCTGTTCTAGACTAATATATAGCCTTACTTCAACAGGAAACTGCGTATACACACAAATATATTATCATAATACATATATCTCATGAAATGTATTGTATTTTCCTAATAAAACAAATTATTTTCTATATATTTGAATGATACAAAAGTAGTGTGAAAATTGGAAAAAAACGAATAATACTTTTTGTAAAACCTGCAATTTTTTTTTTTGTAAAAATTGGTTTTAACTGAAAACAAAGGGGCTTACATACATACCATAATACTTAGTCTTTCATTACATTTTTATCAAAATGTAAAATAGAAATATTTTCCGGCATTACTTGGTAAAATACATGATCTATAATCTGAGAGGGTGAAGTTCAACACAAAATCAAAAAGTCACAATAGTATAAACAAAGGTTTCTATTTCAGCCTCCACTTCTAGTTGCTTTTTCTAGCTTTTTGTTGCTTTATTAAAACTGAAAATATTTAAATAATATGTTAGTGTTAAATTCCTTTTTTTTTTTAAAGGGAATTAAAAGGATCTTTCATGAAATCACTGCTGGTGTAACACTAGGGGTGTGTGAGATAGAAAGGGGTCATTTTAAACTGTTGGATGCAACATATTTGTATTTTAAAAATTACTAAAAATATTTAGGTAAGAGAAACAAGAGAAACAACTGGCCTACCATTTCTTATTGCCAAATCAGGGAAAACCAAAATTGCGGGTGATGGGGGGTTTGAATCCCCGGCCCAGAGCTCAGGAAGTGGTGGGGGGCTGAAGCCCCTGCCTGGAGCTCAGGAAGTGGTGGGGGGCTGAAGCCCGGAGCAGGGAGCTGAAGCCCCAGCCAGGAGCAGGCAGCAGGGGGCTGAAGCCCAAGATTGAGCCCCCACCTGGGCAGGGCTTCAAGCCTGAGCAGTTTAGGTTTGCAGGGCTCCCTGTGGTGTGGTGCCCCACAGTTGCCCTGTTTTCCATCCCCTGCAGGCCCTGTGCATCACTTCCTGTACTGAGGCACTTCTTGTACTCAGTCACCTGTGTTTATCTGGCAGCCCACTCAGCACATGTGTTGAAACCAGTTTGAAAAGTTGCTGTAAAAATAATTTTAGCAATAGACCGTTTTTTGAAGAAAAGTGAAGGAAAGCAGATACTGAAGGGGAGTTGATTGCCACTTGCAGCAAAAGAAGGGCTGACAACGAAGATCCAAACAGCAATAAAAACCAAGCAAATAGGATCCAAAATATTTGGAATATGGATTTACGTGGACTGGTTTTCAGTGTGTGTTATGTGGCAAAGTTCTGGCAAAGGAGAACTTAAAATCGTTGAAAATGTTGTGGCACTTGCAGACATGGCACAGTTCTCTTCAAACAAAACAGCTTGATTTTTTTCAGTGAAAGCTGGCGGAGCTAAAAGGCAGAAAACAGTACTGAAAATGGCAACTACAGCAAATGAGAAAGCAAAAAATGCCTCAAGGGCTTTCTCATACTGGATAGCTAAAATTGGGAAACTGCACACTACTGGAGAAACTTCTTTTCTGTCATGTGCCAAGAAAGTGTTTTCAACTATGGTGGGGCAAGGCACAGTGACTCAACTTGATTTGATTCCCCTGTCTAATGACATTATTGCCAGGCATAGTCACAGTATGGCAAATGACGTGACTGCCAAAATCAAGCAAAGTCCTTTTTTTTCTCCCATTCAACTTGATGAAACAACAGATGTATCAGGTGCTGCTCAGATGCTGACATACGTAAAATTGGAGAATGACAAAAAACTCCAAGAGGAATTTCTGTTCTGCAGGCGATTACCACAAAGAGCTAGAGGGGAGCAGCTCTGTGCACTTTTGGATGTTTTTGTTTCTGATTCTGGCTTGGAATGGCAGGGCTGTGTAGAAATTTGTAGTGATGGTGCTCGTGCAATGACTGGAAAAATAAGCGGGGCTAGTCACCTGAGTGCAGGGTGTTGCACCGCAAGCAGTTTTGACTCACTGTATTATACACAGGCAAGCCCTAGTTGCAAAATAATGCCACCCGTTCTAAAACAAGTTCTCAATGAAGCTGTTTGCACAGTCAGCTTTACCAAGAGTAGCTCAACAAGTGTACGTCTGTCTGGAGTTTTGTGTAATGAGATTGGAGGTGAGTACCATCAGTTACTTAACCACACAGAAGTTCGGTGGCTGTCTCTGATAAAGGTTCTCGATCGTTTGTTTGAGCTCAGAGAGGAAGTGCGAATTTTTCTTTCAGACAAAGATTCCCCACTGGCCGAAAAGTTTGCAGATAACAAGTGGCTTGCTTTGCTAGCTTACCTGGCAGACATTTTTGAATGCCTAAATGTGTTAAATATCTCACTTCAAGGGCGAGATGCGTCCATCTTTTCTCTCACTGAGAAAATTGAAAGTTGGATCAAGAAACTTGCCTTGTGGTATGTTTGTGTGGACAGTGGAACTTTTGACGTGTTTTTTTTTACTGGATGACTTTTTGGATGAAAATGCCTTGCCAAAGCATGACTTGCCACCCATTATCATCAGCCACATGGAAAGCCTTAAACTGCAGTTTTGGGAGTACTTCTCTGAAAAGGATCAGAAAACAGAGGCGTGGATTAGATATCCCTTTAATTCAGAAGTGACTCCAAGTGCTGTTATGTCACTTACAGTGAAAGAAACATTAATGGACCGTTCCTGTGATGAGACATGGATGCTGAGATTTTCTGAGCAACCTCTTACTAACTTTTGGATTTCTGTGTATGAAGAATATCCAGAGCTGTAATCTGCAGCTTTGAAAGCCCTCATGCCATTTTCATCCACCTATCTGTGTGAAGCCAGCTTTTCAGCACTGACTTTACTGAAAAAACAAATACAAATAAGTCCTGTCTTACTGTTGAAGATGACCTCTGCCTTTACCTGAGCCATACAGCATCCCGCTTTAAAGATTTGTGTTCATCAATAAAAGTTCACCCCTCCCATTAGGTGCATTTTTATTTTTATTTTTTACTTCTAGATGTAAAGATCATCTTATGACTGTCTTGTGAATTAAAATAGTTAGTCGCTACTGTCATGGATGGTCTTGGCTTACTTGGTCCTGCCTCAGTGTGTGTGTGTGGCGGGGGGAGCTCGACTTAATGACCTCTCAAGGTCTCTTCCAGCTCTACATTTCTGTGATTCTAAGAAGTTGTTTAAGAAGCTACTTTACGACAGGCCAATGATGAATATTAAGAATCTTAAATCCCACTATATCTCTGTTTACCAACGTTTAGCCCTGTCTCCTCTCTAGGAACACTTGGTCTAATCATCTGGTGATTAACCAGAGAAACTGTTAATATTTTAAGTTACTAATATTTTAAGTTGCATTTCAATGTTCTAATAAAATCATTACAAGAATTATTAAATCTGATCCCTTGGCAGAGCCTGAGTTAACTTTCTCTCACCAATCTTCTCGAAGTTTTGGTTTCTTCCTGAGTGTTATTTATGGTAGTTTGTTTGTAGAAATAGACAAGATAAGTTGTGGGGTGCTTGTTGTTTAAGCAGGGTAGAAGAGGGTGTGTGTGGGGGGGTACTGGCTTCAGAGTTTTATATCTTTCTTCCTATTTTCATTAAATTATTGGAAAACACACCTCTTTCAGGCTGTTTAGATTCAAAGTTGGTTGCTGTCATTCTTTCATTGGCTCCATGCCTCATGGGGCTGGCTTAGGCTTCAGATTCTGAAAATGAGATCAATTTAATGAATATGCATCATTTCTAATTGCCTTTGTTTATCTTGTGGCGGAAAAATCCCAGAAAACCTGTTAACTTTTTCTTTTTATTCAATTCATTTTCAGAGCTATTCCTTCAATTTTATTAGAGTTCATCAGGAAATGAAATTCTATTTTCAAAAAATCCATGAGATAACTAAGGGCCCCAACTTCAATTCTAATTACACTGAATATTGTTTAACAATTCAACAGTTAACCATTTTCTAATATAGCTTTTTTATTAAGTCCCACTCTATTTCTGCCTCCTGCACTAAAGGGGCTTTGATGCTTCTGAAGTAGTGTATAGTCTTCCCTAACCACCTCTGCAGACCTGGGGATTAGTGAGCAGAGAGGCAAGTCCGTACAGCCAGTGGAGATATGCCTCTTTCACCCACCAACCATACAGGACTAAAAAATTAGCACTCTACAGTATCTATAAGGCACACATATGGATTAAGAACTGGCCAACTGACAGATCTCAGAAAGTAGTTGTCAGTGGGGAAATAATCAAATGGGAGTGTTTCTGCTTACAATGAGAGACTTAACAAGCTCAATCTATTAAGCTTATCAAAAAGAAGACTGAGAGGAGACTTGATTACAGTGTATAAATATTTTCATGGGGAAAAAATACCAGATATAAAGGGCTCTTTAATAAAGCGAGAAAGCCCTCAGAAGAACCAGTAGCTGGAAGCTGAAGCTAGACAACTTCAAATAAGAATTTAGGCATAAATTTTTAACAGTGAGAGTGATTAACGATTGGAACAAACTATCAAGGGAATCATAGAAGATTAGGGTTGGAAGAGACCTCAGGAGGTCTTCTAGTCCACACACACCCTGCTCAAAGCACGACCAATCCCAACTAAATCATTCCAGCTAGGGCTTTATCAAGCCAGCCTTAAAAATCTCTAAGGATGGAGAATCCACTAGCTCCCTAGGTAACCCATTCCAGTGCTTCACCACCCTTCTTGTGAAATAGGAAATGATCTCTTGTCTTCAGATCAAGACTGGATGCCTTTCTGGAAGATATGCTTAATCAAACACAAATTACACTGCTCTACAGCCAAAATGCTTCTGAAATAAATGTAGTCAAACTTTACTAATTCTGGGTCACTGAGAACGAAAATGATGCTTAAAATTGTTGATTGGCTCTAGTTTTCAAGATATGCTATTGGGTCAGTATATACGACCCTTGACTTGGGAATGGCGGAGGATAAGTGAGTTATAAAGGGAAGAGATCTCAATTTAAACCAGAAATGACTAAAATACATCTTTGATTGGATCTATGAATAAATCTATGACTCTCATGTTCTCTTATTTGTCAGTGTTTGATTTTGCAAAGGGACATGTTTCTGTTTAGCCAAAGTGAGCAGCGATGCCTCGTACTTGTGTGAACAGTGCAGATAACTTCTGCTATGTTTGTGATGAAGTGACTTTTGCATCACAAAAGCGCAGTATAACCACTATGGTTAAGAAAGCCTATCGCCTTTATTTTGGCTGCAAAATTGGAGATCAGGACAAGAGGTGGGCCCACACATATGCTGCAACACTTGTGCAAAAAATCTTCGCCAGTGGTTGAACAGGAAAAGGAAATCTATGTCTTTTGCAGTGCCAATGATTTGGAGAGAGCCAACAGATCATACCAGCAATTGTTACTTCTGCATGGTGCCTCCAGTTGGGAAAGGTGTGTCAAAGAAGAAAAAGTGGACTGTGCAGCATCCAAACATTCCATCAGCTATACGCCCAGTACCCTACGGAGAAGGACTGCTGGTTCCTGATGCACCAGAATCATTCTCGCTTGAGTCAGACGAGGAAAAGGATGAAACTTCTGGTCCTGAACCATCAATGTCACAGGACCCACATTTTCTCCCATTCTCCTCCCCTGAACCACACCTCATAACACAAGGTGAACTGAATGACCTTGTCAGGGATTTGGAACTACCCAAGAGTAAGGCAGAGCTGTTGGGCTCCAGACTACAGCAGTGGAATCTCCTGGCAGGTGATGTTAGGGTTTCCATGTTCCGTGACAGTCAAAAGGATCTTGTCCCATTCTTCTTCATGGAAGGTGATCTTGTAGCCTGCAACAACATCAATGGTGTGATGGCAGCCCTCAACATTGTTCACGATCCAGATGAGTGGAGACTGTTTATTGATTCATTGAAGATGAGTCTTAAAGCTGTTTTACTGCATAATGGCAATGTTTTGCTATCAATTCCAATTCATGCAGTCCATATGAAGGAAACCTATGACAACATGAAACAACTTTTGAGGTGCATAAACTATGACCAACATCAGTGGCAGCTTTGTGGCGATTTGAAGGTTGTTGCTCTCTTGCTTGGTCTGCAGACTGGATACACAAAGTACTGCTGTTTTCTCTGCGAATGGAATAGTCATGCAAGAGATTCCCACTACATCAAGAAAGATTGGCCACTCCGACAGTCATTGGAGCCTGGGAGGAAAAGTGTTCAGCATCCACCACTTGTTGAATCAAGGAAGATTTTGTTACCACCCTTACACATCAAGCTGGGTGTGATGAAGAACTTTGTCAAGGCCATTGACAAAACACAAGCAGCTTTCAAGTACCTCCGTGGAAAATTTCCAAGGTTAAGTGAAGCTAAGATAAAGGAAGGTGTCTTTGTTGGTCCTCAGATTCGTGAACTTCTTCGAGATGATGCATTTGACCATGCACTGCATGGCAAGGAAAAGACGACATGGAAAGCCTTCCAGTTAATGGCAATAAATTTTCTCAGAAACAACAAGGCAGACAACTACAGGTTGTTGGTGGAAACCACCTCAAGGCATACAAAAGCCTTGGTTGCAACATGTCACTAAAGATACATTTTTTGCACTCTCATCTAGATTTTTTTTCACCGAACTGCGGAGCAGTGAGCGACGAGCACGGCGAGCGATTTCACCAGGCCATTGCAACAATGGAGAAACGCTATCAGGGCAAATGGAGCCCATCAATGCTTGCAGACTATTGCTGGACAGTGACAAGAGATGCTCCATTTAATGACTATAAGAGACAAGCCAAGAAGCGCCGAGTAGACACTGAATAGGACTAAACTATGTACAGAATAGTTTTTTGCCTTTTGTTTCATAATACATTTTATTTATATAACCCTTTTGCTGATTTTTAAAGTGTTACATAAACAAGACAGGTGAAATATTATCATGTAAAGCAACCATAAACACATGAAAAGACCTAGGTTTACAATTTATGATTAAAACTCTACTATCTACACAATATACATAGACATAAAATGTAAAAACTTAAATATCTTAGAAACAATAGCCAATCCATTGTTTTAATTGTCATATTTGAATTCAGCACATCAAAATACATAATAAATAGCACATTTTATCTCTGAAGCAGACGACTTCTCAAAAATTGTAGACCAGTGTTATTGGTTCAATACAAGTGAAATTTAATGGCCTGTTATGGAGAGGAGATCAGATCAGATGACCTAATGTTCCCTTCAGGCCTTTAACTCTACCAATCTAGGGCTAAGAGGGGAAAGGTAATACAGCCACAGTCTGTATTACAATTCTGTAGCCCTTTGTAGTTGAGAACACCTTTTAAGATACGGACAGAGGGCATCAGGGGACACCAGCAACAGAAGAAGCCCTGATTCTATGGAAGGAGCTGGGGAAGGCCTCTGGAGCCTCATTACTGGTAGAGGCCTCAATGTGGATCTGTTCAGGTCCCAAGGAATCTGCAGGGTTGGTGGATAGGCTCCATGGACTGCCCCTAATGTAACAATTGTGGAGAAATTTTATGCAAAGGAAACCTTACAGAGATGTCCTCACCATTATCTTCCTTCCTCCCATCAGTTTTCTCACAGAAGGAGCAGTCAGGCCCATGGATACCAAATTTATATATGCTGATCATATCATTTTCCAATATATCTGGCTTTGTATACATTTTGTTAAGTTTTTAAGCAAATTTTACTGTACAGTTTAGAACTCTAACAAATCGTTCCATTTAATCCTTTAAAAAGTAAAAACAAAGGAAAGACAAACTTTGAAGTAGATTTTATTTTAAGGTAAGATTTTTTTTGTGTGGCCATTTTTTATAGTATTGTAGTTCTCAACTGTGTGACATGTAGGCATTGATAATTTCATAATTGATAATGTTGAACTTATAATTACTATACTGAAACTGGCTAGAAAATGCTTTATTAGCATAGCACACATCCTGTTTTAGAATTTATATTTTATTTTCATCTAGTTTGTGGATGCTTATACTGTATCATTATATAAGAAGAGATACACATTTTAAACTAAATCTGCATTTAATCTAAAGTCTTAAACTTGATTGTTGAAGTGCCAGTAGAATTCAGTTTGCATACAACACATGAGATTTCAAAGGGTATAATATGATTTTGTGTAAGTTTAATGGGGCACTAACTATTTCCATGCTTGTTAAATCTATGCTGTATGACTTGTGTAATGATAACTACAAGAAAGAGAAATAATTATTGTGGTCACCAGTAGTATTACTTATGCGGTAGAACTAATGTTTTGGGACATATGAAAAATATTTTATTGTGGTTTTGCTTGAAAAATGTATAGTAAGCTGTGTAAGCAATTTAGAAGCAGAAAATCAAAATACATTTATCTTTTTCATATTCTGTTTTATTTAATATGGGAGAATAAGAATTTTTTAAAAATACTTGGAACATACCAAATATCTTATGTCAACCATTACATATGTAATAGATAACTATAACATGAATTATTGCATGATGAATTAAAGTATAGTTACAGTTTAGTGAGTGTATTCCTTAAAGGAAAAGACATCACTATGAGTGCTAGACATCACTCTGAGTGCTAGACACACATTTCTTACATGTGCGTAAAGAAATGTGTCTTTAAACACCTGTCTTTGCACACCTTGTTATAAAGCAAAGCAAGTTTAGAATATATCTATAACATGGGCACCGACTCCGTGCTCTGGGGCTAGAGCACCCACGGGGAAAAAGCAGCTCCCCGCCCCAGCTCACCTCCACCTCCTCCCCTGGGCGTGCCTTCCCCGCTTCTCCTCCCAGCGCTTGCCACCACAAAACATCTGTTTCACGGTGAAACAAGTTGTTGGAGGGATGGGGGAGGAGCGGGAACGTGGTGCGCTGAGGGGAGGAGGCGGGGCCGGGGCGGGGATTTGAGGAAGGGGTCCAATAGGGGCAGGGAGGGGGCAGAGTTGGGGCGGAAACTTTGGGGAAGGGGTTGAAATGGGGGCATGTCAGGGGTGATGTCGGGGTGGGGCTGGGGGTTGGAGCACCCACCGGCGTCAGGAGAAGTTGGCACCTCTGATCTATAACCTGAGCTATGGTATTAAGATTATATATTTTGTAAAAAGACGACTGTTAGCCTTTTTGAACTCTCAGCCCACAGTGTTTGCTGTAGTTTTGGGCTTTTCTGTCATTTAGACAGGCCAGCTATATGATATGTCAGGATGGGGGAAATCACTTCTCTAGGAAAGCTGCTGAAAATATTACACAGTACTTTGGTATGGAATGTATTGTGTTCAATAGGTTTACCTAATACTTAAAGTTAGGCACATGCTAATTACCTTATGGAATCAGAACCATAGTAATGATTAAACAAACAATCAGGCTTATTTTTAGAGAGACAAGGTGGGTGAGGTTGTTACCCTGAAATATGGATTTTGGGATGCCCCTATAATAACCTGGCTATTGTCCCCTTAGTCTGTCCTTGAGGTGTAAATTCCCGAGGTTATTAAGGAAACACTAAAGGACATGGATATAACCTTCTATAACGTAATTGACACAGGCAGTATTCCTTCCAAAACAAAATATCTTTTATTAAAATGTAACTTTAGTGCTCTTGTGGCGAAGATGGAGTCTGCTCTGCAGGCAGCTCTCGCCAAGAGAAGGTATGTGCAGGAATGCAGCAGGGAAAGTCCCTTTCACTCCAGGGTCACCTGTTCCAACCCCCCAAAGTGAACACACACTGGAAAAGTACAATGAATATAGGAAAGGGAAATATTTATTTACAGAGGGATGAAAGGAGAAAAACGGGGAAATATAGGGGGAGCGGTAAAACAGGGTTGCATTCAACTCAAGGCCCCACAGGCCCAGTGGTACTATAGTGTGAAAGGGCAGACACCAAGCAATATGTCTGCACACAGAGTTCAGGAGTCCTGGGCACAGTTCCAGTTCAGTGAGTCTTGGGTGCTCATGGTAGTCTTCAGTGTCAGCAAACTTTCCCCAACAAACCCCTCCGGTGCCCTCTTCTGCCACTCTCTGCAAAGCCACAGAAAGCGACCACCTCCCCACTTAACCAGCTAGCAGCCTCCCTCCTTGTTCCCAATGCAGAGTCACAAGCCCCAGTACTCACAGCCCCATGCAGCTCTGGGCAGCCGTGATACTGGGTCCAGCTCCGGCCTGTCCTTCTCGGGTGATTCCTCCCTGGCACAGTGCTCCTCCTGGCTCCTGTCTTGGGGTGTCCCAGATCGGCCGCTCTGTCCCTCCCAGGTTTCAGGCAGGTTCTTGGCTGCTTCACTCTGTGAGAGTCTGCTTGCTGCAGCCCTTCTGTCTGGAGCTCCTGACACACCCTGTTGCTCTCCTCCTTAGGAAAAAGATTTAAAGGGGCCAAGCTCTCTAAACCCCAAAGGGGTTACAAAAATAACTAATAATCCCTAATACAGTATAATCTAAAAATCCTAAACAAGGCACAAAATCCCTGACACCAATCCCTTATTGCAAGTCAAAGAGCATTCAGACTACCATAACGTATAGTTTAAATCAGTGGTTCTCAAACTTTTTGTATTGGTGACCCCTTTCGAACACCAAGCCTCTGAGTGCGACCCCCCTTAGAAATTAAAAACACATTTTTGATATTTAACACTATGTTAAATGCTAAATTTAAACCCTATTGCTTAAAATGAATTTACCTTTTCTCACTGCTTTTAAATTAAGACTAAAACACATTTTATCAAATTAAATATAAGTGGAAAAGTTATTTTTAAGTAGAATTTTATTTTAATACTTGACAGCAATTAATGACCTGAAGCAGCCAAAAATCAGTGAGATGGATGATGCTGTTTATTTGACACAAGAATTTTTATTCTTGGTGTTGTTTTAGAAAGGACACATCTGATGTCATCCTTCACATCAAGCCGGTTTCGAGATTTCGTCTTTATTGTGAGAAGGCTGGAGAATCCACTCTCGCATTCGTAGGTAGTGGGAAATGGCAAAAGGACCCTCACGGCCATTTCAGACACCTGTGGGTATTCACTTGCCACTGAGCACCAGAACTGGTTTGGAGGCAGCTGTGTGAATTTTGCTTTCACTTCATCATCATTGATCATGTCGACAAACTGTTCCTGTGCGTGAATATCGTCAGTAGGTTACTGCTCAGCTGTCACACTGAAAGGGTTCTTCCCCAGGGAATGAAGTGCTTTCTGGTAGCACTGGGAAGTAGTGTGAGAACTCTTCATGAAGGGCTCTCAAATGTTCACTGATCACTGACGTGAGAGCACTATCAATGTTAACTTCCTCCTCCTTGCTGAACAAGGATAGTGTCAGAAACACGCCGTATCTGTCTGTGTCCAGCTTCCTGCACCACAGATCCAACTTCCTCTGGAAAGCTTTGATTTTATTAGTCAAGTCTATTAATGTTGAATGTTTTCCCTGAAGTGAGAGATTGAGATAATTAAGGCTACCAAAGATATCAACTAGGTATGCCAAGAAGAGAAGCCATTTCTTGTCACTGAACATTTTGTTCAGCTCTTGTTTCTGTTTTCACAGGAAAAACTCTGCCATCTCTTCACGAAGTATAAAAATGCGCTTTAATGCGCGTCCCCTAGAAAGCCATCAGACTTGAGTGTGGAAAAGCAGAACTTCATATTCACCACCCATTTCATTGCAGAACTCTCGAAAGAGACGACTATTCAGAGCATGAGCTTTAATGTAGTTCATCACTCGTATAACAACATCCACCACAGCATTAAGGCATATTGGCAATGTCTTTGCAGCTAGGATTTGACGATGGATTCCACAATGAGTGACAATCACATTAGGAGAGACATACTTTACCTTCTGCTGAAAGCCAGACCATGCACCCATCATTGCTGGAGCATCATCGGTACAGATACCACAAAGATTTTTTCACTCAATACCATTGCTTTCGAAAAAGGCATTTACCTTATTGAAAATGGCCTGTGCTGTTGTGGTTGTTTCAAGTTGTTCACAGAATAAGACTCATCCTTAACATCCCCGGTATTAACATACCGTACGAATGCTATCAGTTGTGCGCAATGAGTAACATCAGTAGTTTCATCAAGTTGCAGGCTGAACATACTGAAAGCAGAATGTTTAATTTTGTGCACAACTTATTTTTTGATATCTTCAGACATCTCACATATTCTGCATTTCACAGTATCATTAGACATGGAAAGCATAATCAGTTTTTTGGCAGTATCATTGCCAACCATAAGTGCCACAATATCTTTGCATGCTGGCAGAATAAGCTCCTCACCTACTGTATGTGGCGTTTTGGTACAGGCAATTCATAGTGACACAACATAAGAGGCCTCCACAGCTGAGGACGTTTGCTGTCGGAAACTCCCATCAGCATCAAGTCTGGCCTTCTTTGTTGCTTCTTCTCTGCGTTTGAAAAAATCCACATGTTGATTTTTATGCTCAGGATGTTTAGTTTCAAGATGTCGCTGCAGTTTGCATGGTTTCATTGATTCAGCAGACAAAACTTCACAGCGGATGACACATTGCGGTTTTTCAATTCCAGAGGTGACGATACTGGTAAAACCGAGTTTAATGTAAGACTTGAGATACTTTCATTTTTTAGCAGTTTTAGCAGTACAAGTGGTCATTATTTTCAGGAGAAAATTTGCACTTGTATGTCTGACTGTTAATTAATAAAGTACTTGTTCAGCTGTGAATCAAGCCCTCTAACGTTGTCTCAGTACCGGGCCATCCATAGGAAAAATGGAGCCCTGGGCAAACTTCTATTTGGCATCCTTTCTTTGGAGGTGGAGCAGCGCTGGAGTGGAGTTGGGGGTGGAGCTGGGCTGGAGAAGCTTGGGGCTCTGAGGTCAGCACATGGTGATGATGGTGGATCACAACCAAGTGCCTGGCCGGGCTCACAGCAGGTGGCGGGGCTCGGGATTCACAACCCTGTGTGTGGCAGGGCTGGCGGTTAACAGCCTTGTGCCTGCAGAGCTCCCGGCTGATAACCCTCAGCATGTCCACGCTCCGCCTGACAACCCCAGTACAAAGGTCAGGGCTCACAGCATCCTGGATGCCCCAGCTCAGGGCTCACAGCCCCTCTCCTGGTTGGGGTGGGGACTCGCAACCTTGCCTGGCGGTTGGAGTCGGGGCTCACAGCCACGCATCCCTGTCAGGGTCAGGGCTCACAGCCTGGTGGTTGGAGTCGGGGATCACAGCCCAGTGCCTGCCCAGAGCTTGCAGCCCCACTCCTGGCCAGAGTTGGGATCTGTGCTCGCAGCCCCACGGGGGGTCGGAGTAGGGGCTCTCAGCCCTGTGTGGGGGTCGGAGTCGGGGCTCGCCACCCCGCACCTGGCCAGAGCTCACAGCCCCACTCCTGACCAGGGCCAGGGTTGGGGTCGGGGCTGGCAGCCACGTGTCCCTGTCGGGGCTCACAGCCTGGTGCAGGGGTCGGGGCTCACAGCCCGGCATCAGGGTCAGGGCTCACAGCCACGCGCCGGGGTTGGGGTTCACAGCCGCATGCCAGGGTTGGGACTCGCAACCCCCCCACATAACTGTATTGTGACCCCCAATTTGAGAACCAATGGTTTAAATGATTCTGAGTGTAGCATTTTGTTACAAGTGGTCAGTGGGAAGATTGAAAAAATTGGGTGTGTTTAGTCTGGAAAAGAGAAGACTGAGAGGGGACTTGATAACAGTTTTCAAGTACATATAAGGTTGTTACAAGGAGGAGGGAGAAAAATTGTTCTTAACCCCTGAGGATAGGACAAGAAGCAATGGACTTAAATTGCACAAGGGAGGTTTAGGTTGAACATTAGGAAAAACTTCCTAACTGTCAGGGTGGGTAAGCACTGGAATAAATTGCCCAGGAAGGTTGTGGAATCTCCGTCACTAGAGATGTTTAAGAGCAGGTTAGACAAACACATGTCGGGGATGGTCTAGATAATACTTAGTCCTGCCATGAGTGCAGGGGACTGAACTAGATGACCTCTCAAGGTCCCTTCCAGTCCTATGATTCTATGAAATTGCTGACAGCAGTTCTTAAATAATACTTTAAGTATTATAGAAGTAAAATACAATCAAAACACAAACAAACATTCCAAGCATACACATGTTAAATACTGTGCCAAACTATACTATACTAAAAATTATATCAAAAACTGGCAAATTTACTCAGTACTGGTTTACAATGGCACCATGGCACCGGGCCCAAACTCAGAAGGGGCCCCAACGCCTGGACCATTGACCTGCCCCCATCCCATCTGTCACCCCACCCAAGGCCCCTCCTACTGCTTGCTCCTCTTTGCCCCTTCCCCTCCTCGCCTCCTGCTCACTTCTTTTCGCCCCCTTGCTCCCATGTGAGGGGCGTGTCGGGCTTTGGGGGGAAGAGGCAAAGTGGGGGGCAGGGCCTCAAGGTGGAGCATGGGTGGGGCCTCAGGAGGGAAGAGGCCGAGCAGGGGGCAGAGCCTCGGTGGGGAGTGCAGGCAGAGTGGAGGGCGGGGCTATGGTCCAGGTGCCAGGGCCCACAAAAGATTAATCCCGTCCTGAGCTTATTTTATAAATCCATCGGTATCCCTTTAAAATCTCTGTTGCTGCTTTGTAAATATTTAATCACTGTTGCTGTTCAGCTCCTGGTCAGTCAGCTTTGCTCCACTCTGGTTTCCTTCTCCCTCTCTGCAGCAGCTTTTCTGATTTCTTTCCAGCAGCTTTCTCTTTGCTGGCTTCCAGTTCCCATCTTCTCCTGATTGAATCTCTCTCCAGTGCAGATCTTCCTGTGCAAATTTGCCTGCTGTTAGCTGGCCTTTTATGCGACACTCTAATGTTCTCCTAATATACCTTTCTAAGAAATGTACATGCCCAGTATCAACCATTACTTCAGAGTTCTGATTGACAGCTCTGACCTTTAAAACAAGTTGTGACCTGTATGAATGAGGTCTGACCAGATAGCTGCTCAGTTAACTAACCTCTCTGTCACCCCGTACTGCACATGCTCAGTAGCCACTAATCTTGCACATGCTGACCTAAGTTCCCTCTAAGCTGCGTGGCTGCGCAGCAGGCTATCAAGGGCCACGCAGGCAGGGAGAGGCACCCCTCCCACGGCCTAGCCCAGCTCTGCCAGAGCTGCCACAGCCAGGGAGAGAAAGCCCTCCCCTGGTGTGGCCCACCCCAGCCCCGCTGGAGTTGCAAGAGAGAGGTGCCCCTCCCCCAGCCAAGCCCGGCCCCACTCAAGTTGCTGGGAAGAGGCGCCCCTCCCTTGCCCTGGTCCAGCCCAGCTGGAGCTGCCAGGGAGAGAAGTCCCTCCCCTGCCGACCCAGCCCACCCAAGCACACCAGAGCTGACATGGCCGGGGAGCAGAACCCCTCCCCCAGCCCGCCCCAGCCGCATCGGAGCTGCCGGGAAGAGGAGCCCCTCCCCCGGCCAAGCCTAGCCCCACTGGAGCTGTTGGGGAGAGGAGCCCCTCCCCTGCCCAGTCCAGCCCACTGGAATTACTGGGGAGAGGTGCCCCTCCCCTGCCCTGGTCCAGCCCCATGGGAGCTGCCAGGGAAAGGAGTCGTCCCCCTCCCTCCCCCCCGCCATGGCCGGGGAGGGGAATCCCTTCCCCGGCCTGGCCCAACCCAGCCCCGCCGGAGCTGCCAGAGAGAGACGCTCCTCGTCCGGCCCAGCCCAGACCCGCCAGAACTGCCGCGGCACAGGAGAGGCACCTCTCCCTCAGCCCACCCTGTCGGAGCTGCCACCGCTGGGGAGAGGCGCCTCTCACCCAGACCTGAGCAGCTGTGGTGAGAGACAGCTGGGGGGAGTCCTCTCTCCCCAAAACAGGTGCAGGACAGCCTGTACCCCAAACCCCTCATCCCCAGAGCCCTCACTCTAACCCTCTGCCCCAGCCCTGAGCCCCCTCCCGTACTCCGAACCGCTCATCCCCAACCCCACCCCAGAGCCCACACCTCCAGCCAGAGGCCTCAACCCCCTGCACCGCAACCCTCTGCCCTAGCCCATAGCTCCCTCCCACACTCTGAACCCCTTGGCCCCACCGTCATCACCTCCATATTGTGCACATAACAAAATTCTGCACATGGACATAACAAATTAGAGGGAACACTGATGCTGACTGTTGTCATTTACCTCAGAGCTGTGATTCTGCCAATCCCTCCTGCCCCCCATGGCTATTTGCCATGGCACCATTTTAGAAATCCTGGGTTTTCATTGCACATGCTCAGGGTCCACAGCATTCATCTCAGGGTGGAGTGACTTGCTTATTCAGAATAAAAATCAGGCAGACAAAGTGAAGATGAGAATTCCTCTAGTAACATGGTAATATCTTTATTGGACCAACTTCTGCTGGTGAGAGAGACAAGCTTTCGAGCTTACAGAAGAGCTCTGTGTAAGCTTGAAAGTTTGTCTCTCTCACTAGCAGAATTTAGTCCAATAAAATATAATTCCCCACAAATCTTGTCTCTCTAATATCCTGGGACTGACATGTCTACAACAACACAGACGTACTTTTAGGTATTTTCCCAGTAGAAGATAAATATCTTCGACATCAAAGTGTGTCCCTTGTAATTCAGCAGTTTTTGTAAGAGTGGATTCTTGCATCTGTGGATATGTTTAGATAGAAGAAACTGATGTAAAAATTACCTTTGAAACTGCATTCATGTCAACTTTGTTGATTAACAGAACAAGCTTGTCAAATGTAGGGTTTCTGATAGGGTTTCCAATCATATAGTTTTCTCACATTCATAGTTTGGTTTGCTTTCTCATGCATTCCCAAGCTAACTTTTGTGATAGCCATTGTAGGATACCTTGATTTAGGTGTTTATCTGATTATATATAGTTGACCTACCATTTTGGTTTTATTGTTTTAAGGAAAGTGCTGCATGCTATGAAACTATAAAGTAAATTTCTCATAAAATCTACTCATTTCAGATTAGGAATTATAATCCATTTTTTCAGTGACTTTCCAAATTTCAGTATGCCAGGCATGGATTAGGAAATTATCCTCCTTTGCAATATCAAAGTTCTTTGCAATATCATCAACTTCAGTTAAGAGACATGGGCTTGAGCTGCAAAATTAGATCTAGATGTTGGCCCAACTTTCGTAGAGTTCAAAGGGATGTTTGGATATAGGGGTTTTATAAATTCATAGATTTAACGCCACAAAGGATCATTGTGATCATCTAGTTTGACCTCTGATATAATACAGTCCATAGGACTTTCCTGAATTAATTCCTCCTTCCGTCTAATAGAACTAGACTAGAGCATATATTTTAGAAAAACATCCAATCTTGATTTTAAAATTTCCAGTGATGGAGAATCCACCATCGCCTTTGGTAAATTGTTCCAATGGTTAATTACCCTCACTGTTAAAATATTTGCCTTATTTCTAGTCTGAATTTGTCTAGCTTCAACTTTCAGCCATTGGATTTTGTTGTACCTTTGTCTGCTAGACTGAAGAGCCTTCTATGATCAAATTTCTATTCTCCAATTTAGGTACTTACTAGACTGTGATCAAATCACCCCTTAACCTTCTCTTTGATAAGCTAAATAGATTGAGTTCCTGGAGTCTCTCTCTATAGAAGGTATATTGTTTAATCCTTTAATCATTCTCATGGCTCTTCTCTGAACCCTCTGCAATTTATCTGCAGTAAACAGTGGACACCAAAACTGGAGATGATATTCCAGTAATGGTAGCACCAGTGACATATCCAGAGATAATATAACCTCCCTACTCCTATTCAATATTTCCCTATATATACATTGAAGGTTGCATTAGCACTTTTAACCACTGCATTGCACTCTAAGATCATGTTCAGCTGATTAACTACCTTGACCCTTCAGACTTTCAGTTTCAGTGCTTCCCAGATCACAGTCCACCATTCTTTGGCCCAGGTGTATGACCTTACATTTGACCATATTTAAACACATATTATTTGATTGCACCCATTTTACCAAGCAATCAAGATTGTTCTATATCAGTGAACCATCCTTTTAATTATTTACTACTCCCTCAATTTTTGTATCATCTGCAAACTTTATTAGTAATAATTGTATGTTTTCTTCCATGTCGCTGATACAAATGTTAATAGTATAGGGCCAAGAACTGATACATAGGGTCAGTTTCAGTATGTTTATATAATAATAAGGTTGTGTTTTACCTGTAGCTATAATATTTTTTACATTATTTTAGGGAGGTAACCAGACAGCTACAGTAATTGCATTATGTTCAATGAGAGATTTTAACTTGGCTCAAGAAACTTGTCAATTGGCCATCAGAGATGTTGGGGGTCTTGAAGTACTAATTAATTTACTTGATACAGAAGAAATTAAATGTAAGGTAAGTAAATTTGTCTAAATAAATTGACCTTGTATATGCTAGCTAATATTAGAATGCTCCCCCCCACACACACACATCCCATGGAATATATGGTATAAAGAAGTGTTGTTTAAAGGGTTCCATGTAAAAGAGAGAACATGTTAGATAACCCATTCTTTTAAATGATTGCTAGCTAAAATGAATATATATTCTTAAATAATGCCTCACATTTAATATCTTCCTCTCTTTAGATTGGTTCTTTAAAAATCCTGAAGGAAATTAGTCAGAATTCACAAATCAGACGTACAATTGCTGATTTTGGGGGCTTACAAATTATGGTGAAAATACTAGATTCCCCAGATAAGGATCTGAAATGTTTGGCAGCTGAAACAATTGCTAATGTTGCCAGGTTTAAAAGAGCACGAAGGACAGTAAGACAGCATGGAGGAATCAAGAGACTAGTAAGTAGATATTAAAATCAGCACATTTACTGTATTTATATATTTTTTTCCACTTTATAAGTCATTTGTTAGCCAGAAGAAAAAAATAGTTGTATATCATTAAAATGCAATATAATTACATTCTTCCTGATTAACAGTAAATACACTAAGAATTCTTTGGTTTTTGTCAGGTTGGGCTGCTGGACTGTGTTCCATTGGGATCAGCCAATCTGACTCCACATCAGGAAAAAGATATTGAAGTAGCACGCTGTGGGGCTTTGGCGCTCTGGAGCTGTAGCAAAAGCACCAAAAATAAAGAAGCAATTCGTAGGGCTGGAGGCATTCCTTTGCTGGCTCGGTTGCTAAAGTCCCCACATGCAAACATGTTAACACCCGTGGTGGGGACATTACAAGAGTGTGCATCCGAGGTAAGCCAAATAACTACTTAGGCTATGTGTACACTTATGGCAGCATTTAGAGTACAGGCACTACATGTGTAGGTACCGCGGTGCCAGGACAGGCAGGAAGCCTGCCTTAGTAGACCTACTGTGCCGCTGACTGGGGGCCCACGCCCCAACCCCATGCCCCAATCCACTGCCCCAGCCCTGAGCCCCCCCAAACTCAGAGCCCCATCCTGAACCCCAAAGTTGTTATCCCCAGCCCCATCCCAGAGCCTGCACCCTCATCCCAGAGCCCTCACCTCCGTGCACCCTAATCCCCTGCTCCAGCCCTGAGCACCCAAATCCGGAGCTCCCTCCTTGCACCCCAAACCCCTCATCCCCAGCCCCACCCCAGAGTCTGCACCCCCAGCCCAGAACCCTAACCCCCTCCTGCACCCCAACTCCCTGCCCCAGCCCAGAGTCCTCTCCCACACCCAGAACCCCTCATTCCCGGCTCCACACCCCAGCCCTCTGCCCCAGCCCTGAGCCCGTCCCACACCCAAAACCCCTCCCCAGCTCCGTTGTGTCACAGGCATCAACAGTTTTCTTCAATTGGGTCACCAGAAAAAAAGATTGAAAACCACTGCTCTAGTCTATTTGCCTAAGCCATGCCTCATTGATACCGCTACTTACACCTGCTGGGTGTGTGAAGTGTAAGTGCAGTGTAGACATAACCATAGTTTAACTAGTCTACTTCTAACCTTTTTAAACGGATGGCTTAAAGTCAACCTGGACAACCTACCCTTTGGAAGAACACTGTAGGACAGTCTCTATTCCATCAAGTAGTTTGGTCCCATCTAAAGCGCAACATTGGACCAAGGAGAGTGGGTACTGTGGGTGTGCCTTATACAAGTTTTTTAACGAAGGTCATGGCTTATGAGGCTGTAAGGCCCAGTCATCACATAATATTTGTGCTGGAGGCCAGGATTGATTTGTGAGAGAAATTATATGAAACTAATATAGTTCAAGATTTTCATTTTTGTAAATTTTTCATATTTGACAAAAATGTCTGTTTTTGTTGCAAGAAATTTGAAAAGTGGATTTTCAAAAGTTGTCACAGCTACATCCTGCCCCAGTAATATATTTAAATGGCAGAAAGCTGAATTGGAAACACAATATTCTTAGGGAGGAAAATGTGGGAATTCAAAATATGTATAAGGCTACTAGTGGATCAATGGACAGGAGGATGATCCCATCACAACACAAGTTAAATAGTTTACATTATGCATGTGCTTTATACAAAACAGCATCTTATCAGTCTCAGGAGGAGTAAAGGAAAGTGTATGATTTGCTTCAAAATTTCCATTACAGATTGTACTGTCTTGATGTATCCAGGTTTTAAAAACTGCCAAACTTTGAGCTGTTTTGCTGTGGGTTTAAAATGTCTGTCTAAATAAAATATGGTCAGGAAGATTGCTCTAATGGTCAGAACTTAATAATATGCATTTTACAACTTTACAATGACTTTTCTTTCTTCAAAAAAATGGGCCAAATTCTGCTCTCGTGTACATTGTTGCAATACATTGGTATTTCAGTGCCATTTTATTAGTGTACCTGAGAGCATAATTTGGTCCTATGTTTAAGTATAGTAAATATCTGATTTAAACCAATGAAAGCCAGGAAATTCAAAGTTAAGACTGTGACACCCTGGTTTTAATTCACCTTGTAGTTCCTAACTTTGAATTTCCTGACTTTTGTCACTTTTCAGACCTTAACATTTAAAAATAGTGGTTTATATTTAAAATGGACAAGGTATTTTAGCTCTATATAGTAATATGGAACTATATAGAGAATTGCTATTATAATAAGCACAGAATTCTTACAAACATACTATTAAAATTACACACAAAAACTACATTAGTAGATCATTAAAGTTGCAAAGTCATGAGCACATGATTTCATATTATTTTTTCTACAGGAATTCAGTGCACAGTTGATGGAAAGTGCTGAATTACTCAGCGGCTATTCAATATTTAGTTTTATTCTCATTGTTCAATGTATGGCCTTAGGCCTTATATACTGCACACTGTTCAAACCCTGCTGTGAAGACAAAATTATTACTTTCCTCATGGTCTTAGAACTATAGTAGCTGAGTGCTTCACAAATATTAATTAATTTTTCTTCATAAATTCCCTGTGAGGTGAGGGGGTGGTATTATCTCTGTTTTACAAAGGGGAGTGGAGACACAGCAATATTAAGATCAAAAGTATCAACTAATTATGGGTGCCCAATTTGGGACACATATGACCCGATTTTTCTGAGTACTTACCAATATATAGCACTTACATGTGCAAAGCATAGTTCTCATTAACTTCACTTTCTAATTGTGAGTGCTCTGCAAATCAGACCCCAGATTATTAAATTGGACATCCAGAAAATGAGGAATATACACAATTAGTGATCACCTCTGAAAAGTTTGGTTTCAGTGATGTGCTTAGCATCACATAAGAACTCTGTGGCAGAGGTAGGGATAGAATCCAATTCTCCAGGGCAGCATTCAGCTGCTTTTACCATGAGAACCTCCTTTCTCTTTCTGTAATTCCCTCTTTCATTTTCTACATACTTTCTAAATTATGCAATAAATGTGGCAGGGGTCCTATGGAAAACAGCCTCCTTCACTACTCAACCCTGGTCAATTTTGTGCACTTCATGAGGCAAGGATGCTGTGGAAAAATGGTATATGACCTTGTAATTATAGACTGTATCATAACGCTAAGCACAAGGGGGCCAAATTAAGGAACCTCTCTGAACAAAGGCCACCATTCTGCCACATTTCAAGTCCCTGCTCTACAGCATGAGAGCACTAGATATTTTCAAAGAAAGGTTGCAAGAATTTTTTAACATGGGCAAAACAGCTTATTTTCCTCTAGTCTTTTCTTGGGAATAGCTGAACCATTTTGGTTAAAATTTAAAAAAAAAAAAAAAGAAAGAAAAGAAAAAAGCCAGAGGCTCCTTGCATCCAAACAGTTAAAGTTCGGCAAAGTTATAAGCAAGTGAAAACAGGGTCTTGTAATGGGAAGTGTTGGGCAGCCTTCACATAGGCAGGGCAACCAGCCTTACTTATAAGGAGGGAAACAGTAGCTCTATTCTTATGTGATTTTGTTACTTAAAAAAATTCACACGGAAGAGAGCGTTGAAAAATATTTGACTCAAACAGGAATAAACTATTTTGAAGTAAATGTCTTGAATGTCTTCCAGAGCCATGGAAGTTTGACAACATGTATTTATGATTGGCGTGGGTCATGCATGCCCCATCCCCTTTTGGGATGGGGCAAAGGTCATTATAGCCCCATGGCCAAGTCTACACGACCTCTCTGGATCTCAGAGTAGTGCGGCCTAGTGGCCAAAGTCAGTAGAGCCGCCCCCCTGTGCAGCCTAGCGGACAGAGAGTTAGTCAGATTGGTGACTCATGCTTAAACTCAATGCTTAAAGTTACTCACAGGCACAAATCTTTGCCGGATTAGTTGCTACATTAATAGTGCAGTAGTTTTGGGGATGACAACAATCTTATTATTTGTTGATATATGTAACTAAAAATGTAACTTGCATTCATAGCCAAGTTACAGACTTGCAATCAAGACAGAGAGGATGATTGAAAACCTTGTGAAAAATCTGAGTGGTGAAAATGAGGAACTTCAGATGCATTGTGCCAGTGCTATCTTTAAGGTAAATGTGTGATTTTAATCATCAGTTCATTTAATGCTAGTGTTTCTGTTTGTTTTCATGCAGTACATACTATAAAGTTCTCTTATATATGTGGAATAGTAAAGTTCTACTTGAAGAAAATATGGGTGGTTCTGTGGTTTAAATTTTCTGAGTTTTTTCTATTTTACACCTAAAGAGATTTATCTGTAATGTAATGATTAGTTATTTTATCCCTAAAAATAATCATAGTATGCTGATACGTCACAATTCTGCTCTGACATACGGTTGCCAGGTGTCCGGCACTGCCAACTGGGCCGTTAAAATTCTGGTTGGCGGAGCAGCAGGGGCCTGTGGCTAAGGCAAGTTCCCTGCCTGTCCTAGCTCCACGTGGCTCCCCAGAAGTGGCTGCCAGGTCCTTGCAGTCCCTAGGTGCATGTCTGGCCAAGGAGGCTCCGCGCACTGCCCCCGCCCCGAGTGTTGGCTCTGAAGCTCCCATTTGGCCAGCAACCACAATCAATGGGAGCTGCGGAGACGGAACCTGTATGCGCAAGTGCAGTGTGCAGAGCCCCCTGCCTGTCCATGTGCCTAAGGGCTGCAGGGACCTGGCGGCGGCTTCCTGGGAGCTGCAGTAAACTCTGCCGGAATCTTGCACCTCCTCACACACCCCAGCCCCTAGTCCTGAGCTCCCTCCTGCACTCCAACCCTCTGCCCCAGCCCGGAGTCCCATCCCACACCCAAACTCCCTCCCATAGCCCGCACCCCTGCAACACCCCAACACCCTACCCCAGCCCCAGAGCCCAAACTCCTCATCCCCAGTCCCACCCCAACACCCTACCACACCCCCAGATGGAGCCCGCTCCCCCCCCCACACTCCGAACCCCTGACCCAGCCTGGAGCACTCTACTGCACCCTGAACCCCTCATTTCTGGCCCCACTTGGAGTCTGTACCTCCAGCTCAGAGCCCACCTACTGTTCTCGAACATTTGAGATTATGATTTCATGACCTGTTTGCATTTCAAAATTGTCACTTTGTAAAATAGTTGGATCTTCTAACAGCTGGCTGTTATTTTGTCATATTAAGTAAGATGGTGATGTAGGAGGAAACAGACCCAAATTCTGTAACTGGTTCTGTATGTGAAGTCCCCTTTGTCCCTGCAGAACCCCCTGATATCAGATTCAGCCTGTGCAGAGCCAGTTGCAGTTTTGAGGCCTAAATAGATGTATCTTAATAATATCGGTGCAGTGTTAACCTCAAGTTTTATAAATATCAGGTACAAAACTAACAGACAATGTTTGCATCCAGAATTTGAGCACTCAATACTGGTTGATTTCAGTAAGAATTGTGTGCGTTCAATACCCTGTAGGATCAGATCCCTCGAAAGCAATTAAGATAGCAATGGTGTAATTCTGGCTGAGAAGGTAGTTTTCATTCAAAGCTTCTATTTTCAATACTTTATATCTTCCCTGATAATGACTTTCTGAGCGGAAAGATTTTCTATTTGTCTTAAGATAAGTATTATTTTTTGTGGGGGAGGGTAAAGTAAAAAATATCCATTCATCATTGGAGTGTTTTAAAAAACTGTTTTTCATCATTTATGAAACATTTTCAGATTTTGTTGCTGCTGTTCCTTGCCAGGCTTAAAATGACTTAATGGTTTGGAATTAAAATTCCAAACTTTGCCTGTATTGTAGTAAAAAAATGTATGGTATGTAGTAATGAGGAATAAATGCTTTTTAAGTATGAACAATTAATTAATGAAAAAATAGCATATGTTCAGTGTTTTATTTTTGTTTGCAATTTAAGGGCCAATTTTTTAAAAATGGAAGCCTGAAATCTACAGACAAAAATATACATAACATGCATTTGTAATTGCACATACAGTAGTTCACTGCACTAGTCTTTTGTGTGCACACATACCCATTTGCAATTTGCTTGCACAGTTGTGTTAATTGCACACACATTTTCTGTGTATGCGTTTTGTGCAAGGACCTGTGCCTTTGTTTTCTGAACATTTGTCTGAATTGTTCTCTATTGTTATGTACAGTTCTGAACCCTCATTCCTTTATTAATTTTGTAATATGAATTAAATTAGAAAATATATTTTGAAAATATTTTAGTAAATAAAATAATTACATAAAGTTCCCTATCAGTTGGTATCAGTCACTGTGGTAATACACCAGACTTCCTGGGCCATTGTTTTATACATTTTAAATATTCTGTATATTTAATTTGTTGTGTAGTGTGCAGAAGATGAGGAGACACGTAACCTAGTTAGGCATCATGGAGGCCTACAACCACTTGCTACTCTACTCAGTAACTCTGAAAATAAAGAACTGTTAGCAGCAGTGACAGGAGCAATCTGGAAGTGTGCAATCAGCAGAGAAAATGTGACCAAGTATGGGTAACAACTTAATTTTATCAAATATATGTATTCTATTAGTATCTTTTTATTTTATGGGCTCATTTTGTCTTAAACATGGGTACATAGTAACATCACTAAAGTAACCTTTATTTGCCCCCATATTCTATCTGGTGTTGGCCCAACTATAACCACTTCGGCAGGTTATTACTATTTACAGCATAAATAATCTGCATGTGTGGGTGATATGCAATTGCCATTGCCAGATTAGAAGGGTGTGCACACAAATGCATGGGCCTACACCCTGACTTCTAATGCATCTGCTCCCACCCTGAACCTAAGGGCAGCAGTTCCCATTGCAGAAGTGGCCTGTCCGTGGGTTTTGTGGGTTCCGCACATTTTACCCAAGCCTTTTGATTTTCTGTTATACATCATTTATATCTTCCTTCTCTATTGATATTTTTGAAATTGTTTGGCTGTTTCTTTATTGTCTTGTGCTGTTAATATATTTTCTCTTGGAGAAACATTACCCTGTTCAAGAGGAACAGAGAACTAGGAAGATTTCCCTAGGAGGCTAGCTATGCTAATTGCATTGTTATTGTAATACACACCAAGTTCTGAAGGTCATCTTTCAAGAAAATAATCCTAACCCTTCTGCCTGAACTTCAAAGATTCTGTTATTTTTCACAAACAAACAAACAAACAAACAAACAAACAGATGCACAGCAAAATTCTTTATGTACCTCGTCCCTGGAAAGTAGTGAGTACCCTTCACTTGTATGGACTTCAGTAGAAACCTTCTCAGCTATAGGGAAAGCAGAGAGAACAACTCTGGAGAAAGAAAGCAGAATAAGAATTGATATGAAGAGATACACAGACTACAATGTCAATCAAAGTAAGTACTGTAGTATAATTATCAGATAAGACACAGGTTAGATTCAGCCTGATGTATCTTGTTCTTGTTGCCATGCTGTATTCTGGAAAGTTTATGAAAGAAAAATAATGGTTCTTCTTCGAGTGATTGCACATGGCCATGCCACTGTAGGTGTGTGCGTGCCTCATGCACTGTTGTTGGAGATTTTTCCCATTAGGGCAGTGTGAGTGCCCTCTGGTGCTTTGCACCACTGCATGCAAGAATAAAGGGCCACACTGCCCCCAACCACCTCAGTTCCTTTCTACATCAGTGATGGTTATTGGAGCTGTGATCTTTGCATTTGCAAGTCTTCCATCCCTTCTTGTATATATGATACCTATCATGTTAGTTGAGCCTAAAGTAGTGTATTTTGTAAATAGTTAGTGGCTAAAGTAAGTTTAGTTTAGTTCTTAGTGAAGCTTGGTCTCTGGTGCCTGTTTGGGTAACAGGCCCGGTACCAGACTTGTGTTGCATTCTCCCAGTTTCAAGGCCTATTAGTCTTGAGGCAAACTTATGCCAGTGAGCGACCCTCACCCCAGCTGCTTTAAATGTCTGGGGGAAGTGAATGTAGGTGATAAATATCACATTTGTAGAGGATTCAAACTTTGTTCTAAAAAGGACACAGCTGCCAGGCTCAAGTACTTACTCCTGGAGCCTGCCCTTCGCCTTCCATTGGAACCATGCCACTCGGAACAGGTACTGAGCATGTCTGAGCCTGTCAGGAGTGCTCTGCCTGTTCTAGCTGCATCTATAAGCAGATGGTCCTCACTGGTATCAAAGAAAAGACTTCATAAGTCCTCAAAGGACTCAGTATTGTGGGCCTTTGAAATCTGCAGGCAAGGCACCAATTGGAGGCAAGGACACTGAGGGTATCCGAAGAAGAGGCACCCCCCAGATAAAGCCCGCATGCAAAGAGGGATTGTTGACTTTGGAGTCCAGGAAGGGCCCACTAAGACCAATCCCAGGACTGGTGCAGCTTGCAGTACCACAGAGTCAGGAGCCTTTGCTGGTGCTGTCTACATGTGAAGTGTTCAAGGCAGCTCAGGAACTTCTGAACTTGTCAGCATTGGATTCACCCACGGTGCAGGATTCCTGCCTGGTACTGGCATCAGATGTGTTAGATCCTTTGATGCCAGCCCTGGTGCACCATTCAGTACTGGTGGCTGTTACTGTTGCTGCGTCTCAGCAATTTCCAGCGATTCAAGGAGGAAGCTCACGGTGATTTCGCTAGTGCCTCCATCACCAGACTTGCAGCCAGTCTCCCCGATACTGATGGGGGTCAGCTCCCTTGTGGCCAGAGGAAACGGACTCACCTTCCTCACTGGACTCTGAGATTGGTTTCTATGCTTCCAGAACTGAGCAACACCAGCACCCCAGTGGGGTGCATATCCACTATGGTTCAGATCCCAACCCAATGACCAATGGGCCAGCACCTTTGTGAGTGCCACCTCCATATCAATGGCCCTTTTAGAGTCCTTGGGGTTTCTGCCCATGCTCTACGACATCCCCACTCCCTTCCTGCCCTCCCACCTTGAGTAGACCCCGGGACACTTGCAACAGGGCTACCATTCCCCCCTCTCTGGGTACTGGGACCATTACCAGAGTAGGAGAGTTGCTTACTTGGGACTGTCCTGTGCAAAAGTTGGATGAGGGACCTCCTCAAAAGCCACTAGCCTCTTAGTCTTTGCCGTTATTTCTATCCTCCCTTCTTGCCCCCCCTTCCTCCTCCCTCTTCAGGGACCACTCTCACAAGAACGTGCTACTACAGAAGGTCCAGTCTCTCTTCCTAATAGGGGCCATAGAAGAAGTTCCCGTGTCTTTCCAAGGAAGGGGATTTTATTCCTAATACTTCCTAATCCCAAAGGCTTCAGTTCTATTTAAGATCTAAGACAACTAAACAATTTTCTGAAGAAAACCAAATTCCTAATGGTTACTCTTCCTTCTCTTATACCTTCTTTAAAGACTGGGGACTGGTATGCTGCTCTTGACTTAATGGGTGCTTACTTCCATGTGGCAATTCATTGGAGCCACAGAAGGTTCCTCAGATTCATGGTCAATGAATCCCACTATCAATTCACAGTTCTGCCTTTCAGCCTCTCAGCAGCTCCTCGCATGTTCAAACAGTGCATGCTGGTAGTAGAGGCATTCCTGCGAAGGTCGGAAATCCATGTGTTCCCTTATCTGGATGACTGGCTAGTGAGAGGACGATCCAGGTCTCAAGTACTCTCCAGCGTACCCAATCAGCCTTTCACACACTAGAGCTCCTAATCAATACAGAAAAATCTGTCCTGATCTGATTCAAAGAATAGAATTCATTGGGGTGGTCCTGGATTCTGCACTGACCAGAGCATTCCTGCCGCAGCATAGATTCCAACCAATGTGGCTCAGTGCACTAGATCTAAAGATGCATCGTCTCACCATGATTTGAAACTGCCTCAAACTTCTAGGGCACGTGGTGGAGTGCACTTACGTGGTCCAACATGCCAGACTGCATTTCAGATGACTGCAGAGTTGGTTCACCTCAGTGTATTCTCTGGCCCACCATCATATGGACGGAGTGATTCACCTGCTGGATTTTTGTCCTAAAATGGTGGATTGATCTATCGAATGTTTGTGCAGGAGTCCCCTTTGCTTCTCAACAGACACTCAGTTTAATCATGGATGCATCAGATCTAGATTGAGGAGCTCACTTAGGCTCCCTTCAAACTTAGGGGCTTTCGTCTTCCCAAGATTCAAGTCTTCATATAACTATCTGGGAGCTGCAGGCCATCCATTTGGTTTACATGGCATTCCTCCTGCATATCACAGGGAAGAATTTGTTAGTTCTCACAGACAACACAGCAGCTGTGTTTTATGTAAACAAACAGGTGAGAGCCCGATAGACAAAGTTATGCCAAGAGGTGATCTCTCTTTGGAACTTCTGCATAGCCATCCATCAACCTGAAACTGGCTTACCTTCCAGAGGTTCAAAATACTCTGGCAGACTGCCTGAGAAAATAATCTGCAAGTCACCATGAGTGGTCCCTGCATCCAGATGTGTCCAGGGCCATTTTCCAGTGCTGGGGACCTCTCCAGGTGGACCTATTTGCAAGAAAAGAAAACAAAAAATGTCATCTTTTTTGTTCCTGTGCAGGTCACAGCCCAGGATGTCTGACAGATGCTTTCTTCCTGACATGGTTAAAAGGCCTACTGTAAGCCTTCCCTACAGTTCCTCCCCTGCACAAGGTCTTGTCCAAAGTCAAGCAAGATTCTGCTCATGTTATAGTAATAGCCCCAGCATGGCCCCATCAATATTGGCTGCTCCTGAGAGATATAGATTCATAGATTCTAGGACTGGAAGGGACCTCGAGAGGTCATAGAGTCCAGTCCCCTGCCCACATGGCAGGACCAAATACTGTCTAGACTATCCCTGATAGACATTTATCCAAACTACTCTTAAATATCTCCAGAGATGGCGATTCCACAACCTCCCTAGGCAATTTATTCCAGTGTTTAACCACCCTGACAGTTAGGAATTTTCCTAATGTCCAACCTAGACCTCCCTTGCTGCAGTTTAAACCCATTGCTCCTTGTTCTATCCTTAGAGGCTAAGGTGAACAAGTTTTCTCCCTCCTCCTTATGACACCCTTTTAAATACCTGAAAACTGCTATCATGTCCCCTCTCAGTCTTCTCTTTTCCAAACTAAACAAACCCAGTTCTTTCAGCCCTCCTTCATAGGTCATGTTTTCAAGACCTTTAATCATTCTTGTTGCTCTTCTCTGGACCCTTTCCAATTTCTCCACATCCTTTTTAAAATGCGATGCCCAGAACTGGACACAATACTCCAGCTGAGGCCTAACCAGCGCAGAGTAGAGCGGAAGAATGACTTCTCATGTCTTGCTCACAACACACCTGTTAATACATCCCAGAATCTTGTTTGCTTTTTTTGCAACAGCATCACACTGTTGACTCATATTTAGCTTGTGGTCCACTATAACCCCTAGATCCCTTTCTGCCGTACTCCTTCCTAGACAGTCTCTTCCCATTCTGTATGTGTGAAACTGATTTTTTCTTCCTAAGTGGAGCACTTTGCATTTGTCTCTGTTAAACTTCATCCTGTTTACCTCAGACCATTTCTCCAATTTGTCCAGATCATTTTGAATTATGACCCTGTCCTCCAAAGCAGTTGCAATCCCTCCCAGTTTGGTATCATCCGCAAACTTAATAAGCGTACTTTCTATGCTAATATCTAAGTCGTTGCTGAAGATATTGAATAGAGCCGGTCCCAGAACAGACCCTGCGGTACCCAACTCGTTATGTCTTTCCAGCAGGATTGGGAACCATTAATAACAACTCTCTGAGTACGATTATCCAGCCAGTTATGCACCCACCTTATAGTAGCCCCATCTAAATTGTATTTGCCTAGTTTATCGATAAGAATATCATGCGAGACCGTATCAAATGCCTTACTAAAGTCTAGGTATACCACATCCACAGCTTCATCCTTATCCACAAGGCTCGTTATCCTATCAAAGAAAGCTATCAGATTGGTTTGACATGATTTGTTCTTCACAAATCCATGCTGGCTGTTCCCTATCACCTTACCACCTTCTAAGTGTTGCAGATGATTTCCTTAATTACTTGCTCCATTATCTTCCCTGGCACAGAAGTTAAACTAACTGGTCTGTAGTTTCCTGGGTTGTTTTTATTTCCCTTTTTATAGATGGGCACTATATTTGCCCTCTTCCAGTCTTCTGGAATCTCTCCCGTCTCCCATGATTTTCCAAAGATAATAGCTAGAGGCTCAGATACCTCCTCTATTAGCTCCTTGAGTATTCTAGGATGCATTTCATCAGGCCCTGGTGACTTGCAGGCATCTAACTTTTCTAAGTGATTTTTAACTTGTTCTTTTTTTATTTTATCTGCTAAACCTACCCCCTTCCCATTAGCATTCACTATGTTAGGCATTCCTTCAGACTTCTCGGTGAAGACCGAAACAAAGAAGTCATTAAGGATCTCTGCCATTTCCAAGTTTCCTGATACTGTTTCTCCCACTTCACTAAGCAGTGGGCCTACCCTGTCTTTGGTCTTCCTCTTGCTTCTAATGTATTGATAAAAAGTCTTCTTGTTTCCCTTTATTCCTGTAGCTAGTTTGAGCTCATTTTGTGCCTTTGCCTTTCTAATCTTGCCCCTGCATTCCTGTGTTGTTTGCCTATATTCATCCTTTGTAATCTGTCCTAGTTTCCATTTTTTATATGACTCCTTTTTATTTTTTAGATCATGCAAGATCTCGTGGTTAAGCCAAGGTGGTCTTTTGCCACATTTTCTATCTTTCCTAACCAGCGGAATAGCTTGCTTTTGGGCCCTTAATAGTGTCCCTTTGAAAAACTGCCAACTCTCCTCAGTTGTTTTTCCCCTCAGTCTTGATTCCCATGGGACCTTACCTATCAGCTCTCTGAGCTTACCAAAATCTGCCTTCCTGAAATCCATTGTCTCTAGTTTGCTGTTCTCCCTTCTACCCTTCCTTAGAATTGCAAACTCTATGATTTCATGATCACTTTCACCCAGGCTGCCTTCTACTTTCAAATTCTCAACGAGTTCCTCCCTATTTGTTAAAATCAAGTCTAGAACAGCTTCCCCCCTAGTAGCTTTTTCAACCTTCTGAAATAAAAAGTTGTCTCCAATGCAGTCCAAGAATTTGTTGGATAGTCTGTGCCCCGCTGTGTTATTTTCCCAACATATATCCGGATAGTTGAAGTCCCCCATCATCACCAAATCTTGGGCTTTGGATGATTTTGTTAGTTGCTTAAAAAAAGCCTCATCCACCTCTTCCACCTGGTTAGGTGGCCTGTAGTAGACTCCTAGCATGACATCTCCCTTGTTTTTTACCCCTTTTAGCCTAACCCAGAGACTCTCAACACTTCCATCTCCTATGTCCATCTCTACCTCAGTCCAAGTGTGTACATTTTTAATATATAAGGCAACACCTCCTCCCTTTTTCCCCTGTCTGTCCTTCCTGAGCAAGCTGTACCCTTCCACACCAACATTCCAATCATGTGTATTATCCCACCAAGTTTCAGTGATGCCAACAATGTCATAGTTGTATTTATTTATTAGCACTTCCAGTTCTTCCTGCTTATTCCCCATACTTCTCGCATTTGTATATAGGCATCTAAGATACTGGTTTGATCTTTCCTCCCAGTTTTGTCCTGACCCTCCTTTCTGTCTGCCAATATAGCCCACACTCCCTCTCATTTCCGACCCATCTCCCAGGTCTCCATGTTCTCCACTTACCTGTGGGCTTTGCTCACCTGTCCCCGTCGAACCTAGTTTAAAGCCCTCCTCACTAGGTTAGCCAGTCTGTGTCCAAATAAGGTCTTTCCCCTCCTCGAAAGGTGAACGCCATCTCTGCCTAGCAGTCCTTCCTCGAATAGCATCCCGTGGTCTAGGAAGCCAAAGCCCTCCTGGCGACACCATCTTGGCAGCCAGCCACCTCCATGATGCATCTGTCTCTGCCCGGGCCCCTACCTTTGACAGGAAGAATCGAAGAGAATACCACCTGCGCTCCAAACTCCTTCATCCGTACTCCCAGAGCCCTGTAGTCACTCTCGATCCGCTCAGTGTCACACCGCGCAGTATCATTTGTGCCCACATGGATGAGTAGCATGGGGTAGTAGTCAGAGGGCTGGATAATCCTCGACAATGCCTCCGTAACGTCTCGGATACGGGCTCCCGGCAGGCAGCATACCTCCCGAGATGAAATGTCAGGGCGACAGATGGGCGCCTCCGTCCCCCTCAGCAGAGAGTCTCCGACCACCACTACCCTGCGTTTCCTATTCGCAGTGATGGCAGCAGACCTCCCAGCCTTAGGGGTACGAGGCTTCTCCTCCTTTACTGTAGGGGGTGATTCCTTCTTTCCTGTATCAAGAAGAGCATAACGGTTACCTATTACCATGGCAGGAGGGTTCGGAGCAGGGGTGGAGCGCTGCCTGCTGCCAGAAGTAACCAGCTGCCAGTGTCCACCCTGAGCCATCTCCTCCTCCACCAGTGGTGTATCAGCAGTCCTGTGTACTGGGACAGCTACCTCAGCTGTCTCCACATGGACACTGTCAAGGAATTGCTCGTGGATTCGGATGCTCCTCAACCTAGCCACCTCCTCCTGTAGCTCTCCCACCTGCTGCCTGAGAGATTCCACCAACAGGCACCTCTCACATTGGATGGTCCCCCCAGCCTGGATATCAGTAAGTGGAAATTGCAAGTTACAGTCTCTGCAAAACCACACCAGGATCTGGGTAGAAGCATCCATGCTCAGGCGCTCTGTCTGGCTACAGGCACAGGTGGAGGAGACAGAAGCAGTGCTGGCACAGGTGTTGCGGGTCTTCCTAACCATCATAAGCCTCCCTCTGTCAAACTCCCGTCTGCAGCCCCCTGTCCGCTGAAAGGGTTGTTAAGCAAGAAGTTTTGAATGTAGTTGGTTTATAGGTTTTAAGGGGAATAAAGGGAAAACAGATAGAACTGGCAAGGGACACTCGCCCCCTTCCTGCTCCCCTTCCCAACTCCCTTGCGAAACTCCCTGTTAGCAGCCCCTGTTCGCAAAAGCTCCCTAGTTGCTTGTGCGCTGCTTTATAAAGCCCTGGCCTGTATGAATGCCCCACCCACTGATTAAGGCTCAGCCACTTACCAGAGGCTTCTAGCATTCAAACCTTCCTTTGAAGCTCACAGCTTCCAACTGCCAGCCACCGCACACGGTCCTTCAAACAACCAAACAAACAAACAGACTGACAAACACAAGCTCAGCACACAGCAAGTAACCCCCAAACACAAACAAACACACACTACAGACAGTCACTTACCCCAAAAGGGTGCTGTATTGCTCCTCCTTCACCTGGAGAACTCCCTTGCGAAACTCCCTGTTAGCAGCCCCTGTTCGCAAAAGCTCCATATGGATGTGATCTCCCATGACAATGGCTCCATCCCAACCTACAAGCCCTCCACCTGATGGCATGGATGCTTCATGGCTGACATCCTCAGAACGAGATTGCTGTAAAGGAGTAAGTACAAGAAATTCTATTAAACAGTAGGAAGCCTTCAGCTAGGTCTACTTACCTTGCTAAATAGAAGAGATTCTCCATTTGATCTGTGCAAAGAGGCATTCACCCAGTCCAAGCTTTCCACTGTTATGTGCAACTGACCAGCTGACCAGAGTGGCTACATGCTCCAGATGTGCTCTGGTTGGGAGTAGACAGGAGATACTGGATCTCCTGGGCCTATGGGGAGAAGAGCCTGTGCAAGCACAGCTATGGACCAGCTGTAGAAATGTGGACATTTACAAGCAGATTGCATGAGGAATGCAGGAAGAACAATATGACAGGGATCACTAACAGTACCATGTGAAAGCAAAGGAACTGCAGCTGGCATACTAGAAGACGAGGGAGGCCAACAGTCAATCTGGAGCCAAGCCGTACATACACATGCTGCTTTTACAAAGAGCTGCATGCCATACTTGGAGGACACTCCATCACCACCCTTCACACCATCATTGATACCCCTGAGGAGCCTGAGTCACAGGCTCTTGTCATGAACAGCGAGGGCAAGGAGGAGGTGGAGAAGGGTGGAGGACATGATACTGGGGAATCCAGCTATCCCATAGGCCAGGACCTCTTTCAGATTCCACCACATTCCAGTCAGTCTCTGGAGCACAGACAAGCCGAATGAAGGGGAAGTTACCTCGAGTAAGTGATTTCCCATTACAGGGATGGCACCCCCAATTTAGCAGGACATAGCTATTGTCTTTTCATTAATTTACTCGTACTACAAGGGGTAGCGGTACAACAGAGGGAGGTAGAGTTGTTATCTACTTTTCGTTCCCTTATAGAGTTAGGCAGGGTGGCCATGTTTATGTACACAAGCATGTCCCTTGAATCCTCCTGAGAGGTTTTGCTGAAATTTTCATGAAGATATTCTGCAATCCTTTCCCAAAGATTTGTAGGGATCATTAATCATATTTACAAGCCATACTCGATGGGGCCCACATCCTGAAAGAAATCTTTCCTGAACAACCTCTTCTGGCCTTCAAACAACCTCCCAACCTCACCAAACTCATCTTCAGAAGCTAGCTCCCCACAGACCAGGAAACAACCACTGAAAGCAAAACTAGACCTGCCATAAGAACAGATGCAAAAATCGTGGGCATATCTCCACTATTATGATAATAAATACCCCCCACAACACACCTTTCAAGATCCATGGATCCTACACATTCCTATCACAACATGTGGTGTACTTCATCCACTGCACTATATGATCCGTAACAACTATGTGGGTGAAACCAGATAATTACTATGCTCTTGAATGAGTTCACACAGAAAAATGATAAAAGAAAATATCATCTCTGGGTGAACACTTTTCAAAAGTGATCATTCCATATCTGACCTCTCAGTCCTCATCCTCAAAGGAAATCTGCACAACACTTTCAAAAGACAAGCCTGGGAGCTTCTGTTCATAACTTTGCTAGACACTAAAAATCAAGCACTTTATAAAGACATTGGATTTATGTTTTATTACAATAATCATTAATCCACTAACCACCACCCCCTTTTTTGTTCTATGACTGCAATAATATTAACTGGCCACTCCACCTTGAATGGTCTCTTACAAAATGTGTTAACTACTTAAACTAAACAATCTGTTCCAGCTTGTATTTAGCTATGACATTCTGAGTATCTTTCCCAAACATGAAGAAGAGCTATTAATAAAAACTATTAATAAAAAAATATTAAAAAGTCATAGAATCATAGAAGATTATGCTTGGAAGAGACCTCAGGAGGTCATCTAGTCCAAACCCCTGGTCAAAGCAGGACCAACCCCAACTAAATCATCCCAGCCAGGGCTTTGTCAAGCCAGGCCTTAAAAACCTCTAAGGATGGAGATTCCACCACCTCCCTAGGTAACCCATTCCAGTGCTTCACCACCCTCCTTGTGAAATAGTTTTTCCTAATATCCAACCTAGACCTCCCCCATTGCAACTTGAGACCATTGCTCCTTGTTCTGTCATCTGCCACCACTAGCTCCATCCTCTTTGGTAGTTGAAGGTAGTTGAAGGCTGCTATCAAATCCCTCCTCAATCTTCTCTTCTGCAGACTAAATAATCCCAGTTCCTTCAGCCTCACTGTACTGTTTCACTGTCCATTACATTTCCATTAACTATTTTTGAATGGATAACACATGCAGTTGTTTGTTTAGCAATGCAATTTGTTTATAAAATGAAAACATTATCTTGTAACCTTAATACAAAGGCAATGATGTTTTTGTTTTTTTATTGTTAACATTTAGATTTCGGGAATACAAAGCCATTGAAACTTTGGTAGTACTACTGACTGATCAGCCTGAAGAAGTCCTTGTGAATGTGGTTGGAGCATTAGGGGAATGTTGTCAGGAGCCGGCAAATAGAGCTATTATCCGGAAATGTGGTGGCATCCCACCCCTAGTTAATTTACTTACTGGAACCAATAAGGCACTTCTTGTGAATGTCACAAAAGCAGTGGGAGCTTGTGCAACAGAACCTGAAAATATGATGTAAGTTGCTCATCTTCATTCTAAATGGTTCATGTAAATGAAAAATACTGGCAATTGTGTTGGCTAAACATTGGACATTCTAACATGAATATAGTTAAGGTTGTTATACAAAATGAAAAAAAAGAGAGATTTATTTGCCATCAGATTCTGCATTTAAGTCACAGAATAGTTAATTTGTATATTGTCCCATTATACCAAATATGTGATGTATTATTTTAATATCAGCCAGCTCAGAATATTATTCATAACACACTAGAATGACCCCCTCTGCATTAAAACTCCAGTTAATTTCTCAGTTGTTTCATAGTGTAAGCACATTTATAGGTTTTGCTTTTGTCAGGTTAGTGTTGGCTTTATTCAGTGACTGTTTTGAACAATACCTGTATTTTTGGCTTTCCACAGAATGTGTATTTTTGTTATGTGTTACTGTAGATAATGCTATATAGAAAGACAAACATTTCAGCAGAAAAATACTTTATTGGAAGAAAAAGCTTTTGTGTTCTTGAAAGATTAGGATAAACCTTTAAAATTATTGATTTTATCCAGATCTGATTTAACTTTCTGAACTAGTTTATAAATTCCTGTTTTCAAGTGCTCACAGCTGAGGACATACTTTTCCTCAACTTACCCTACATTGAGTAATTATAGAAAATTATAGAAAAGTTATAGTAACAGAAATGTGTTCAGTTAGCACTGTGAAAAAGGTTTTTTGAAACTCTTATAATAGGAATATTATTAGTATTTTAACTTGGAAACAAAAAATCCATGTTAATTCTCTTTCTAAATTAACACACACACCCTTTCTCTTTTTAGGCAAGTATATAGCCCACCACCACCACCAGCAGCAGCACACACACAGAACCAAAGAAAAAAGTTGGTGTTTTATTCAGAACATTACTGCTCTCTGACTTGTTTTCTAATGTCAGATTTGTACAGCTTGCGAAAATCAAACTTTAAATTTTGTGAGAAATGTTCCAATAAAATATCCAGGTCTGCATTTAGTATGTCTGCTGTGTTTAGAACAGGGACATTTTCCCCAAGGTTGTGGGCATAATTCCCTCCTCACACATGAGCATGGTCAGAAAGAGATAGTTGTCTTATTCCTCTGCTGTTCTGATTTGCATAATTCACTTGATATTCATATAGCACTGCAAAGATTCCTTTTGCTGAATAGGGCTTTTGTTTTCATGCTTTGGCTGTCACCCAGTGGCAAAAGCCTAGATAGTGCACAACTGTAAACATGGCATATATGAACAGTGTTAGTCATGTAGTATAAAAGTATGCATAAATGAAATAAACTCCACAGCATATTTCATATGAAGAATTGTAAGCATCAGCCGTATACACTAATATATTAACCCAACAGAATGAACATCATAAATCAACTGAGAAATTCAAACACCAATAAATATAAATTGACACTCGTAAAACCTCAGACATATTCCAGTACTCAAGGCTATCACTTCAAATACCCAGTATGGATAGCTTCATTCTGAAATGTGGTCAATCTAAGCACCAAAAATAACATAAGTTATTGCTAAAATTGTGGTCAAACAAAGTCCATCTTGTGTTTGAGAAGGAGAGAGTACAGGTTGTTTGGGAGGAAATTTTAAAAAGGGCTGCCAGGATTGGGGGAAGGAATTGAATCTCAAATTAGAATCATATGAAAATTTGTCTCCATTGAAATTATTCTCAACACTAGATAACTAAGGAAGCAAATTTGTAGTCCAGGACTAAAATGTATTTTTTATCACTAGAAAAAAGCAGGCACAGCTAACTACTTATTATGAGCTAGACTGTGCCTTTCACACTTAACTCTTTGCAGACTGCAGTGCTGATCTGCTCCATCCCTCAGCAGTACTGGGAGAGATTGTGCTACAGTCTTTCCTAGGATTCAATCCTGCAAGATGCAGAGTACTCTAGTCCTGATCCAGAAAAGCAATTAAGTACATATTTAAGTCTAAGCATATGATTTAATTCCATTGACTTCAGTGGAACTAATCACATGCTTAAAATTCAGCATATGCTTAAATGATTTGCTGGATTTAGTGCTAAGCACCTTAAAGGAATGAGACACTAGAGTTCCCCATCATGCACGGCGGGTGCACACTCTGGGTCATCCATCGTTTTTCCTGGTGTACCAGTTCTGCTCCACAGACAGGCCAGAGAACTGAAGCCATTGCCCCTCTGCTTCCCCACACTATCCTTTTCTAGGCAGTTTGGCTAACAAGGGAGATGAGGATAAACAGTCACTACCATATCACTCAATGCCAAACACCAAATGTGGGACATAATGTGTGACAAAACCAAAATGTGAGACACAAAAAAATTATTCATGCAGGAAACTTAAAATGCTGTGGGGTTCATTCCTGTCGTATAAATAATTTTTTCTGTAAGTGTCAACAGAAATATGAGGGGATACCTAATATGTGTGGAAAGTAGCTAATTTGGGGACTAAAATGAGTGACATTCCTTGCAATGAGAAACAGTTGAGAGGCGTGGTCCCTGTTCACAGGGCCTGCCATTGTGATTGGCTCATTGACTTTATTGAGGCCAGGATTTCACCCCATATCTCAAAATGCTTTACAGAGTTAATTAGTAGAATCATAGAAATTTAGGGCTGGAAGAGGCCTCAGAAGGTTGTCTAGTCCAGTGTTTCCCAAACTGTGGGTCACAGAAAATTTCTAGATGGGTTGCAGGCCTGGTGCAGAGAGAAGATTCTGGGGTGGGAGGTGTTGAAGAGCAAGTCCACCCTGCAGTGGCAGCTCCTGTCCTGGCTCCCCACTCCGAACATTGCAACCTGGTGCACAGGATCACAGCACTTATCAGGTTTGGCCTGTTTGCTCGTCTGTTATGACAGATGAGCAGCTGGACCAAATTTTAGTGAATTGTGTTGTGATCTGGCACACAGAAGGGCACTGAGCCAAATCTGAATGGTGCTGCAACCCTGTGCGCCGGGTCATAACACTCAGAGCAGGGAGTCAGGCCCAGCCCTGAGGAACGGCAGCCACCATTGCGGGGCGAGTGTGGGCAGGATCACTCTCCAACCCCTGCCCCCACCCAGACCTCCCCTCCAGGCTGGGATTAGTCTTGTTGTGCTGTGGTGGAGGGCGCTGCTGGTCATTGCCCTCTTGGCAGGGCAAGGAGGAGGAGGTGGTAGAGAAAGAGAAGGACACTGGCCTGTGATTTTGGGGGGCCTCCCCAAATTTGGAGCCTTGGTGGGTCACAAAAAAAGACAAAATGCAATTGGTTCGTCATCTTACACAAAAGTTTGGGAACCACTGATCTAGTCTATCCCCTCCCACACTGAGGCAGGACTAAATATACTTAGACCATCCATGATAGGTGTTTGTTTAACTTGTTCTTAAAAACCTATAAAGACAGGGTTTCCACTATCTCCCTTGGTAACCTGTTCTAGTACTTAACTACCCTTATAGTTAGAAAGTTTTCCCTAAAATCTCCCTTGCTGCTGATTAAGCCCATTACTTCTTGTCTTGCCTTCAGTGCACATATAGAACAATGGATCACCATCCTTGCTATAACAGCCCTTAACATATTTGAAGACTATGATCAGATTCCTCCTCAGTCTACTTTCCTCTAGATTAAACATTCTCAGTTTTTTTAACCTTTCCTCATAGGTCAGATTTTCTAAAGCTTTTATCATTTTTGTTGCTCTCCTCTGGAATGTCTCTAATTTGGCCATATATTTCTTAAAGTGTGGCATCCAAAACTGGACACAGTACTCTATCTGAGGCCTCACAAGTGCCAAGTAGAGCAGAACAATTACGTCCCATCTTTCACATACAACACTCCTGTTAATATACCCGGAATGATATTTGTCTTTTTCACAACTGCATAACATTGTAGACTCATATTCAATTTGTGTTCCGCTATACACCCCAGTCCCTTTTCAACAGTGCTGCTGTCTAGCCAGTTATACCCCATCTTGTGTTTATGCATTTGATTTTTCTTTCCTAATGTAGTAGTTTGCATTTGTCTTTATTGAATTTCATCATGTTGATTTCAGACCTGTTCTCCAATTTGTCAAGGTTGTTTTGAATTCTAATCGTGCCTTCCAAAGTGCTTGCAATCTCTCCCAGCTTGGTGTCATCAGCAGATATTATAAGCATACTCTCCACTTCATTATCTAAGTAATAAATTAAAATATTGAATAGTATTGGGACCAGAACAGACCCCTGAAGGACCCCACTAGATATGAACTCCCAGTTTCACAGCAGACCATTGTAACTACTGTTTGAGTATATTTTTCAACCAGTTGTGCACCTACCTTATAGTAATTTCATCTAGACCACATTTCCCTAGTTTAATTATCAGAGTGTCTTAAGCAGACTTTAACAAACTCAGAGAATTGGTAAGTAAGGTCCCCTGGGAAGAAAATCTGTGGGGAAAAGGAGTTCAGGACAGCTGGCAGTTTTCTCTCAAAGAGGCAGTATTAAAGGCCCAACGGTAAACTATGCCAGTGTGGAGGAAAGAAAAATGGAAACATGGATGATTGCTTTTTTATTCCTTAGCAATTTGTCCATGTTTTCACTTTTTCTAGGATTCTTTTTTAATGAACAGGTTCTTAAAGAGCTCCTGATCCAGCCATATTGGCCTCTTACTATTTTTCCTATATTTCCTCCACAGTGGGATAGTTTACCATTGGGCCTTTTCCATATAGATTTTCTTCCCATGGGACCTTACTTACCAGTAATCCAAGTTTGTGAGTCTGAAGGTGGAAGGCAACTTGAGAGAAAGTGATCATAAGATTACAGATATCATGACTCTAAGGAAAGTAAGGAGGGAGAGCAATACAATGAGGACATGAAGTCTGTAATTTTATGGTCACTTTCACCCAAGTTGCCTTCCACCTTCAGATTCACAACCAATTCCTCCCTGTTAGTCAGAATCAAGTCTAAAATGGCTGCCATCCAAGTTACTTCCTCCAGCTTCTGAAACAAGATGTCCCCAACACATTCCAAGAACCTATTAAAGATTTCCAACAGATCTCTGGGTAATTAAAGTCCCCCATTACTACTACTTATGTTTTGGATATTTCTGTTGTTTGTTCTAGAAATGCCTTATTCACCTCCTTCTCTTGAGTTGGTGGTCTATAGTAGACTCCTACCATGACACTGCTCCCTTTTATCCCCTTCTATATTCACCCAGACACTTTCAATTGGTCTGCCTCTCACCTTCTTGTGTACCTCAGAACCAGGGCTGGGTTAAATAATTTGTGGCCCTTTGCACTATGGCAATTGGGGCCCTCTACCTTCTGTACCTCTGAGGGAGAGCATCCCTCAGGTGTAGGAGGCCCTGGGGGGGTTGGGTCCTGCCTTCAGGGGGTAGGCGGCCCTGGAGAGGATTCTGTTCTGAGGAATGGGAGGCCCAGAGGGAAGGGTCAGACCTGCCCCCGGTGGAGTGGGAGGCCCAGATGGGGATTAGAGAGCCTGCTCCTCACTCACTCCACTCCACAGAGGCTCCTGTCTGATGGGGCTGGTCTGGTTCCCCGCTCTGCCCCATTGGCTCTCACCTCAGCATGCAAGCATTGCCCCACCCCAGTGACGCCCTGCCCTGCTTTCTTCCTGGCCCTGGGTTGATTTTTGTGTGTGTGTGCAGACTGATTTTCTTTTTCCAGTGGTCCAGAGATGGGGGCCTCATGCAAGTGCACTGAGTGCACAGTGGTTAATCTGAGCCTGCTTAGAACAACTGTATATATTCTTGATGTACAATGCAGCACCTGCTTACTTTTTTTCCTGCCTCTCCTTCTGAACAAACTATTCCCCTCCATGCCAATAGTGATAGGGATAGAGATAGGAAGGGAGAACCATATGTTTTCAGATGTGATCTGAAAAGAGATGGCCAATTCATGAGGTGGAGCTGTACAGAAGAGTTTGCACAAATAGTGTCAAGATATTGTGAGAATGGACAGAGAAACCTAGATAGGCAAGCAGAATCAATGAAGAGAGCCATAGTGAGAATCATAATTCCATGTGGTTGCATCATGTTCAGTGTATTCTTTGTTTTATTTATGCAAAATGATTAATGTTTACTAGGGACTAATGTCATGCCTAACGTAAAGTTTCCAATGAAGTTGTTTATGAATAATATACAAAACAAACCTTCAATTAAAAAGTTTAGCACCTGATATTCCCCCCTTTTTAGGTTTTTCTCACATAAAAGCTGGGAAATTCTTCCCTTGGTGAGGAAGGTGGCAGGTTGGCTTCCTCACTCACATAGAACCAGTCTGGAATTGGACACCAAAACTCTGTGGATCTCCTGTAGAAAATTCTTTGGAAGCTGACTGCTGCTAGTGGAGCTCTGCTGCCACAGAGTCCTCTGCCAGTTGTTGCCCCTGAAAATCCTCCCTTTCCAAGGAAGAGGGGTTGTAGGCCAGGTAAATCTGATTCAATCAGCAGAGAGAAGTCTGTTGGCCTCATAACACTGCCCCTAGCCTGTCCCAGCAAGATCAGTAGAGTCTGAATCCTACAGAACACCTGCAGGAGACCTTCCCTGGGGACAGGAATGGAGAAAGTATTTTGCAGAACTCTCCTCTGCCTCGCACAGCTCTCCAGCCTGGATTTGCAAAATTGGAGCATATTTTTTTAATGTTCTGATACCTCACAATTGTCTACAACAGTTTTGTGAAACTTGTCAAAAATCATCTTTCTCTGACTAACAGCAAGCTTGGAAACAAGCATGGAAAGTCTTAGCTTCAAAAGAATATATTAACTAAAGTTATGGCTAGTTCAAAGTAAAGGCTTTATATAGACATTGTTCAACCTCTGTCACTTCTGTAGTTTGGTGCTGCTATAATAATCAAGGAAGGATAATCAACTATCAACTTAATGATACTGAAATACTGAAAATAGAGTTTGGCAGTATTATGTTGAAATCCATCGCAAGGTTTATGGGGAATAGTAATAGCGTTGAATTTGCCAAAACTGATGAGCAATTTCCCTCAAGCTATTAATCACCGACACTACCGCAAGAACTGAAATTTCTGACATTATTACAAATAGCAAGAAACCACATATGGGAATATTGTATTCAGATCTGGACACCTCTGAATCAGAATGAGATTCACTGGTGAGATTTGCGAGAAGAATACGAAAAATAGTGCTGAAGGGATTAATTTGAGTGGAAAGATTATAAGAACCTTGGCCAATCAAAAACTCTAATATATATGTCTAATATATATGTTTTTCTAAATTTATATAGAACTTATCATCACAGGGTGGCATCCAGTAGAAGCCAGGATTTCACCCTGGGTATTTTAAGTGCTGTACAGAAATTAAAGGCAGTCAGTTCTCTGTCCTGGTCTAGGTGTAATCATAGTCAGCTCTCCATTCTGCTCTACATGTACTCTCTGGCTGCTATTTTTTAAGCATACCATTGAGTTTTTATAGTTTTTTTAATAATGTGAGGAAGATTGGACCACCCACTGTACAGTTTTTTAATGTAGAGAAGTGACAGTTCCATGATTTGGAATCTATTAGTACACTAAACTGCTCAAGTACTAAGTATTTAGATTTGTTGATTTTAGATCCCCTCCTCATCCCAGAATATAAATACAGGATAGTATATTATCCTGTTATAATAAATCAGATTTAGAAACATATACAAGTATGTACCTAAAAATAAATTGATATTGCAATTATATAAAATAGATCAGAAAACTAACACAGAGAGCCCTTCCCCAAATCTTGCCCCTACCATATCTTCTCATTTTTCAAAAAAAGGCAGCTAAATGTAAATCTTTTGGTAAGATACTCTCATTGTGAATTTCCCCCAGCCACAAGACTTTGAAACAGTAGGCTTTGTCTACACTATGGCCACAGCTCTCCTGCCGGCATAATTAAATCACCCCCCAATGAGCAGCAGTAGCTATGTTGGTGGGAAACGCTGTCCTGCTGACATAGCACTGTCCACAGTGGCACTTTTGTTGGTGAAACTTATGTCGGTCAGGGGTGTGGTTTTTTTCACACCCTGACTGGCAAAAGTTTTGCTGACAAAAGTGCTAGCATAAGTGTTCATCATATCAGCAGAAAGGGCTATAGTGCCCCTATTTACTCCATCTCCGTTAATCTTTTCAGAGTGCTAATGGAACTGCAAATTATCCTGATGAAAGATGGTTGCCTGGAATCCTTTGTCATCTCATTTTGTTAATGGTTTTTAATTTGATAGGAGTGCTGTGTAGGGAGGCTTGATACCTCATTCCCTACTACACCTTTATATAGGAATGATATCAGCAAGTAACTTCTTTTTGAGGGATCTGCTCAATTATGCCCAGAATAACTATCTGTACCTAGCAGATGAAATGCTCCTTTTTTGGTCTCTTGGCAACCTCTTCATACATCCATCTTTCATTTTCAGTCTTTTCAAGGTGATGGGGATCCACCAATGTCTTCCTCTAGAAAAAAAACAAAGCAAGCTCCCTTGGATACTGTGTGTCTTTCAGGCGATGAGAGCTTCTGGCTACAGTTTTTGTGCCCTCTCTGGTTCAGCTGACTGATCCCCTCTTATCTCTCACAATTCCTATTTGTTTTTTCCAGTGAGTGGCTTCAGATGTGTCCTAGTAGATCACCTGTTTGTACTGTTAGTTCTTGCCTTGGAAAATCTGACTTGTAGGTCTTAAAACCCTCCCTTCCCCCTATACTTGGCAGGGGTAAGGGGTTAGCAACTGCAACTCCAGCTCTGCACCATGGGCGGATTCCCTTGCACTGAGGTGATCCTCCCATGTCCAGCTGTTCTTGACCTAATATTCACCAGCAGTGTAGCGCAAAGTAGCCACATCACAGGGGAGAATCTGGACCTTAGTGTAGATTGAACATTTTCAAACGGAAACTAGCATTATGTTGTTTCCCTAGCTGCATTTGTTCAGCAAGCTATGGTTGAGCAATCTTGTATTGTGTGGCATCTCTGTTTTTCCTGGAACCAGATCTCATGCATTACTAAAATCATCATGTTAGCATAAGCAATTACTACCAGCTATTTGAATCTATACACACTGTTTGACAGGGGAACTTGTCTAGTACTTTGTGTAATTAATTAAAAAAATAAATAAATACTCAAGTTCCTAAATTGAATATTGCAAATAATGAGGATGGAGAGGAATCATTTAGAATTATTCAAGAGGGGGATAATAATTAGGAGGATAGGATTAAGAAAGTGAAAATTTAGGTTGAATATCAGGAAAAGTTTCAATAGTGAAGTCTATTAGATTGTGGAATAATTTCCTAAGGGAAATGCTGGAATCCCCGTAACATGGAATGATTACGTGCTAGACTGCCCAAAGCACTAGAAAATATACTGCAGAGAGCAAACCTGCATCAGCAAGGGAGTAGGATTAGATGATTATACATTAATCCAGTTCCCTCTCTTATGAAGATAGGTCTTCTGTAGATCTTTTCTGTTTGGTTTCTCTATGGTTCTTTTAGAGTGACACCGTAAATTTCTCTGCATATGGAAGGTCTGAGTAGGCACTTTTTGCTATGCTGCACCTAACCTTGGTGATATTCTAAGGCAACTCATGGAAATTAAATTGTTCTAAGTGTAGATATGGGCATGGGGAGGGAAGAGATGGATCATGAAATGTAGCTCTGATCTACATCTTCATTCTGAAATTACATTTTTCTTCAAATTAGTCCACTCCCTCATCCTCATATTAATGCAGCTTTAACACAGGATGAAGCCCTTGGAGGCTGGGTGAGCATGCAAGCTTCTTCCTGGTGGTATGGTAGGCACTTGTATAGCAACAGGTAATTTATCTTTCCCCAAAGCATAGCTATGTGAATGGGCTTCACCAATCCAAGGTACAAAATGCATTGTTATTCTCCATATCTGTTCTCCTGCACAATCTTATGTAGTGATGTGTCCCCACCAACTGCAATGTTCTTATTTTTTATTTTGAGGAAGTTCTTTTCCAGTCATTCTTTTTCTATTAATGATTCTACATGCGTTTATTTCTTATTCCATTTTTTTAAATTTTACTACATTTTCATGAGTCTTTTTTTTTTTTAGAAAATCTATAGATTTTAAATCTAGTTTTCAGTGCTGAGGCATTAGAGTCTTATGGACTAAAATATAAGATTATTTTAGCCAGATGGATTTAGAGTCACTGATATACAATTTATCAAAGCAGTTTGCAAAAAATATTGTGAAAGTTTTAAAAAACATATTAAATTGTGGTGTCAGAAAAGATGAGATTACACTCTACCAGAAGTAAACCCTGTAATTTTACCAGTGAGCACAAAATAGATTCAGTATAACATTGTTTGTTTATGTTTGTACATGTGGTCTGAGTTGGCAGGAGATACGCTCAGACTTCTCAAAAGTGCTGGCAAATAGTATTGTTTCAAAGAAGATGATAGATATAACAAACAGATGTCTAGAGGGCATGCATGTTTGTTTGAGCAATCCATGTTAAAGTTTACACTGGAAATATTCAATATCAAATTATTTGAATGCAAAATCAGTTTGTATAGATTACATTTTTATTAAAATGTAGGAATATAAAATTGCTATGTGTTCCTAGAACTGTTATCCTGGCCAGCAAACAAATTTAGCCATGATGGCCTTGTAGGTCTTTAAAATAAATACAGTGAAACCTGTGTGAAAGACAATCTTTATTAAGTAACTAGTGATCCTAAGCAACAACCCCAAGGTCTTCCCAAGCATTTTATGATATTAAATTATCTAAGTAACAACCTCTCCAGTATGACCAAAGTCTGCCTAGAATTGGTCATAGAAACAGCAGGAACATCTCATCCTAGGAAACTTACTGAACTGCTTTGAAATTCAGTGCCCATAAGGCATGCATTCTATATGCATATAGTTGGCCAGCTGTTTTGAGTGCCCCTGGAAATTAGTTTTGTAAGGGGAATCCTCAAATAGTGCAGAGCTGACAGCAGCTCTATGCCACCCTCACTCTTGGTTTGTGGTATAGAAGTTGTGGCCAGTGGAAAGGGGCACCGATGGAATACACTCTGGTTATTCCCAGTTGCCAGAACAGCTGCTTGAGGCCATGGAAAACTTACAGGCTGCTCTAAATTGTGCCACTGAACAAGCCAGATGAGTCTCCAGGCAGCCCCAGAACTCTGGGCCTGAAAAGGTAGGATGCAGCCCCCTTTCCCCACTTCCATGTGTCAGCTGCACTGAGTTCAGCTCAGTCACAGCTCAGGCCTGGTCTACACTACAGGCCTATGTCAGTATAATTACGTTGCTCAGGAGTGTGGAAAATCCACACCCCTGAGCGACTCAGTTATACCGACCAAACTTCCGGTGTAGACAGCACTATATCAATGGGAGGGTTTCACCCGTCGACATAGCAGCTTTGTCCATTCTTTCTTATTATGCATTTTAAGTCTGCTTTGGGCCCAGTACTGTTCCATTGTTGAAGAGAATGGCAGAACTCCCTTTAACAGGGGCAGGATCGGGTCCATTGACTCCAATGCCAATTGCAAATGCTCAGCACTTCACAGGTTTCGACCACCAGTGTTTCTTGTTCTGGTTATTCCATCTTGAATGGACTTTGTGAGCCAGAATTTGAGTGTAGTTATACACTTGTAACATTGACTTCACTGGGAATTTTGTGTGAAGGCCAGTAAGTCATTTTCATATGAATCTGCATACTTCAGCTAAATTAGTCAATATATAAATGATGAGGAAATATAATAAATTTAATATTTGCCTCCATTTTTCATTAGACATTTTTGAATGTATTATTTGGAAATGGTACATAGCTTACCAATACCTGACTTAGACTTTGCAGTTATGAATGCAGCTATTTATGTGGCAAGAAGAAAATCGTGGCTAAAGGAAATAAGCAATGGGGAATATGTGAGAGAGCAGGAGAAGAGAAAAGAAAATCTGGAAAGACTAAGAAGAGATAGAGACAAAAAAAAAAACAGATGAAGAAAAAGCCATCTCACCAGAAAAAGAGCTTTGTTAGCCAATACGTATGTGTTAGATGTAGTAAACACCACACTAATGGTATTATGTGCATGATATTAATATAATATACATTATATATATGGATGTTGGGAAGGTATGTTAACTGAATGTATTATACTCCTCCCACAATTCTGTTCCCCCATTTCAGGTATCCAACAATGCTTTGCAAAGCTAAAGTCAGCTTGGCATTAGAAAATAGGAAACTTGTCAAAGCAATAATACATGAATACTCTATACCCAGTACTGTTAGGGAGTACTATCATGGCTCATCATCACCTGGAATGTAGTATTCAAAACAAGATATGGGAAAATACAGGGATGTACCATGGACAAAGCTGGAACACTTGGTTGAAAAAGGCCCCTGGCGGCTCTGGTCAGCACTGCTGACCGGGCCATTAAAAGTCTGGTTGGCGGTGCAGTGGGGCTGCCAGGCTCCCTGCCTGGCTCCACAAGGCTCCCGGGAAGCAGCCAGCATTACCCTCTGGCTCCTAGACAGAGAGGCAGCCACAGGGGCACTGCACACAGCCCCTGCCCCAAGGGCCGTCTCCGCAGGTCCCATTGGCCAGGAACCACGGCCAATGGGAGCTGTGAGGATGGTGCCTGCGGGCGGGGTCATCACGCAAAGCCCCCTGGCCACCCCTTCATCTAGGAGCCAAAGGGACATGTTGCCACTACTCGTGAGCTGCCTGAGGTCAGCACCTCCCGGAATTCACATCCCGAACCCCCTCCTATACCCCAACTCCCTTCCCCATCTTGGAACTCCCTCCCACATCCAAACTCCCTTCCAGAGCCCACACCCTGCACCCCAATCACCTTTCCCAGCCCAAAGCCCCCTCCCGCACCCTGAATCCCCCATTTCTGGCCCCACCCTAGAGCCCGCATCCCCAGACTAGAGCCCCTACGCCCTTCCATACCCCAACCCCCTGCCTCAGGCCTGAGCCCCCTTCCACACTCCGAACCCCTCAGCCCCACCCCCCAGCCCGGAGCCCCCTCCTGCACCCCAAATCCCTCATCCATGGCCCCACCCCAGAGCTCGTGCTCACAACCAGAGCCGTCACTTCCTCTCACACCCCAGCCCCCTGCCACAACCCAGAGCCCCCTCCCACACTCTGAACCCCTCAGTTCCACCCCCCAGCCCAGAGCCCCTCCTGCACCCTAAACCCCTCATCCCTGGCTCCACCCCAGAGCCCACACCCCTAGCCGGAGCCCTCACCCTCTCCCACACCCTAACCTCTTGGAATAGCCTGATGAAAATAAGTGAGTGAGCAAGGGTGGGGGGAGCAAGCAACGGAGGGAGGAGGGATGGAGTGAGCAGGGGCGGGGCCTGGAGGAAGGGGTGGGGGCATGGGCGGGACCATGGGGAAGTGGGCGGGGCAAGGCTGTTTGGTTTTCTGCTATTAGAATTTGGGATCCCCAGACAAAGCTGGCACAGACTAGTGGGTTAAACTTAAACTTCAAGTGACGTATAGGGGGCTTTTAGCTTGTAAACAACCACAATATAAATAGAAGTACGTTTAGGTACGTATCTTTAAAGCACACCTTCTGTGTAAGGTGAATATGCTGCAAGATAAGAATTGCTTCCTTGAAGGAGGGTATGTATGTGTTCTTTTCTTACTGTGTTGCTTTATCTTTAGACAATAAATTTGTCTAAATTTGGTTTATTGGTCTCTTGAACATTTTTAAGAACAAACCCCACGAGTGAAGTCAGTCAGTTGGTTATACTGTTAATCAATAGCCTCAACTTTAGTCACACACAAGAAATGTTGCTTCCAGAAAAGCCAGGTCAGGCATTGGGAAGTGGTAGATGCTTCAAGGAGGAAGGATAGTTTTTTGATAGTTTCAGTTCCACTGAACTGTGACTCAGGAAACCTGGTCAATTTCTCGACTCTGCCACACAGTCCCTGTGTGACCCTGGGAAAATTACATAATCTCTGTGTGGCTCAGTAATGTCTGTAAAAGGGGGATAATAATTTCTTTCTTCTGCCTTTTATCTGACTCTTCTGTTTTGTTTGCAAACTCTATGGGACAGGAACAGTCTCTTATTAAGTGTTTGTGCAGTATCTAGCACAATGGTGTCCCAATCTCAGTAGTGGCAACAGGTGCTGCTGTCATACAAATAAATAATAATAATATGGGATACAACCTAATTTGAGCCAAGATGCACTGTGCTGATGAGTGCAGTATGAAAAATTATAGACTAGAATATCAGATAGGAAAACTGAAAACATAATGACAGTCAATTTGAAAGGGAAAGGAGAATTAAAGGAAAATACAAGAGAAAGCTGAACCAGCCTAGAAGTTGTGGTCTGTAGTGCAGTGCAGGAAACCTGAGCTCAATGCATAACCTCTATCCCTTGATTCTAGGGCTGGTAGCAGTGATGGGCTACCATATTTGCTTAGGCAATATATTTAGTCACTCAGGAGAGGAAGTACCTCCCATTGCTCAATGGTAACTTCTCTGATTGACTAAGGATGGAGATACTCATAGACTTCAAAAGCAGTGCTGTTTGTTGCTGGTAGAAATGTGGCTATTACTGGAGTCTATGTGAAACTATGTAAAACAGGGCAAAATGAGGAAAATCTTTGGGGCTCCAGCAGAGATGCAGAGGAACCTCAAGAGATGGGGGAGAGAAAAGAAATATTACAGTAACAAGATGTTCTTCTGAGTAGAAGACACCATATCTTCTATAGTTTACCAAGTTACTGTCATAATACTAGGGGAGAAAACAAACTAGAGCTACTTTTTGGTTAGGTGATTTCTTGGGTAATCGCTGGCTGCCATGTCTACCAAGCCAAGCTGCCAATCGCGATCGCATGCTTGTCTGCTTCTCCCATAAGCACTCTCCTGTTAGGGTCTGGTGTGCTTTTGAAAATCCCACTAGGCACCTATCTTCATCTTTAAGTGTCTAAATACCTTTAAATATCTGTCCCTTTGTACTTTCGCCTATGCTGCCCCTTACATGCAAGGGGAAAGTCGTAATCTGTAAAGCCACCACCTTGTCCTCCTCCTTAAAAATTCACCTCTTCCATTATGCTTATAGGAAACGCCGTCAACCCTCCCCTGAAAAAGCCCTTACCATAAGATAATAGCAAGGCCATTAGCACATTGTGATTACTGCTACTAATTGTCTACAGATTGTGCACACATTTTAATTTTTCTCAGGAAAATTAACTATTATTAAGATGAGGGTTTTTTTTTTATTATTCTCATTATGGTTATGGTAAAAGATCAGAATTAGTGCCTGGGCTGGTACATTTTCATTACTGTTTTGGAAGACTGCTGTACCTCTTCAATCATTTTGGGCTTTCTTGTGCTCTCAACCAATTGTGTTAACTACATTGGCTTCACTGAAGTAAATACCAGCTATACACTGGGCCCTTTTTCAATTAAGTCCAACAGCAAAAAGTTTCCTGTTTGTGTTTTCACAGGAAAGCATTGCTGAAGTTATTGAAAGGAGAACTATATGAGATTTTGAAAGTTGTCCTTCAGTCTTTGTTACTATGTGGACCAATGGTTTACATAGTTGTGTGCTGGCTCATTATGCTGTTATGGTTTGTCCTGCTACTGCCAATGCGAACTCTGATTTCTTACTTTCTCAGTTGACTTTTCTTCTGGCAGTTGGTATATTTGGCACTGAGTATATAAATGAGATTGCCTTCAATTTAGCAGGTCTTGCATTAAAAAGGGCTTTTAAAATCAGGTTCTCCTTAGTTCTGGGGAAAAATCTAGATTTTGAGAGCAAAATTACATAACCAGGTTGCATCAATTTGTTGTAAGTAATGCCCCACGTTACTTTAAACAGAGTTCATGTCATAAGTAATTTTTTCTGCATCATATAATTGTATGATTACGTACAGAACTGATTTTATACTTAGTTTAAAAAAAATCCTGACAAACTTTCACATAGTGAACACAATTATATGTTTTTGCGTGATATTTTATAAGATTCACAATATAAGATGTGCACTATCAGTGTACAATTAAACTTTTACTTTTGAGGTTAGAAATCAAAGTATGCCTGATTTTCTTTATCTTCATCTCATCTGCTTTGAGTTTAACATATCTTTCTGAACAAAGACATGTTTGTAAAGGATATTAAGTTTTGTTTGGACTTCCTCTCCATTTAAAGTACTCAGTGGACCCTAATGTGAAGTTATGATCCCCTAGACTGATTGATATATAAACATAAGACAGATGGTGTAGAGATGACTCTGATGATAATTCATTTTTCAGCTAGTCATGAAGATACTTTGATTACTGTGTGTTTAAGTAATTATAACACAGTGTTCAATGTTAGTCTTGTTAGTAGGGAACACATGGGAAACAAGTTACACGTTATTCATGCCCAACAAAGGATGCACTGTGGTGTGACCATTTTAATTCCTAATGCTAGATTAGAAACATAGGACTTTAAGATATGTCACACTGTGAAGTAAATAAATTAAACATAAACTGAATAAAAAGTTAAGTACATAGTTTTTTGGCATAAATATTTGTTTTGGAAAATATTTGTTACTATATGAAAGAAACTAGTATGTTTGAATTAAGGTTTCACCTTGCATGTAGCTCATTAAAATCGCACATAGCTTGTTTCTAGATTTACATGAGTCTTAGATATAATGCAGTTTGACTGGTTCCTTGAATAAAGCATTTTAAGTGTAAATACTGAGAAAAAGATAAACACCCATAAGTTTTAGTTAGAAAACACATTTTTGTCTAAAAAATTTGTGCACAACCATCTAGTGACAGTAACATTTACAGAAAATCTTGATAATATTTAGTTGCCAATAAACCACTAGCACTTAAATAACACAAGACTGTTTATTAAAAAAATCACACCACTATTCCTTAACATGACTTTTGAAACTAAATTACATAATTTCAATTTTACATTGTTTACTCCATAATGAATTATGATTTTATAATGTCTGTTTGTATAATAGGATAATTGACCGCTTGGATGGAGTTCGCTTGTTGTGGTCCTTGTTGAAAAATCCTCATCCAGATGTTCAAGCAAGTGCAGCGTGGGCTATCTGTCCCTGCATTGAAAATGCTAAGGTGAGAATATATTTACTAAAATGTAATTGTTTATAGATAAGGCTAAGATTTAGTGACTGCCCCCCAGCACCTGCTGCTGCTCAGGCACTCCCCAGGGCCAGCCACCCTAGGACCGCTGCTTGGGTGCTCCCTGAGACCAGCCGCCCAAGCAGCAGCTGGAGCGGCTGGCCTCGAGGCAGCCCCCAGGACTGCTGCTCAGGTGCTCCCCACAGCAGCCCCTGGGACCGCTGCTTGGACGCTCCCTGGGGCCAGCTGTCTTGGGCTGCCCAAGCAGTGGCCTGTGCAGCTGGCCACGGGGAGCTCCGCAGCCCTGGGATCAACTGCACCAGCCACTGCAGCTGCAAAAGTCACAGGGGTTGCAGAAAATCACAGAATCCATGACCTCTGTGACAGAATCACAGCCTTATTTATAGATCATAATCACATTTTCTCATGATTTTCAGTAATTCATGTTTACAGTCTTGCTAATTAGTCGCCTTTTACTTGTATTCTTTTAACTGCTTTAAATAATTTAATTTATTTATTTGAATATTTAAAACACAACTACACAACTACAGAAACCCATCTACTGCTCATAGCAATCTGGTTGTCCTTAATTGTACTTTCTCTATTTGTAAAATGTCATCTTTATAATAATGTAACCAGAACTCTGCATACTGTTCCCAGTAAAGCATCCTGAAAGGTGCTAGTCGAACAATAATGGAAATAAAAGTGTTCTATTAACAGACTGTGAACAGCACAGCTAGTGGGTCTCCTCTACCCTACATACCTCAACCATGTTCTCAAGGGAGCACCTTTTGGCTTGAGAGCATATTTCAGTCTCCATGCCAATGAAATCCTTAGATTCTCTGCTCAGACTGCCAACAAAAAGTGCCAGTTGTGAATGGTAGTTCTTGTGCAGTAGTCAGCTGTGCACAAAGAACTGGACTATTAATTTATTTCATATAGACTGCCAAACAGAGATAAAAAGGTGACTATTTTCCTTTACTGGTCTAGAATGGATTAGACCCAATGATCCATGGTACAGAAAATATGAAAGGTTTTGTTTCTCTTAAGCATATCCCTAAAATATCTAGGAGTCTTGCATCACTAACTCTTGTACAAGGCTGGAATGATTTCTTCCAATTTCTAATGAATGCCCCCATTAACACAAGTTTTGATTTTCCTTTGTACTCTGTCACTGATATAAATCATTCTGCACAACATTTAAAGACCTGATCCTGTGAGGTGCTGGAGCCCCCTTGGAAGTACTACATCAGTGATACTCAGAACTGAGGCTCACGAGCTGCAAGTGGCTCTTTACTGTGTCTCCTGCAGCTCTTTGTAGCACATGGTATTAAAACACTGTGTGATTTAATTATTAACCAGTCTAAGTTATTAACCAATCTGGATGCTTTTACTAAGTTATTAACCAACTGTAGTTGATAAAATAATAATACCTGGTCAGTCATTATGTTGTGATAATTATATATATATATATATATATATATATATATATATATATATATAGTAAATGAAACAATGAATTCACACTACTATGGCTCTTTTGGGTAATGATGATCACTAATTTGGCTCCTGAACTACTGATGTCTGAGTATTACTGTACCAAATGCTCTCAACTCCCACTGAAGTCAACATTTCCTGTGAAGAACTAAGCAACTTAGAGGATCAACAATTTCTGTGTATCTACCTTTCTTTTTAATACTTTATAAACATCATGAAATAGTTGAAGGAACATTTCCTCCTGATTTTGATTCATAGATTCAGCATCTTACAGTTTTCCACACTGATTTCTATAAACCACTTACCTGCCCCTTTTCCAAACTAACCAAGTCATTCTGAATTGTATTTTCCTTTCTTTTTTATTGACACAGTCTCCTCTAAGATTTTATATTAACAAGTGATATGTTACATGTATTTCCCTTCTTTCAAGAAAGGGATGCACCTGCCTGTATCTTGGACTGTTATTACTGATACATGTTGCCTGTATTTGATAGCTAAGACTTTTCATTATACAACTGAGTAGGTCCCCCATCACCTGTGCTTAGGGTCTATACTGGACACTTAGCTCACCCGGCTCTGAGAGTTGTATTGCCAGAAACCCCCACCCCACCCTTGAAATTCCTTTCAAAAGTGTTTTTCCTGGGCTATAGAGGGCAATGGAACAGATATTGTAGACTTAGGCTGCATTAAGGGTCACTATGCTGCCCGATTTGGGTCACTATGCTGTAGAAAAGATATTGAATTAAAGTTAAAACTGCTGTTTGTTAATACCAATACAATGATTTGGTTAATGTTATTTTGTGTGTGATAGATTTAAGACATTTTTTAAATGTAGAGGTAGGTTGTACTGGCCAATGCATAAACCATTCCACTTCTGGAAGCTACAAATGATAGTTTGCTGGTCTGAAGTTAGTCACTGTTTTTATACATCACTAAACCACTACACATGGTGGATTCCAGAGTGGCCTAAGAATGACTTGTGAACAAGCAGTTGCGAGTTGGCATCAATGTGATTGAGGTATTGGAGCCCTGTGGGAAAATTTGCACAACAACTGCCAGTGCTACTAGTCACCCACTTTTATGAGCATTACATTAATTTTCAAAGTTTATATATAAACTATAAATATATTAATACATGCCTCTTTTACAAAGCAAGAATAAAGGAACTGTGTAGGTCATTAATTCAAAAGAATGATCTTAATGGAAACAGATTTAGATTAATTAGTTTCTTAATTCAAAACATAAAAACCACTACTATAGTAATGTTGGTAATGACAGAATATCAGTGTATTGTCCAAGAGATGCAAATAATTATGAAAAAGTGCAAAGAAAAGTATACTCAACTCTGTTGATATTGGAATGTTAAATTATGTGTTATGAATCATGCTACCTCAAAAAACATTATTTATACTTTGTTCCAAAGCACAGCAATCCAAACAGAAAAATGTAGCAAAACTCTACAAAGGCTTAATTAATGCCATTGTGAAATTCACCTGTGGGGTAGCAGACAAAGGCTTTTCACACCAGTGAAGGTGACACTGTCAATATGATTTTTTTAACTAATGCATTAAAAACAAAATCAGTTTCCTGGTAGAGCAACCTTTAAATAGTAAATCCTGACATTTAAAAAATTGTTATAAGGGTTTTCTGCTCCTCTCTTTATGTTTAGAGAAATCTTTTGGGTAGTCCTGAGAGCAGAACACTTAACATGCTCAGGCTCACCCATCCTCTCCCCTAGCTATTCTCTCTGGGCACACGTCTGCTTGCTGTTTGTTCATAATTATTTTCAATTTCAGCTCTGCTGCTGATGTTACTGGTACACATCCCTTTAAAGGGATTGGGGAAGGATGAGCACCATGAACAATACACTGAAACTGACTATACCTTAAAGTGCTGTCAAGTTAGTAAAGCAATAAAACTAGGAAAAAAGGGAAAGATTTCCCCCACCCCCGCCTCCAATCTCTTAGGGGTTACTTGTAACAACGTAGTTCAACATTTTCAGATGGAAGTGTGATTTTCAAGTTGATGGCTCCCCTTGAAGCCCTATATTAAAGCTTCATGGGGAAGCTGCAGGCTGAGCAGCCATGCAGACTGTGTATCCCCTGCCTGCCATGAAAGAGGATCTCTATATTGGCTCCACATAGGTCAGCACAGAAGGCTAGGGTGGAATGGATGGGTGGGGCCATGAAATTGGCATTTATGCAGATCCAGTGGCCTCCACACTCGCAGCCCATATCTAGAGTAGGGCCACTGGTGGAGCATATGCTTCTTTCTTCTTCATGCCACATGATTACTCAGGCTTTATGCAGGAGAGGTGCATTTCACCTGTTACAGAATAATTTAACATTACCATATGTGTAAACCTACAGTGAACCTTTGTAACAAAGAAAGTTTGTTGACGTTTATAAAATTAAAATATTGCCAGTTACTGTTTTAAATTAGTGATAGTTGGTTTCCACATTTCAGTAATAAAAAATGTTAGAATATCAATTTCAGTAGTTCCCAAACTTTTCTGAATACTGTACATAAAGTTACGCTTTTTGTTCTATATGACTTTTTTGAAAAAATATATAATGTCACTTTATAAATATTTGTGTCTGCACCATGTTTTGGTTAAACCCATGATGTCAAAATTCCCTATATGAGCACATACAATACTTTCCAATTTTCTTGTTTTCTTTGATATGCTTCTTATATTTGCGTACAGAAACCTTGGCAGTTTGAAGTTGATGATCTTATTACTCCCCTTCCATTTTCCTATTTTTTTCCTGTAAACATTATTCTTTTTTACACATCAATTGGGACCCTACTTTTTTATACTCTGCTAATTGTAAGGAATTTGATCTTAATTTGTGTAATTTTAAAGCCATGCAACGGAGAGCTAGAATTTCCTAATACTAAATGCTTATATAAAATGTATTCCTGTTCACTGAAGGAAGATCTGGGCCTACGTTATCAAGAAGACATTAATTACTAATTATCAATAAGAATTATTAATTCATTTTCTTGGTAGGTTCCAAAACAACATAAAAGAAGACATGGTACCTACCCTAACATGGCTTTCACTTGATAATAAAATGGTTTAAAGCTGTCTGATGTAGAAGTGATACTTTTCTGCAGCCCAGCATCTCCCACAATTCTGGACATCTGGGCTGCTCTCCTGTCTCTGCAGCTTAGGGAAGTGGATCAGCATTTTGGCACCAAATGGTCTGGCCATGCCCCTCTGTTTGAGTGCCACATTCTTTGCCTCTGCAGTAGAAAACAGTGATAGTTTCTTTTGCTCCCACCTGGCCCTTTCTATTTTAAAATTTCTGCCCATTTTTTTGGGCAGTGGGCAGCAATGCTTCTTTGGCATTCATCCTCTTTCCTGGATCAGTTAACCCCTTTAGGGGTTTAATCACCACTGAATATCCAGAACAACGTCTCCCTGCAAGCTCCTCTGACCCTTACAGGCATGATAGAACAGGCAAGAAAGCAGCTGGTTAAATCCAAGCAGTGCTGTATTTGTGAGGCAGCCTTCCCAGGTTCAGCAGACTCAGGTTGCTGGCAACTCAACTGTATCCCTTCCTGGGCGACATCCTGATCAGAGCTCCATTGCAGTCAGCAGCGCACAGGGCCACGTCTTGGACGTTGAATCTGCTCTAAGCACACATCTTCATCACCAGTGCCTAGAAAAGTTCTCTGGCTCCATCCACCAGAATAACCCACCTGGAGGTATAAATAGACACTTTGGTAGTGAAGATCTACCCATTATTAAAAAGGTTTCAGAAAATCTGGAAACTTATTTTCTTGCTCCAGAGCTGCAGGAGGCCTGTCGAAGCACTGTGCCTCCAACTGCTAGGATTCCTGGTGTTGTGCATAGGGATCACTCCATGGGCACAATCATGCATCAGAAGTCTTCAAGCCTTCATATTAAAGGTGTGAGGCCAGGCCCTGGAACACATAAACAATCATGTACAGGTTCTGACACAGGTATTCAACTCCTTACAATGGTAATCAGCCCACAGCAATGTCTGCAAAGGCATGTCCACTTGCCTTCCAGGCAATGGAAGTAATGAGGTGAGCTGAACAGTTCCTCCTTTTCCCCAGAGCAATCCACGTCAAAAGGGACCTGAACCAAAAGGCAGATTGGCTCAGCAAGCACCAAGTCAACAACTCTGAGTGCTGCCTAAATCAGCAGATTTTCAACTTAATTGTTCAGATGTTCAGCATCCCTTCAGCCTACCTGTTTGTGAATCATATGAATGCAAAGAAGCCAAAATACTTCACAAGGCAGATCCCAGGTCTGTGGAGACAGATGCCTTATTGCATAGTTAATACGTTACACATATCCACCATTTCCACTACTGGGGAAGGTGGTCCAGAAAATAAAATGAGAACAGGCAGCAGTAATACTGATAACTCCTCATTGGCCAAGGAGATGTTGGTTCTCAGACCTGGCAGAGCTGAAACGGGAACCCCCCACTCCAGCTTCCATGGAGACCAGACATCCTTTTGCAACGTCCTCTTCTTCCTCCCCATCTGAAACAGCTTCAACTGACATCCTGGCTATTGAGATGGAAGCACTAGAAGGTCTCAGTCTGTCCTCCAGAGTCATGAAGACATTGCTTTCATCTAGGAGAGTATTGACACTAAAGGTGTACACCTCTATCTGGTCCAGATTCAACAATTGGTGCCAAAAGCACAAGGCAAATGCCAGAAATTCAGGAATTCCAACCATTCTGGACTTTTTCCATAGAGGCATAGATAGAGGCCTTTAGCCCAGTACCATTGCATGTCAGTTGTCAGCTCTTAGTAGCATGTGCTTCAAAGGATCCTCAGGCTTCTTGGCAGACAGTCCACAGGTAGCCAGATTCTTTTGAGCAGTCCGATTAGCCACACCAATGGTCAAGCTAGTCTTCCCAAAATAGGAGCTTCCACTAATTTTGAAGGCCCTGACAACCCGTCCCTTCAAGTTTCAAACTACAGTGTCAGCCTTTTATTTATCCATTAAGGCTTGTTTCTTAGTAGCTGTCATGTCTGCCAGGCAAGTGTCAGAGATGGCAGCCTTATCTATACAGGGACCTTACTGCGTGTTCCACAAGGACAAGGTGGTGCTCAGAACACCAGAATCCTTTCTTTCTAAGGTAAATTCCTCCTTCCGCATTTCCCAAAAGATTGTGCTTCCTTTGTTCTGTCCAAAACCACAGCATGAAACTGAAAAAGATGTGGCACAGCTTAGATGTCAGAAGAGCATTGAAAATCTATCTCAAGTGTACAGAATCCACAAGAAGAATAGGCTGTGTGTTCTGCCAGCCAAAATGCCAGGGACTCAGTGCTTCCAACTCCTCCATTGCTAGATGGTTTAGACTTTGTATTATGAAAGCCTGTGAATTATCAGAGGTTGCTGTCACAGAAGAGATCAAGGTGCAATCCATGAGATCCTTAGTGACCTCATGAGCAAGTGTGTCCTCTTCAGCAATTTGCAAAGTGGACACTTGATCTACAGCTAACATCTTCATTAAGCACTACAAGGTGGATTTTCTGTCTTCTGTAGAGACCTCCTTTACTGGGAGGATGCTTCAGGCAGAAATAATACAGACTTTTGAGTGAGTTCACAAAAAGGGAGGGTACTTCTTTCCCACATAATTTTTATTTTATAACCCTCCTTACATAACAACTCACAGCTCGCTTCTTCCCAGAAGTCCAGAATTGTGGGAGACTCTGGTCTGCAGAACAGAAAATTTCTTACTAATAATTTACTGTCTGCTAGCAGGGTCTTCCACAATTCTACCCACCCTGGATCATAAGCCAAGTGTCAGATATTAAGTGGAATCTTTTAAATCAAGATTGGATGTTTTTCTAAAAGATATACTCTAGGAATTATTTTGGGGAAGTTCTATGGCCTGTGTTATACAGAAGATCGGGCACATGTTATACAGGTCAGGTGATCACAATGGTTCCTCTGACCTTGGAATCTATGAATTTATTAATCTCCATTGTACTAATATAGATAGCTATTTCATTATCACTGAAATAGTAAGTTTATAGTTTGGGAATAACTCATCTGGGTACAAGTGGGAGCAGAGAGGACGTGGCCAGATGGTGCAGCACCAAAATGCTGATCAGCCTCCATAAGTTTATAGTTTGGGAATAACTCATCTGGCTACAAGTGGGAGCAGAGAGGACGTGGCCAGACCATGCGGCACCAAAATGCTGATCCACCTTCATGAGCTGCAGAGAGAAGAGCAGGTCAGATGTCCAGAATTGTGGGAGATGCTGCTAGCAGAAAGGAAATCACCAGTAAGATCTTTTCCATTATTTCTATAACTCAATTTGTTGAATTGATTATGTATTTTTCTTTTAGTTTTTAATGTCTAAACAGGAGAAATAACTGTAGTTTCCATCTACATCCTCTCTTTCCTAATCATCTCTTATGCTCTTGGTAGGACTGCTTCCCTCTGCCTTCATATACAACTAAACACAGTGTTCCATCTGGATTCATAACTGCTGCTGTTCAGAAAACAGAATTTAGATTCCATGAAAAAATTAAAAATTTTGGGGGAAAAAATCCCAAATCATTATGAAAAGTCAAAAATTTAAAAAAAAATGGGATGTAATTTTGAATCCATTCTGGAGTCACAGAGCCTGACTCCTGACTTTCTGGCAACCTATCAGGCAAGTAGATGGGAAACCCAGCAATCCACCGGGGTCACTGTATAGTTACTCCAGTTATACTTTTTGTCTCATATTTCAAATACAATGGTGCTTTACAAGATGTCATAGAAGGCAAATCGTGACCTTTCCTCCATGGCCACAAAGGACCCTTACCGTAGTAGTTATGCTGCTATTGTGCAGGGGAAATTGGATTTGGGAGCTCACACAGGAATGTGCACTCCCAAGGGCCACAACACAGAGCACAGAAAGTGTCGTGGGAGATTGGAAAGTTGGAGGGGGGCAGATCTGATCCCATCTTTGGGGGCGGGAGGAGGAGTGCAACAGCCACAAATATGGCCCTAATGTTGCAGTAGCAGCCGTGAAATGGCCTGAGAAAGGGAAGATTTTTTCCCTCACTCCCACTGGCTCTCACAGAATGGCATTCTTGTTGCTAAGTGTCTGGTTTTCAACTGGAAAGTCCGGTCGAAAGGGGACCTGTGCGGTCAATACTGCTGATCAGACATCAAAAGTCCGGTTACTGTAGTAACTGCAATTGGCCTCCACTGCTGGGAGGGTGGGAAGAGCAGTTGCAGCTGGAGGAACTGGCTCGCAGCTCTGGCAGAGAGGAAGGTACTGGCGCTACCTGGAGGACGGATCCTGACAGCACGAGGCATTTGAGGAGCAGGCCAACAGCTAGGCTTGCTGCCCATGATGGTCTGTCCCACCTTTGCAGCCTGCTGGGGCCCTGGCTCTCTCTGACCCCTTGTTCTGGGGACCACTCCACCCCGCTGTGACCCGATTGGCCCTAGCCTTTCGCTCTGGGGACTGACCCTTCCACCGCAGCTCCATGCTCCGGTGCCCGCTCTCCTCCGCCCTGTTATGCCCCAACCGGGCAGGCAGGCAGGCTCCGCATTAGCTCCTCCCAGCCCAACTCTTCAGGCGGCAAGTGAGTGGCAGGAGTGGGTGCAGCGAGCGATGGGGGACCAGTAGTGTCTGGTTTTGAAAATTGGAAAGTTGGTAACCCTAAGAATGCCCCACTGAATAGCATGCTTACTTGGCTAAGGATTTTGCCTTACTGCTTAAATATGGGCAGCAACACATAGCCAAAGTATTTGGTTGTTTGATGATTGCTCCAGGAAGAGTCAGAAAAGTAATCTGCCCTCCCAGGCCAAAGAGTAGCAGTAAAGCCACTTCACAGCCACTATTGCAACTCTGAGGCTGCAGTAGTCTTTGCAACCTCAGTGGGGTTAGGACAGGAAAATCTGTGTAGCATCAATGCCACTACCCAGCCCTGCTCCCCTCAATACCTTGTGCACTGGCGGAGCTGGGCAACCTACTGGAAACCTGTCCCACCTTGTGAGATGGAAACTCAACAGTTCTGCAACCCTGGGAACCTTCACAACTTCTGAGGCAGGGGCAGGATTTGCCTTACCAATTCTGCAATGATGGAAACTTTCTCAGCTTTGGAGGAGGGGCAAGATTTGCTTGTAATATGAACAATGAATAGACATTTCCTTATGTAAATACCATACTCCCTCTTTTCACTAAACAACAGAAGTAGAATACTGTGCCTGTTTTGTTAGTTATCTAAGAACATTCATAGATGGAAAATAATATGTATTGTATTTTTTAAAACTAAGGTCAGAATTTTGAAGTTTATAAATTGTGTTGTGCTTTAATATGCTAAATTATGGAATTGGCAATGGAGAGTAAAAATGGACAGTTTCCATTAGAGGAAAGGTAGTATAAAGATGACTTGATAATTAAAGTTTATTTGAACAACCATACCATCACATTTTTGGGCAAAAGCCATCAGAGTTGACAAATTAGCTTTGACATCTTAAGCTTTGTAAGATGTTCTAAATGTAAAATACTACTGATTTTAGTGGAGAAACTTTTATCTGTAAAATGAAATATTTTTAAAGATAAACACAATGTGTTTTTGCAGTGCACTATTTAGTTTTCAAATAAGAAGAGCAATGGACTCTTTAGAAGAAATGAGAGAAGAATCTGGTTTCAAAAGAATGTTTTGTATTAATGCCTGGACAAGTACTTTATGTCTCAATTTAGAGATGATGAGCTTTGTTTTCTCAATGGAAATCACTACCCCAAAATTAGGTATAATATGGTAATGGGAAAACCTCAAAAGGGGCCAGAGAACTTGGCATAAGAACCCCAACATTCAGATGTTTTCCAAATCAGTATTTTCTGAAAATTAAGCTAGAAATATTACAATACTTCTGTAATTAGTGTTCCCAATTAGGGAACACATTCTTTAAGATGAGGCTTTCAGACAGTATTTCTGCTTCTATCAGGAGCCAGAAGTGTAGAAGTATGTGAAAATAAAAATTAATGAAAGAAAAGTTAACTACATTTTGCTGAGGTGGTGTTTGAGAGGATCAGTAAGATGTACAAATCAAATGTGTGATTAGAAGGCAATAGGCTGCAACTTCTCTTAGCATAACAAACAGGGCTCTTGTCCTCTGAAAACCTGCCAGATTTTTGTTTTACCTGTTTGTTTATGATCGTAAGTCTCTCACTATTCTGAGGACACAGGTTTTGCTACCCTGTAGCTAGGGGAAAAAATATATGAGAATGTACGAATTATTTTGGCCTTCTGGTCTACTTCTTACAATTTAAAAAAAAAAAAAGTTTAACAGCCTATCCTATTTTTATAGGTTTTCTCCTGTTTTTCATTTAAGATTTAAATATTACATTTCAAATGTCAGTGTAATAATAATTTGAAGGTACTTCTTGTTAACTTGGTAATAACTTTTTGTCCATTCTACTTTTTGATTTCTGCTATAGAAACCTCAGCATTTGGCCTCTTGGTTTGTCCAGCCCAATATACAATTTTTACCTTATAAACAGGAAGCATCCACAATTTATCAAAACATACCAGTAGGACTTTACAGGGAAAAATATGTTTAGTTTATTTATTGTCAATGAGAATGAATAATATTAATTTTTTAATGTATGAAGTGTGTTGTTTAGTGTTATCCTTACAAGGCAGTATTCTTTCTGCCTTACCCTCAATGAATAATTCTTACTTCATGAGGACTATTCAGGAAGTGAAGTACCACTTGATGAGTAAAAGTTGTTGAATGAGTACCAGAATTAATGTGATAAATTCACTCAAATACATTTTCCCCTGTATCCAAATGTTGGCATTGTTTTGTAGTATAACTATACAGTGAGATGCTTTCTAAGCTTTTCAAAACAACACTAAAAGTTTATATTTTTTTGAATAACTCCATATGTAACTTATCAAAAAGAAAATAACAAGTCTAAATAGTGAACCTAAATATGTTTAATACATTAGAATTTTGTAGTATATAAAGGCTTATTATATCTTATATGTACAAAGTTAGTAGTTTAGCCTTAGGCTTGAAAAGTGACACTCTCCTCTCCATGTTTAATGTCAGAATCTTATTATTCCCCAATAGCAAACTAACTGTTGAGCCAAGATTTAGAAACAATATCATTTACATTTCTATAGTAAGATTTTAGGATTACTAGTATATATTAAAGCCTCACACACTAGCATTTGGCAATGACAAACCTTTGGGGTTTAACTCACAAAAAGGTCATGTGTTGATTAGTTTAAAAGGTGCACTTTCATTATATAGCAGAAAGGTTATATGTTTTATTCCTAATTCAGAAAGAAAATTGAGAACAAAGGAGATCTCTGAAGCCATATATGATTGTTTTTTCGTTTGTTTTGTTATGAAAGCAATTTGTAGACATAACTGCCCTAGGCTACTTAAACATTAAATGGGAGTCTGAGAAGAACACAAACAACTGAAGACTTTGGTAAAAGAAATACACCTCTACCCCGATATAACGCTGTCCTCGGGAGCCAAAAAATCTTACTGCGTTATAGGTGAAACTGCGTTATATTGAACTTGCTTTGAGCCGCCGGAGTGCACAGCCGTGCCCCCCTCCTCCCCCCCGGAGCGCTGCTTTACTGCATTATATCCGAATTCATATTATATCGGGTTACGTTATATCGGGGTAGAGGTGTACTAATAGTATGAAGATCTATCTCATTAACACAAATATACTCATATAAAAACATCTAAAATAAATGTGGTATTTGCATACAGTAGATACCTATATGTGTCAATAAACACAAATTCAAGTTGAAACTTAATGTAGTAAGCAAGGTATATGGTTATGTTAAATGACACTAAAAGATTGAATTTGAATTTAAATATCTTTGCAAGAAAATCTTTTCAAAGGGTCTTGTAAAGAGCAGAGTATGACATACCAGATCTACAAACTCTCAGCTCTACTTCTTTCTTCTCATTATTATCCTGATTTCCTGCTTCTCTGCTTTTCTTTTTTTCTTTCACAGACCAGCAAACTACACCCACAATCACATATGGGAAACTTTCCTGACATGTGGTTTCTGCAGTTTCCCTCTGCTTTTCATTACTGATAGAAGGTTCTATCCCTGTGTTTAGCTGGTTTCACAATGGATTCCCAAGACTAAGCTCTCTTCCTTACTACTGGGTTGTTTATATGCTAGCATGCCACCAATCTAATTCCACCTTTACAAAAAGCAGAATATATATTCTTACCATAGTAGATATTGGACATGTAGAGCTATAGTTTCCATGTATGGGCCTGGAAAATCTGAATTTTAACTTTTAGAGATTTTTACACATCTTTACATCAGTGGGTGGGGCAGGGGGAGGTTACCCCATCTTCATAAAAGAGCTTTGCCCTTCAGAAACATGCAGGGAAATCCCATAGAATTTGAACCATCAATAGAGGCAGAGGCATTTGCAGGGAGGCCCAGTCCTTCACTTCAAGGGGATATAACTGTAGCAGGCAGAGCAGGAAACAGAGTAGGATAATACAGACATGTTCAACATTAACTTTGCAGAAATATCCTTGCAAGTTGAGGTGAGACAGTGACCATCCACCATCCTTCGCTTCTCCACCTCTTGGAGTCCTCACCCTACAGTATACTTTTTAAGAGGAAACGTTTCACAAAGCTGTTACTCTTCCCTTCCATGTCCTACCCTAGATCTGTCCATTAGTACTAGTGGGGAACATAATAATCTTAGAGAATGAATTTCCAGATTGAAATATTCCATTGTGACCAGTCATCTGATGGTCTTTGGGCAGTAATTTTAAAGTTTCCAGGGAGAAGAAGGATTTCCTATCAAGACATCTTGCTGCTTCTTGAAGTGATAGTCCCTATGTGTGTTCCACACATGGGTATGCATGTGCACCATGCGCCTGAGTCTGTTGATCTTTAGTAAGTAGTCTGCAGTTGTTCTCCTCATCCTCCAAACCAAGGGCCTAAAGGGCAGTGCAGACCAACACATCTCCAGTTCTTTCTTAACTGCTGCATGGCCTGAGTCAGAATTCTTTGTGTCGCCTTGATTTTCCTCTACTTTAATATATTTAAATACAATTTGTAAATAGTTTTAGTAGTTTTTAGTAGTTTAGACTTAGTGTGCTAGTGTAGTTTTATAATTAGTATAGTTAGCTTAGTTCTCCCCACCCCATGGAGCATCCCGGAGAGAATGAAGTATCCCTAGCCTCTGTTTGCCAGATGCTGGGAATGGGCGACAGAGGATGGATCACTTGATGATTACCTGTTCTGTTCATTTCCTCTGGGACACCTGGCATTGGCCATTGTCGGAAGACAGGATACTGGGCTAGATGGACCTTTGGTCTGACCCAGTATGGCTGTTCTTATGTTCTTAGATTAATCAAACCATCCATTTACTGGTATTATTTCCGAAACCTCATGTCTCTAATGAGGACAAACTGCTTCACTCTGTAGATGTCTGACAGGCACTGATGTTTTATCTACAGAGAACAAAAACAATTAGAAAAACACCTAGACTTTTCATCACTTTTGATCAAGGGGTCAAGGTCTATCTGCACAGAGACTTTCTAAATAAATCTCTGGCTGCATCATCCTTTGTTACCGGCTATCTTATATCCTCCCGCCCAAAAGGGGTGAGACTCCTTCTACCAGAGTGCAAGGAACCTCTGCAGCATATTTGTGTGACATACCCTTACTAGATATATATATGGTGGTTACCTAGAGCTCCATACACATCTTTACAACACATTACACATTGGTCCAGACTTCTGCGGGTACAACAGTGCGGATGGCAAACATCCATACCATCTGCATCCTCACACCCATCTCCTGTTTGACAATCGCTTACTAATCTCACATGTTTGGAATACACATAGGGACCATCACTTGAAGAAGAAATGGAGTTTACTTACCTGTAACTGGAGCTTCTCCAAGATGTGCAATCCCTATCTGTATCTCTATTCCACTACTCACCCTCCATCACCTCTGCTGCAGACCATGACCAGATACACGGAACTGAAAAGGAACTGGAGTGGAGTTGGTTCACACTGCTCCTTTATACCTTTGGTTCAGAGCATAAGAACAATTGCACATGTGCAGACTTACTAAAAGCTCTGGGGCAAGCAGTTGGTGCACATGCAAACCCACTTGTGGAATACAAATAGGGACCATACATCTTGAAGAACCTCCAGTTACCAGAAAGTAACCTCAATTTAATATTCTAGGGTCCCATTTATTTTTAGCATTCTCACCCACATATTTTATATCAGACTCTTTCCATTTTTTTCATAATCTTTCTCTCTCTCTCTCAGGCTGTTTTTCTCACAAAATCAAGTCACATTTCTTTTCACAATTTTAGAATAATCAGTTAGCCGATACTCTCTTATCCTGGCATTGTTTCTGACCATAGATGGCTAGAAAAACTAAAAAATAGATTGTATGAAGTGATCACATGCTTGTACCAAAGAAAATATGGATATATTTTCTTTCAAACATTTCAGCTCAATGAAGTACAACGCATCAGCATGGTCTCTGGGATATAGCATTGGTCAATGATTTTGTAGTTTAACGAGTCAAGAATTTGTCTTTAAACAAGACTGTTTGATTTACATTATATGCTCTTTTAAGGGTCTATAAAGTACTATGCGTGTCACATTGTTACCTAACTGCCAGTTCCTTTTTGCAGGAGGCAAATTCCTAAGAAGAATTCCATATGCATTAATTTAATCACACTGCACCACAACTGCTAGTTTTCTGTTTTACATATTAATATATAAATATTTGCTTGGTAAACTGAATTGATTAATAAATAAATAGTATTTTTCAGTTGTAGTTCTACAGAGTCACACTGGTATATTGTTTAGTTTGATTTTGATTTTGCATTTTCATTTCCAGTCCTAGTTAGGACATCCCAGAAAATGCCCAGCTGCTTCATCAGGTGCTCCTAGTGCACCAGGATCATGTCTCACATTCACTAACATGGCTAGTATAATCTCTGCTGGAGAAGAACTGAAAGTTCATTTACGCTGTCTGAATCAATGGATAATAATGTCCCTTGTCTTGAGCTGTCAGGTCTAATGTGAAATATGAAAGTATTTTAGACTGCCTGTAAAATAGTCTAGCCTTAATATGCAGCAAGGAGACCCTGTGGATTCTGAATTAACTGTAACTCTTACTAAAAGCAACCCAATGACAGTTTCAGTGTTTTGAATATCTAGGTCATAATGTCAATTTTAATATATTTTTTAATATTTGTATCAAATGCAGGTTGGTCATTTAAAAATAACATTTATTTTGGTTTTCACGTAGGATGCTGGAGAAATGGTTCGCTCCTTTGTTGGTGGCTTGGAACTGATTGTCAATTTGCTAAAATCCGAGAATAAAGAAGTTTTAGCAAGTGTATGTGCTGCTATTACCAACATAGCCAAAGATGAAGAGAATTTAGCTGTTATAACAGATCATGGTGTCGTCCCTCTGTTGTCCAAACTAGCAAACACAGTAAGTGACATCTTTCTGTAATATCCAACCATCTATACAAATTTAATTAGCCATTTGATTCCAGTCCTTGTATCAAACCCAAAGCGAAAGAGCATGGCATGAGTGGTGAGTTCTACAGTAGTTGTGGAAAAGGGATATAGACTCTTTTCCCACTTCAGAATGTAGACTGGCTATGAAGTCACTCTGTGACTAATACTACAGCTGCTTTGGAGCAAGAACCCCTTTTTAGTATTCCTTGCAAGTAGTACAAAGGGGATAAGGGTGCCTCTCTATGTAGCAGCTGTCCTCTGGGAGGAACAAGTAGGAAGGGAAACAGCAGTATATTTGAACAACACAGAGAAATCCTTATCAGAATCTTAGTGATGGAGCCACATTCCAAGCTGTGGCTTTTCATACAGATTTTAACACTAATTTTGCCTAATTTCCAACCAGCCTATACACTGAATCTTTGAAAATATATAGCATCCGTTAAGCACAGAACAGTATAAAGCTGTCAGCTCCACTGCACTCATGCAAGAGTCTTCATAAATTGAGATTTCTTTCTTTCTTTCTTTCTTTCTTTCTTTCTTTCTTTCTTTCTTTCTTTCTTTCTTTCGAAATTGTGGCTGCCCTTAAACTACTTGGAAATATGGTTCTCCTACTTATTTAAGAAAGATATTTAATGGATTCTTTTTTTTTTCTGCCCAGAACAATGACAAATTAAGGCGTCATTTAGCAGAGGCCATTTCTCGCTGTTGTATGTGGGGAAGTAACAGAATTGCCTTTGGAGAAACCAAAGCTGTGGCTCCTTTAGTACGTTACTTAAAATCAAATGACACATCAGTTCACCGAGCTACTGCTCAGGCCTTGTACCAACTTTCAGAGGATCCCAATAACTGCATCACCATGCATGAAAATGGAGTAGTGAAGGTAAGGTGCAAGATTTTTGCAACTCTGGGTTCAAATTGTTAAATAGCATTGGCATGATAAGAAGAAGAGTTCCAGCACATGAGGGAACTTCTGAATATACTTGCCCACCTGAGATCAACTCAGGTTTATTACAGAGAACTTTGGGTAAACAATGAGTTAGAGAGTATTTATATTCTAAAAAGAAGTCAGCTGGATGGTTGACAGAAATGGTAATATGACATGGGCCATTCACCTCTAGATTATTCACTCAACTCAAGTCCAAGCTGGTTGTGATACAGAGTCATTATTGTCTTACTATTTCAACTAGTCTTTGAAAAATGAGTTAGATCATCTTAGTGGATGGTTGAATTCTGTGCCACAGTAGCCACCTAGCAGTGAAAGAATCTGAGAGCAGCTGAATCCACTTATGTAATGGATCTTGTTGGGCCAAGTTAAGGTAAAGTAGTACAAGCCTAGGAGCTCTTTGGGCTCTGCATTCACTTTTAAAAGTCTTGTGACATGACAGCACATTACCCAAAGGTTTTTTTATCTGTTAGGGGTATGTCTTCTTATTATAAGCTTTTACTAGTAAAGGTTTTGACTCCAGAGGTTAAAGTCAGAGGAACTGGACAGACCAGGATTATGGCCTTTGAGATGGGGGGAAGGGGATGGGAAGTGTGTTAAGCCAATTATGGTAAATTTCCTAAAGGGTGTACTATTTAGAATTCTTCTTTTTACTTTAGCATCCAGAATAAATGTGCTGGAAGCAAAAAGGATGCTTTATGGTGCAATATTATTGTGAATTTTAAAGTCATATCTTGTATTTGTGTTAATGATGATGCATTTATTGCATGAATCGGTTGAGAGGCCAAGATTTGAACTGAGGTGACCAGATGTTCCTTTTTAAAGGGACAGTCCCGTATTTAAGCCCTCCTGTAGGTGTCACGACTTTTTCTTAAAAAGAGGCAAATTGTCCCATATTTTCTGTCTCCCTCCTCCCCCCTCAGTTCTGGCAAGTCCTGGTGCCGGCCGGATCCCTGCTCACCAGCCATCTGCCCACCAGCGGCGAGTGGGGGGATCCAGTGGCCGCAGGGTGCAGGCCGGCCACTCCCTCTGCTGGTCCGTCAGCACAGCCCCCGCTGCGTGCAAATTCTCGGCCAGCAGGGCCCCATCCCCCATCCCATTCCTGCTGGCATTGATTGCGTGCTGCGAGGTGTGGTGTCTGGTGTGTGCGGTCAGGCACCAGGCAGAAGCCGGTTATGTGTCACCTCTGCTGCCCACCCATCAGCCCTTTACGTGCTCCCCCCTTTCACTGTCCTCTCCTTGCTTTTCCCCTTCACCCCCATCAGCCCCACTGCTCCTCCATATCCCCCAGAGCAGGGTGCATCCCTCTCCCAGCGCTGTGCAGAGAACCAGCCCCTGATCAGAGTGCTCAGCTGACCAACAGCCTGGCCAGTAGGCTCCTTCCTTCCCCCACTGCCTATGGCTGGGCCGGAGCCCTGGGAAAGCCCAAGACCCTCTGGCCTGGGACACTGGCCAGGAGGAGCCAAGCCCTGCATGTGCCAAAGCCCCACACAGTGCTGGCATGGGGAAACCTCTCCATCCCTCAGCTAAGCTCTGGAGTGATGGGGGAGGAAGTGATTTCCAGCCTGTTTGAACTCTGACCCAGCAGGCTCCACAGTAGCCCTCCCCCCCCCCCCCCCCCCCCGCAGGGGCTTAGCACCCTCTTCTCCACCCCCTCCCTTCGGTCTTCCCCCCAGGGAGTGTGTGGCTGCTCCGTCTGCTTGGCACTCTCCCTGCTGAGCCACCTCTCTGGCCGGGTTCCCTGAAGCCCCTGCAGTCATGTTCCCTGGGCCCTGGTGCACAGTGCATCCTTAGGGCTTAACCCCTTCCTGCCCACGCTGTAGCCGGGGGACAGGAGGCGACAAGATTATATCAGGGGCCAGCAGCAGCATGGAGGTGTTAGCCGCCTTTCGGCACTGTGTGGGCAGGAAGGGACAAGCTGCTTCCAGCCACAGGAGGTGGGGGGTAAGAGGTGAGCTCTGCAAAGACACAGGCCAGGTCATCCCTTCCCCGGCCCCTTCTCTCCTGCGGCTGGAAGCAGCTCCCATCCCTTCCCTCCCGCACAGTGCCAAAAGGCTGCTGGTGGCCACCTTCTGGTGTGAACCCTGGCAGAAATCTGGGGAGGGAGGTATGTGACCCTGCGTGCTCCCCCACCAAGTGATGCCTTGGGAAGACGCGGCACCAGGAACCAGGAGGAGCGGGTCCATCCCAGGGACCCAGCCAGCCATGGAGGGTGGAGAGCGCCAGGCAGGGAAGGTCCGGTCAGTCGGTCACCCCTGCCCTGTGTGAGAGAGGTGTATGGGTGTGTGTGTGTGTTACCTCTCCTCATGTGAACTCTAAAGCACTAAAGATAAGATGGTAAATAAAAAGAATCCAACTACGCAGTATTTCTTTTTAACATGGGCTCTGTCAACTTGATGTTAATTTGAACATTTGTACTAAATCGCTCTGATTGATTGCCGTTGAACTCGCTTGAACATGGGTAATTTTACCAGGTGTCTTGTATTCAGCATAGGGAAATATGGTCAACCTAGGACTGACTCAAGTTTGAACTACTCTCTTGCCCATATTATGTAGTCTATGTAGGTCATAATATTGGTAATGTAGTGTGGGGAAGCTTTATACTACCGTCACAGCCCATCTTGCAACTGTGCTCTATGGCTAGAGAGAATTTGGGGTTGTCTGTTCCTGCTTATCCTCCCTTTCTAGTCTGGACCCTTGACCAGATCCCCAGCATCCTTTTCCTGTTTATTGCCCAATTACAGTTTGTTGTTCTCACTCATTGTATCATGTCTAAAATTTGATTGCAAGTACCCCCAGAAGAAGGATCCTGTCTTCCTTTTGATCTGTAAAGCTCATAGCACACTTTAAGCTGTATAGGATGATGATAAAGTACTTTTAATTTATTAAGATTTCACCTGGATCTAGGTTCATTTTTAACTTTCAGTTCTAGCTATAGGAGCTTCTAGCTTGGCTGGTAAATTTGCCCAACATTTCCCATTATAAGATCTTATTTTCAGTTGCCCATAACTTTGCCAAACTTTAACCATTTGGGCTGAAATTTTCCATGCCAGGTATGTGGGCAGGGGGTCAGGTAGCTGGAGGCTGGGGGCAGGGAGAGAGAGAATTTGATGAGTGTGTAAGAGAACTGGGATGGGCTGGACAAGGAGACTGGGGCAAGGTGCCGGGGAGTTGCAGTGAGGAAGGACTGGGAATAGCTGTTCAAAGAAACAGGGAACGATATGGGGAAACTGGTAGTGGGGTTGGGGGGGCTGGGATAGGGAGTCTTGAAGGATGAGACTTCAGAATGTAAAATTAAACATTTAAGCAGCATTGTAGTTTAAGGTCTGAAGTCTGAGTTGTTGTTAGGCATTCTTATGCATGGCTGGAACCTTTGAGCTAACAATGGACATGACACTTTGAATAGTTTTAAAACCATCCCAAACCACTGTGCCAAATTCCAAAAAATAGTATACAAAAACAAGGCTTCTTGAGCGGGAGAGGTGAGCTTATTGTAAGTGAAGTCTTGGGGAACAATTCCAATTAATATTTTAAAATTCAAAGAAGCAAGTTTTTAATATAATTTTGTCTAGCATCAAATTTGTGTGTGATTGGCTTCAATGCACTCCATGGTTAGTTTTAAGAGCTACAAATTAACTGGTTAAGCTAAATTGCTTAATTTTATTAAATACCTGCATAAAATACAACATTTAAATTCTCCATGTGTTAATTTTCATTTACATTCAAGTGAGTAATCATAGCAGTGTTTAATTACCGACATTTGTTCTGAAGAATATGAAATAATTATATACGTCTAAACATACCAAAACACTTCTTCACAAGTAATTATTTCTGGGCTTTAATTATCCAGATATTTTGAAAGTTTATAACTTATGAACTGAGGTATTATTAAAGGCCTCTTCCTGACGAAGCATTAACGTGAGGCCAGTTGATAGAAAGAGAAGCCATGGTGTCAATTGTTTTAATGAATGGCTCAAGGAAGGATGTTGAGAAATGGAGAGAAGCCTATGGCTTATCTAAATAAATAGTTAATGTTTGGCAAGCTGGGTTGCAAATTGACTTTGTACTAGCCTGCTGTATACTAATTGTCTGTGTGGACTCTGCTGCCATGCACTAAAAGTTCCCTAATGCAGCAACAGGATCAACACAGACAATATTTGGCAGACTACCGCAAGGTACATTTACACCCCAGGTTGCTGTGGAGTAACTATTCCTCTAGATAGTGTGAAACTTCTGGTCAACTCCCTGTAGGCAATAAACTTGTATATGAATTAGCATGAGGCATGCCAAATTTCTTTCCCATCAAATTGGAAATTACCACTGTTTCCTGAGAAGCATATTGCATTGCCTTACCTCAATGCTTTTTAAAAGACCCTCCTCCCCTTCACCCCTCAAAAATCACCCACCCTCTAAAATTCCCAATCCAAAGTAATTTTTTTTATTAAATATGGGTGAAAACTTGAGACCTGCTCCCCTTCATGATGCATAAAAGGGCCAGAGTGGTGGCAAACAGGAGTGGCAAATGGAGTTTCAGAGAGAGTAGCTGCAGATCCTGTTCGTGGAGGTAAAGGGACTTGGTGAGGGTTTGTGTTTGGTCTGTCTTTTTGTTCATTTATTTTCTGGCAAAGTCATGTGACTTGACTGTGGGCCCCTGAAAAGTCTGGGTGAGTCAGGTCTGTTTGTGCCTTAGTGAGAGGAGGGCTATGTGGCTGGGACCCTTGGGTCCTTGAACAGATCCAGTGTTTGATCAGTCCCAGAGGGTAATTCCTTCATGTTAATGAGGGAGGGGAACTGAACAGCAAGGCCTGACATACAAGTCATTTGCCTGGCTAACTCATGAGTAGGAGAACAGGAGCAGCAATCAGTAGTGTTTCAGAGGGAGTTTATAGAGGGAATGTGTAAGGTTTTCATTCTATGTACAGTTCTACACTCAATACCATGATGGCCAGTGATGGAACAGTGATTGTGACCTGCAATGAATAGGCCATGTGTTCTTTCCTGCCTGAAGCCAGAAATCAAACCAGAGAGGAGACTTGGTAGTTCATAATCACCAGAGGCAAGAGAACCAGGTGGCATTCTACATGGCTGGAGGCAGATGTGGATGGGTAGGCTGTGACCACCAGAGAGAAGAGGACCAGAAAGAATTCCACACAGCTAGGAGAATCCTATCATTATCATGTTCTTGACATGGAAACTAAAGAAAATATCTCTGAAGATCCAGCTGGTCAAATGGAATGGAGAGGTGTACAGGACATACCCGAGGATGGTTTCTCAGCCCAACCTACAAGCATGCCCACAAAAGAGGAAGTAAGATGATCCTTATTGGGGATGCTGTACTAAGAAGAATGGAAAGAACATTCTGCAAAGGACAGGTGGACAACAGGATGGTTGGCGTACACTCTTCCCAGAGCCAAGAAACGAGATGTAACTCTAAGACTGAATAATAGATAATAAGATAATAATCCACTGATGACAGTGCATATCAGCACTAATGACACTGCTTCACAGGACATTTTACAGATTATAGATGACTTTAAGGAACTCAGAAGGGTGCTGAAGGAGAAGAATGTCCAAGTGATCGCCTCGGAGATGTTTCCTGCCTCGTAAGTGAAGAAAGACAGAAGGCAGAAGCTTCTGGAAGTGAACACTGACTAGGTAAGTAATGTAAGGGCTTTGGTTTTGGGTTTGGTGTTGTATACCTTCTATGGGGAGAGGGGCTGTATAATGTGGATGGCCTCCATCTCAGTAGAAAGAAAAACAATCTTCTAGGGCACAGGCTGGCTAGACTAGTCAAGAGCATATTAAACTAACAACAAAAAAGGAGAGTGAAATGACGGAAGAAATTAGCATGATTTAGCACAAAATCAGGATGTTGAGAACAAAATGAATGAAGACAACATGGGATCTGAAAAGAAATTCTTATAATTGTCTATACACCAGTGCTTGGAACCTGGATAATAAACAAGAGGAATTGGAATAGTTCACTTATAAGCATAAATTCAACCTAACTGATGGGAAGATTTGCATGATTGGAATGCGAAAATCAGTGATTATAACTGAGGCTGCAAGTCTGTCACAGAAGTAATGGATGCCATGACTTTCTGGGACCTCCGTGACTTCTGCAGCTGCAATGGAGTGCCCCAGGGCCACCCGCACTGGCCATTGCTGGGGTGGCCCTCGGACAGCTGCTGCGGGAGTAGCCCCAGGGCCAGCCACACCAGCCACTGCTGGGGCGGCCTGGGGCAGCTCGCTCCAGGGGGTGCCAGAACAGCAGTGGTCTTGCGGGTAGCTACAGAGCAGCGATCCCAGAGCAGATGTGGCCCTGGGGGCTGCCCCGGAGGACATCGGAGCAATGGTCCCTTGGAGCCTTGGAGCAGCATACAAACGGGCAGTTAGCCCCTGTCACTGGAGCAGGGGCCAGCTGTTGGTCCCCCGGAACCCCCAGAGCAGCGGTGCCCTGGACCACCCAGAGCAACAGCGCCCCGGAGCCCCAGGAGCAGCTAAGATTTAGTCAGGGGTATTTTTAGTAAAAGCTATGGATAGGTCATAGGCCATGAATTTTTATTTATTGCCCGTGACCTGTCCATGACTTTTACTAAAAAAACCCCCATGACTAAATCTTAACCTTAATTATAACATATTTAGGAAGGACTGAATGGGCAGAACGAATGGGAGAGTAACATTCTATGTCAACAAATCACCTGTTTCCAAGTCATTGACAATTAAGAACATGATCTTGAATTCTTATGGATCAATGTTCTAACAGTTAAAGCACAAGATGGGATTCTAGTTGGTGTCTGCTACAGATCACTAAATCATATGAGAGAACAGGATGACTGATTCCTTCAGCACCTATCTAACTATAATGTGAGAGAAAAAACCTCCATTATTATGGAGGACTTCAATCTGAGTGACATATGCTGGAGGTTTCATGCTGCCAGTACTAAAATGTCCTCAGAATTTCTAAAAATTATAGATGATCATTTATTGACTCAAAAAGTGTTGCATACAACATGGGGAAATTCTGTATTAAATCTCATCTTGACTGATAAAAAGGAATTGATTCCAGAAGTAAAAATTAGTGGTTGCTTAGGTGCAAGTGATCATGGTTTCATTAAATTTATGTCCAAACACCATAAAGTCCAAACCAATAATATACTTGGTCCCTTTAAAAAATATAAATGATAATTGTGAACTGTTTAAGAACATTTTACTAGATACCCAAAAGCCACAATCCCAAAATTGAGAAAGAAGGCTACACTGGTTAAAAAAACCAGTCTGGCTTAGAGGGGAAATTAAAGGAGCTATCGAAAATAATATATATACAGGGGGCCCCCGGTATACATCTCCCCCTTATCCATTGTTCGGATATCCGTCACTCATCAATGGGGGAATGTGTTCCGATTTACGTTGGTCCTGATCCACATATCCATCATTTGCACAGATTGGGACGGACGTGAATTGCAACACGTTCCCCTATTGTACAGTACAGTACTATACTTGCATCCACTGGCCATGTTCAAGGCTTATTACCTACGGAGGACGTTCTCCATGGTGATTAAGGAGATGGCAGATGAAGGAAAGCCCAGTGTAAAGAAGTTTTGGAAGTCTTACAACATCTTGAACAGCGTGGAAAACATTGATGTGTCGGGGGAAGAGGTCACTTCGCAATTTATGAATGGCGTTTGGTGCCATGCATAGCCAGATGCTGTCCACAGCTTCATGGGATTTGATGCCATTCCTACTCTCGAGCAAGAAATTGTCAAGTTTGCGAAGGATGTCAGCATTGAGGAGGTGGAGGAGGAGGATGTATAGGAGTTGTTGTGGTCTCACGCTAAGCAAATGACAAATGAGAAACTGATTGAGCTGGACCAAAAATGGATATCCGAAGAAAGCAAGGACGATGATGATGATGACATAGGGGAGGAAGCCAGGAGTCCGATTACAAAGAATCTCTCCCGTTTCTTTGGATTGCTGGATGAGATGACGGAAATCATACAGAGCGGTGAACCGTCTGCCAAAGTCTCCAGAGCTCTCAGTGATGCAGTGGCTTGCTACAGGGAGATCTATCATTCAAAGATTCGTGCAGGAGAGCAGGCGTCGATAAAATCCTTTTTTAAAAAAAAGAACAGGAGTACTTGTGGCACCTTAGAGACTAACAAATTTATTAGAGCATAAGCTTTCGTGGACTACAGCCCACTTCTTCGGATGCATATATGCATCCGCAAAAAGAAGAACAGGAGTACTTGTGGCACCTTAGAGACTAACAAATTTAAGCTTATGCTCTAATAAATTTGTTAGTCTGTAAGGTGCCACAAGTACTCCTGTTCTTCTTTTTGCAGATACAGACTAACACGGCTGTTACTCTGAATCCTTTTTTAAGACTTCTGCAACCAAAAAGCCAGCCATGGAAAAGCCAGCCACCTCCCCTACCTAAGTTTAGTGTAATTGACACTGTTTTATACTGTATTACTGTACTGTATTTACTGTATTAAAATGTTCTATGTGTTTGAATGGTGTTAGCAGGGTTCTACATTATTTTATTCAATGTTTTATGTGTAAATGTGTACTGTATAACCTGTCATTGTAAAAAGGTACACTGTTTAGGCAAAAAGAGCGTTGTCGTAGGCGAGTGTGGTGAAGTTGTGAATACATCCCTCCTTTATTCCATTGTTTCTTTTGGGGGAAAATTCCCTGGTATACATTGTTTCGGTATCCATCGTCGTTTTTGAAGAACTCAACCCCATTGTATACAGGGGACCTCCCCATATTTGGGAAACAAATGGAAAAAGGGAAGTTGATAACTATGAATATAAATCAGAAGCCAGGAATTGTAGAAAATTGATAAGAGAAGCCAGAGGACATAAGGAGAAATCTATGGCCAGCAGAGTTAAAAACAACAACAAGGAGTTTTTTAAGTATATTAGGAATAAAAAGAATCCCAATAATGATATTGGTCCACTGCTAGATGGAAATGGTACAATTCTCAGTAACAATTCAGAAAAGCAGATGTATTCAATAAATATTTCTGTTCTATATTTGAGAAAAACCAGGATGATATATTCAAATTAGAGCTGTCAAGAAATTAAAAACATTAATCATGATTAATCATGTGATTAAAAAAATAATCGTGATTAATCGCGCGATTAATCACACTGTTAATAATTGAATACCATTTATATAAATATTTTGGATATTTTCCATGTTTTCAAATATATTGATTTCAGTTACAACACAGAATACAAAGTGTACAATGCTCACTTAATATTTATTTTTATTATAAATATTTGCACTGTAAAAATAAAAGAAATAGTATTTTTCAATTCACTTAATACAAGTACTATAGTGCAGTCTCTTTATCATGAAAGTTGAACGTACAAATGTAGAGTAATGTACAAAAAATAACTGCATTCAAAAATAAAACAATGTAAAACTTTAGAGCCTACAAGTCCACTTAGTCCTACTTCTTGTTCAGCCAATCGCTCAGACAAACAAGTTTGTTTGCGTTTGTAGGAGATAATGCTGCCCACTTTTGTTTACAATGTCACCTAAAAGTGAGAACAGGCATTCGCATGGCATTGTTGTACCCGGCGTCGCACAATATTTACATGCCAAATGCACTAAAGATTCATATGTCCCTTCATGCTTCAATCACCATTCCAGAGGACATGCATCCATGCTGATGATGGGTTCTGCTCGATAATGATTCAAAGCAGTGCAGACCACCACATGTTCATTTTCATCATCTGAGTCAGGTGTCACCATCAAAAGGTTGATTTTATTTTTTGGTGGTTCGGGTTCTGTAGTTTCCTCATCGGAGTGTTGCTCTCTTAAGACTTCTGATAGCATGCTCCACACCCTGTCTCTCTCAGATTTTGAAAGGTACTTCAGATTCTCAAATCTTGGGTCAAGTCAAGTGCTGTAGCTATCTTTAGAAATCTCACATTGGTACCTTCTTTGCATTTTGTCAAATCTGCAGTGAAAGCGTTCTTAAAACGAACATGCCGGGTCATCATCGAGGACTGCTTTAACATGAAATATATGGCAGAATGTGGTTAAAACACAGAGCAGAAGACATACAATTCTCCCCCAAAGAGTTGTCACAAATTTAATTAAAACAACAAGGAGTCCGGTGGAACCTTAAAGACTAACAGATTTATTTGGGCATAAGCTTTCGTGGTTAAAAAACCTCACTTCTTCAGATGCATGGAGTGAAAGTTACAGATGGAGGCATTATATAATGAGACATGAAGAGAAGGGAGTACCTCCCAAGTGGAGAACCAGTGTTGACAGGGCCAATTCGATCAGGGCGGATGTAATCCACTCCCAATAATAGATGAGGATGTGTCAATTCCAGGAGAGGCAAAACTGCTTTTGTAATGAGCCAGCAACTCTCAGTCCCTATTCAAGCCCAAATTAATAGTGTTAAATTTGCAAACGAATTTTAGTTCTGCTATTTCCCTTTGAAGTCTGTTTCTGAAGTTTTTTTGTTCAAGAATAGTTACTTTTAAATCTGTTATAGAATGTCCAGGGAGGCTGAAGTGTTCACCTATTGGCTTTTGTATGTTACCATTCCTGATGTCCGATTTGTGTCCATTTATTTTTTTACGTAGGGACCTTCCGGTCTGGCCAACATACATGGCAGAAGGGCATTGCTGGCACATGATGGCATATATAATATTAGTAGACGTGCAGGTGAATGTGCCCTTGATGGTGTGGCTGATCTGCTTGGGTCCTCTGATGGTGTTGCTAGAGTAGATATGGGGACAGAGGAGGCAATGAGGTTTGCTACAGGGATTGGTTCCTGGGTTGGTGTTACTGTGGTGTGGTGTGTAGTTGCTGGTGAGTATTTGCTTCAGGTTGGGGGGTTGTCTATAAGTGAGGATTGGCCTGCCTCCCAAGGTCTGTGAGAGTGAGGGATCATTTTACAGGATAGGTTGCCTCCAGCTTCCATCCAGGACACATCACATGATCCATTGTCTACAGCCAAGCCCTAAGATACAACTGAATTTGCTCCAATCCATCAGACAGAGACAAACACCTACAAGATCTTTATCAAGCATTCTTAAAATTACAATACCCACCTGGGGAAGTGAGGAAACAGATTGACAGAGTAAGACGGGTACCCAGAAATCACCTACTACAGGATAGGCCCAACAAGAAAAATAACAGAACACCACTGGCCATCACGTACAGCCCCCAGCTAAAACCTCTCCAGCGCATTATCAATGATCTACAACCTATCCTGGAAAACGATCCCTCACTCCCTGAAATTTAATTAAGGTATTATTTTTTTAACGAGCGTCATCAGCATGGAAGCATGTCCTCTGGAATGGTGGCCAAAGCCTGAAGGGGCATACACATGTTTAGCATATCTGGCACGTAAATACCTTGCAATGCCGGCTACAAAAGTGCTATGCGAACATCTGTTCTCACTTTCAGGTGACATTGTAAATAAGAAGTGGGCAGCATTAAGAACATAACAATGACCATAGTGTATCAGACCAAAGGTCCATCTAGCCCAGTATCCTGTCTTCTGACAGTGGCCAGTGCCAGGTGCCCCAGAGGGAATGAATAGGTAATCATCAAGTGATCATTCCCTGTCGCTCATTCACAGCTTCTTTCAAACAGAGGCTAGGGACACCATCCCTGTCCATCCTGGCTAATAGAGGATACTCCATGAATTTATTTAGTTCTTTTTGAACCCTGTTATAGTCTTGGCCTTCACAACATCCTCTGGCAAGGAGTTCCACAGGTTGACTGTGCGTTGTGTGAAAAAAATACTTCCTTTTGTTTGTTTTAAACCTGCTGTCTATTAATTTCATTTGATGTCCCCTAGTTCTTGTGTTATGAGAAGGAGTAAATAACACTTCCTTATTTATTTTCTCCACACCCATCATGATTTTATAGACCTCTATCATATCATTATCTCCTGTAAATATAAACAAACTTGTTTCTCTTAGTAATTGGCTGCAGAAGATGTAGGACTGAGTGGACTTGCAGACGCTGAAGTTTTACATATTTTTGTTTTTTAGTGCAGTCATGTAACAAAAAAAAAACCCTACATTTGTAAGTTGAGCTTTCATGATAAAGAGATTGCACTACAGTACTTATATGAGGTGAATTAAAAATACTATTTCTTTTAGTCATTTTTACAGTGCAAATATTTGTAATAAAAATAATATAAAGTGAGCATTGTACACTTTCTATTCTGTGTTGTATTTGAAATCAATATATTTGAAAAATGTAGAAAAACATCCAAAATATGTAATAAATTTCAATTGGTATTCTATTGTTTAACAGTGTGATTAAAACTGCGATTAAGCATGATTAATTTTTTTAATCGTGTTTAATTTTTTTTTTAGTTAATCGTGTCAGTTAACTGTGATTAATTGACAGCCCTAATTCAAATCATGTAATCAAATACTTTCCATTCCAACAGTAACTTAGGAGGATGTTAAACAGCAGCTACTAAAGTTAGGCATTTTTAATTCAGCAGATCAAGATAACTTGCTTCCAGTAGTTTTAAAAGAGCTGGCTAAGGAGCTCTCTGGAGCTTTATTGTTGATTTTTCAGTAAGACTTGGAACTGTGGGATGTTCCAGAGGATGAAAAGAAAGCTAATGTTATGCTAATTTTTAAAAAGGGTAAATGGGATGACCTGGGTAGTTAAGGGACTGTCAGCCTGATATCGATCCCAGGCAAAATAACAATAGATTAATAAGTTATAAGTCCCCCATCCTGAAAGTATGGCCTTCATTCTTTGTTCCTATATGTGTAACTTTACATTTTGTCATATTTAAACATACATTGTTTTCTTGCATCCAACTTACCTAGCAATCCAAATAGTTTTGTATCAGTGATCTGTCCTCTTCATTGTTTACTGCACCCTCAATCTTTGTGTAACCTGTAAACGTTATCAGTAATAATTTTATGTTTTTTTCCAGGTTACTGATAAAAATGTTAAATAGTAGCGGGCCAAGAACCAATCTTTGCAAGATCCCAGTAGAAACAAACCTGTTCTATGATGGGTTTCCAATTGCAATTACATTTTGAGACCTATCAGTGAGACAGTTTTTAATGCATTTATTGTGTGCCTTGTTGACTTTGTATTGTTCTAGTTTCTTAACCAAACTATCATGCAGTACCAAATCAAATGTCTTACAGAAGTCTAAGTATATTACATTAGTGCTATTACTCTTATTAACCACATTTATAATCTCATCAAAAACAAGACATTAAGTTGGAGAAGATCTATTTTTCACAAATCCCCATGTTGATTGGCATTAATTATATTACCCTCTTTTAATATTTTATTAATTGAATCCCATATGCAGGCCATACTTACAGGGTGGGGGATGCTGTCTTGAGAAGCAATGATTGAAAAATATGTGGGGTTGTAGTAGAAATCAACTGAACATGAGCTCCTAGTGCGATGCTGTGGCCAAAAAGGCTATTGTGATCCTTGGATGTATAAAATGAGGAATATTGAGTAAATATAGATAGGTTATATCACCTCTGTATTTGGCATGGTATGACTGCTACTAAAATATTGTATCCAGTTCTGGTGTTCACAATCCAGGAAGGATATTGAAAGACTGAAGAAGGGTCAGAGAAGAGTCACATGAATAATTAAAGAATCGGACAACGTGCCTTGTAATGAAAGACTCAAGGAGCTCAATCTGTAGGTTAAGGGTGATTTGATCACAGTTTAGAACAGGGATTGGCAACCTTTGGCACATGGCCCGCCAGGGTAAGCACCCTGGCGGGCTGGGCCGGTTTGTTTACCTGCCACCTCCACAGGTTCGGCCGATCGTGGCTCCCACTGGCCGCGGTTTGCCACTCCAGGCCAATGGTGGCAGCGGGAAGCAGTGGCCAGCACATCCCTCGGTCCGCGCCGCTTCCCGCAGCCCCCATTGGCCTGGAGCGGAGAACTGCAGCCAGTGGGAGCCACGATCGGCCGAACCTGCGGATGTGGCAGGTAAATAAACCGGCCCTGGAGGGCCACATGCCAAAGGTTGCTGATCCCTGGTTTAGAAGTACCTACATGGGAAACAGACACTGCATAACAGATGTCTCTTCAATCTAGCAGATAAAGGTGTAACAGGATCTGGTGGCTGGAAGTTGAAGCCAGACAAATATAGATTAGAAATAAGGCACACGTTTTAAACAGTGAGAGTAATTAACTATTGAAACAATTTACCCAGATTTATGGTGGATTCTTCATCACTGGAAATGTTTAAATCAAGATTGGATGTTTTCTAAAAAATCTGCTCTAGTTCAAATGGAAATTAACACAGGGAAGTCCTATGTCTTGTGTTATGCAGGAGGTCAGACTAGATGATCACAGTATTCCCTTCTGGCCTTAGAATCTATGAAAAACCCTTTATTCTGTCAAGGGGGGATTTTCCAAATGCAGACACTGTGGGGACAGCCATCAGGCTGCCTCCTGAGGTCCTCCTTGTAAATCCTGCTGTAGGGGACTTGCAGGGTGATGGTTGTGTCAGTGGCTGGGCCTCAGCAAGTAGTACTGCATAGATTTCAGGTAGAACTCTGACCCATAAGGTAGACCTGGATGGTATGTGTAGCTTAGATGGCTCCAGGGCCATCTAAATTATGCTAGGGGGTTCTCCACCCTCCAAAACAGCCCCGGATCAGGAGGGTGAGAGCTGACTTAAAGGCACTTTAGCTTCCCTGTTCCCTCCCCCTGGGCTGTCAATTCTGTGTTAGTGCTCTTAGAGGTTCAGAACAGAATCTCACTCTGTTATGTGCTAGTGCCCAAAGGCCTCAATCAGGATCTGGGCCCCATTGTGCTAGCACTGTACAAATACATGGAAAGACATGATCCCTTCCCCCAAAAGCTTGCAATGTAATCTGAAGCAAGATTTAACAATGGGCATAGCAAACAATAGGAGGAAAAGTGGGAGGGAGTACAAGAATAACATTAAGATTACATGGTTAAATAGGTTAGCCACTGAATAACTAGTTGATTCCAAATCATTTTAAAGGTTTTTTTATGTTATGAATAAATAAGCAAAACTCTCTGTCCCTGATTGTTGTTCAAGCTAACTCTGTGACTCCAATAAGAGTGGATGCATATTAAATCCTTCCCATAATTACCAACCTAGGGCCAGACTGTGATGCCCTAACTCATGTTGAGTACTTTTCTTTACAAGTCTTCCCATTGACTTCAGTGGGACTATTTATGTTATAAATTACTACTCAGCATAAATAAAATTGTCACAGCCCTGGTCTACACTACGAGTCTAGGTCGAATTTAGCAGCGTTACATTGATTTAACCTGCGCCCGTCCACACAATGAAGCCATTTTTTTCGACTTAAAGGGCTCTTAAAATCAGTTTCTGTACTCCTCCCCTGACGAAGGGATTAGCGCTGAAATCGATATTGCCAGGTCAAATTTGGGGTAGTGTGGATGCAATTCGATGGTATTGGCCTCCAGGAGCTATCCCAGAGTGCTCCATTGTGTCCGCTCTGGACACCACTTTGAACTCAGATGCACTAGCCAGGTACACAGGAAAAGCCCCGGGAACCTTTGAATTTCATTTCCTGTTTGGCCAGCGTGGCGAACTCAGCAGCACTCAGCAGCACAGGTGACCATGCAGTCCTCCCAGAATGTTTCTACGTTCCCCCTATAATCTCCGTCCTGAGGTTATTGCAGATTAGAAGGCGAAAAAAATGCACTTGCAGTGACACGTTTTCCAAGCTCATACAGTCCTCCCGCACTGGTAGGGCACAGCCTAATGCATGGAGGCATTCAGTGGCAGAGGCCAGGAAAGAATTGCTGTGTTTGCTTAACAGCAAAATATCATGCCTCACTAGCGATCCTGCCTGAGCCAGGTTGCTGTGGCAGCCTTGGGCAGGGGCATGACCGCTTTGTGAGCAGGAAGGCCACAGATATAGACATTGCATTAGGTAGCTTCTGTAGCTAGAGAAAACATTCCTGTGCATTTGGCAAAGTCTGTGGCAAAAAAAGATAAGCCCCATAATGTAGTGATTATCATGTTCACCTAACACACAAAAGTCCTGTAGTGTAGTAGTGATCACGTTCGCCTAACACATGAACGTCACCAGTTTGAAACTGGGCGTAAACAGGTCGCTGTTCCTTTTTCTGACTCCCCTCATGCATTTTTAGTCTTAGAACAGACCGCGCTGTGAAATTTTACTTTGAATTATATCAATTATGAGTTAAATAATATGGAAGCTCTCTCTCAGTTATAGTCCCGGGTTCCTTACCCTTTCAGCTGCTCTGATAAATTAACATTTTTGTGAGGGGCGGGGGGAAATTTTCATGAAGCCTTTTATAGGGACTAAATGCTATCTAGGACTCTGAAATAATCTTAACGTGGCCCATAGAGTGCAATCCTTTGTTCTGGATTTGTCATTCCACAAGTTGAACTGCTCCTTACCACTGTCCAGGCTTCATGAGCCAGGGGAGCAAGGGGCAGGCTGGGGTAGGTGCGACCGCATGGTAATGCCAGCTGGGAGAGTAGCCTGAGGCAGAAGCCTCCAGCTGGCATGATATTCCAGGCAGGACTGATCTCCATGAGACGAAACTTAAAGAAGAGAATGACCTGGAGTCAGTCCCATCTGGTGCTCTAAGAGGAGGATAGTCATGTCTGTCCAGGCACCCCGATCGACCTCACCGAGGTCTGCCAGCTGAGCAGGGCTGAGCGGGTCCCCAGCTGGTAAGAGCCGGCGGACGGAGCCCCAGACCGGCAGCGGGCTGAGCCACTCATCCCGCTGCCGGTCTGGGGCTCAGTCCGCCGACCTGCTCAGCCCACTGCCTGCCTGGGGTTTCCGGTGGGGGGAGAGCTGACGACATGTACCCAGAACCACCCACAACAAAGTTTTTGCCCCATCAGGCATTGGGAGCTCAACCCAGAATTCCATGTGCGGTGGAGACTGCGGGAACTGTGGGATAGCTACCCACAGTGCAACGCTCCGAAAGTCGACGCTAGCCTCGGTACTGTGGTTGCACTCCACTGAGTTAATGGTCTTAAGTGGGGACACACACAATCGACTGTATAAAATCGATTTCTAAAAAATTGACTTCTATAAATTTGACCTAATTTTGTAGTGTAGACATACCCACAGTCTGGTCCTAATGATTCCTAATCTAGCACTAGCAGAGAACTCATCTCCATGGGAAAAGGGGATTACTGTACCTGCCTGCTACTAAGGTTGGTCCTGGTGAATCAACAACAGATTAAATAGTCCCATAAAGATATTATATCAACCTCCTTTCCTCAGGACCAAAACATAAACCCCTCCTTTAACATATGAAGTCCCTTCTATCAATGACAGCAAAAAATCAGCATCCACAAAAAAAAGTATCCTCCTCTCTTTTATCTTTTTCCATAATAAAATGTCTCTTGTTGTTACTCTTTAAATACTTACTCCTCCCTTCATTGCCATTGTAATCAAAATACTCTGCCCCACTCAAGATAGGGGTGATTTAAGGTGTTAACCCTCTACCCCCTCCCTGGATGCTGGTATCCCAAGCAAAGAGGGGCCCGGCTGAGCTGCATTGGAATTGATATATGGCATTGGACTATTTTGTTTTTTCTTTTCTTTTGGGTTTTTTTCCTGTTTCCTTGCCAGAAACTACATAAAAAGATTATTGAAATAATTTTTAAATCCCCAATGATATAGACCTCTCCTTGGGTAAGGATCATTCACAACCTAACAGCTTTAACTGAATTTATCCAGGTATTTTTTTAGAAAATAAAATATTTATTACGAGATCAAAATACCGAATCTCCTTATAGTGTCTTTGAAAGTGAAATATTCCATTACCGCAGTTGGCTATGACAGTTGTGGCAGCAGTATGGTATGTTAGAAAACAGGAATCTCATTGGTTGAAAATATGGTAATGATTTGTGAATTATAGGGACATAGTGATGATGGATTCCCTTTGTGATAAGAATAGGAGCAGCTTAGATAAGAAAACTGTAAAACTACAAACAAGATGATGAGGTTCTCACATAAAAATATCTCTCAGGTTTGCAAGCAGCTGATCAACTGGCACATAAAAATATTCTAAAATGGTCAGGGATATCCGTCCAATCCGATCATTTTTACCATCATTTTTACTATGTTGTGGAGGGTATGAGATACCTCTTGATGTTCCCAAAGGGTATCATTTGACCTTAGGTTAGCCGTGTGCTAAAATTGTCAACTTAACTAAATGGTAATATGTTAATAATTAATTTGTCATTTATTTACATATTTATTTGTATTGTGATAGCAATTAGAGGCCCCAATCAAGGATCAAGGTCTCATTTTGGTAGGCACTGTTATATACACACATAATAGAAAGATGGTTCCTGCCTGCAAAGAACTTGCAGTCTAAACATATGATGAGACACAATGATGAAGATGAACAACAAATGGGAAAGGGGATAACAATATTTGTATTGATCTATTTGGTAAAATGAGCAGCGTAAAAGTACCATCCACTTCTTAGCTTCCAGTTATTGCACACGTCTTATTGTTTTGTATAAAACAACATTCTTTTAAAATATGTATATTGTTAATTAAAAGGAAGATCTGTTCTTGGCACCCAGCCCAAGTAATCTGGCTGAGCAATGAGATTTTTCATGGGAAAGGAATCCTCATACATGTGCCACTGAGCAGCACTGATGTCTGCTCCATGTCTTCTTCTTAAGCTTCAGGTCTGGAGAAGCCTCCTCTCTTGTGCCCCTGCTCCACTGATAAGAGGGAGACAGTTATCAGTGAATCTTCTTAGTGGTGGATCCACGAATCCTCCCTCAAAGTACTGTTGCACATGGCTAGGCTAGGAAACCTATAGAGCTAAGTTTTATGTTGTGGAAAGATCATGTAAACCCTGCACAGGCTTCCAAAATCTTGTTCCCTTCCACTCTTATGCTCAGATGAACCACATCAGTCCCTGTACATCTGGGACCCTTAACACCCTTGAGGCATGAAGGTTAGCGACAGGACTTGCCCTTAAGTAAGAAAATTCAAGTTCTGAGCCAAGATTGTAATCAGTATAATTCATGGAGTACTGTGTCAAGTATTGAACTTTAATGATTAGTCATAAGACCCACTTCTTCATTCCAAAGATACACTTGTGCAATTCACACTGAAGTCAGTGGGACTTGCATGCATACCAAAGGGCAGAAGAGGCCATAATTGGGAATTTTTTTTAGCCGTTTTCCCTTATCAGATTTTAATTTAAAATGACACATCTTTTTTTACAGTCTTCCTGTATTGTTTTGTCAAAGATGTAGTTACAGGTAACTGTATTTTCTAAAAGCTATTATGAATTAACATATAAATAACTGGTTGTATTCTTTGGAGTTATATTACCATTTTTCAAGGGAGAAAGATTTATATCTATGGATCCTACCATTCTATTGTAATAATCTAATGTACAAAAGTGGCAGATTTCACCATGGATCTATATAGATTAGTTTGACATGCAGATTTAATATTAGACATGTTGTGATACACTAATATTGTGACGGTCTTAAAAAAGTATATTCTGCATTTTTATTATACACTGCTTTCGAAGAACTGGGCATTGTTTGCTAAGATTATACATTTTTACAGACAGCTTTGGATAGATTTTTTATATTAAAGAACTTCTTTCATAAAACAAGCTTTGTGAAGTAAATTGAGGTAAATTACAAAATATAGAAGATAATTATTTGTAATTTCTACTGCAAATATTCCAAAAAATGACTATTGCCAGCTGCTGGTATGGGCTTGAAGCTTAGTATCAGAAATACTAAAGCATTTGGCTTTTATTTATGTCTGGGGTTTTTAGGGTGTTTTGGTGAGAACCTGACAGCACAGAATCTGCTGTTTTACACCATCAGCCATAGTTTAAGAAAAAATATTTTTAAAATTGATGCAAAGTATTTTCATTTAAATATATGTAACTACACAGCACATATTTCTTTACCAAAGCGTGTATCTTTAGAATGTTATTTTCAACTTAACATATGGAAGAACCTACTTTTGTAATTGTCATTGTTGGCTCCATGTTGGCTCCACGGTTTAGGCTGGAGGTGCAGTGCATGGCTGGCATATACACCAAGCTGATGCCTGTTACTTGTTATAAATTAGTTGTTACAGTACTTGGACAAAAAATAAGGCACTAGATGGCAAAATTGCTGCATGTCTGTCAGCTGCAGAAAGTCTGTCCAATTCCTTTGCTGTTTACAAGCCAGCAAACATCAATCAAATTGCACTCAAGAATTTCAGAGAAAAGAGGCTCCATAAACCAACCCCCATACTTGCATATTTTGTATTGTTTAGGAAGGACTACTGAAACTTGACAACCGTAAATCACTGCAAGCTGCATTCTGTTTAAAAGCTGCCAGGTTGAAACATTTTCCTTAAAGATCTAACTCCATTAAGGAAACAGCAGCCTCTGCCTACAGATCAAGCATGCCTTTACCACAATTTGCTATTGCATCATTGCCAGAAGTCATAAAGGTTTTGGTTCAGTGTAAATTAGACCTTGACTGGAGTTAATTTCTCAAAATTATCACATTACTAAAGTTTGGGATATCTAGAAAGTCTCTGTTAAAGTCTGTCTGATCCCAGATGGGAAAAAACAGCAGTAGCAAGGGAGATCAGCTTATCTTTGCCTGAACTGTGTGCTTGAGGAGACCTCTAATTTAGTAACGTTTGGATAACAAACATTGAGGCTGGCATAAAGCTTCTCTTGGCACATTCAAAACACTTTTAGTCTTATAAAAAGAAGCTTGTCCCACTAAGCTGTAGGTTTGTTGGAGCTGTTCAACAGTAGCTGTGCCCTGCAGCTCTTTTAGCGATAAATGAGCCGTTTCAAATAAGTGGAGCTACAGCCAACTGTGAAGAAGGAATCATTAAAAAAAATTTAAATAGACATTTTTGAAGGTTAAAAATGCACAAACAAAGTATGTTAGACCAAAATATATGCTGCTCCTTTTAATGGAAAAGATTGCTACTGGCTAAGTCTGCCAGCTTCAATAGGTGTGCCAAAAAGCCAAGGAATCTGGCAGAGTCCATAGATAGCAGTTCCATCTTTCATCTATATTTCTTTTCTGTATTTATCTTGCTTTAGAAAATGCAGGGAATGTCTTTTCCTTCCGACTTGGCATTTTTTCCAAACCACAGAAATACACAGAGCAACTTCTTGCAATTGTTTAGTTCCTTGCACAGTCTGATCTTTGTGACTGTGTGAAATATTTCTTTTTAATTTGGCAGTAATAAAAAAAGAAAAATACTATTAGAATGCTGTTTATTTTTATGAATAATAGTATATACAATTGAATTTTAAAATTAATTTTCTTAATTGGCTGATACTGGGCTTAAAACACAAGGGCAGAATGCCAGATAACTATTTTTGGCATTCAGCTGACCAAAAATAGTTTCCTTGTATAAGCAGCTATTCATAGAAGCTGAACATAAGAAATAATAATAATAATAACAATAATGGGGTTTCAGACTTCATGAATAACTCTTTTTGGCATTCAGTGAAAGTATGATCTATTTTCCTTTGAATACAGCAACTCTTACGTGCATAAGTAAATAGTTCTTGAATTAGCACTCAAGAGTCTTAATGTACCAAAATATGCATTTATTAACATCATCTTCTGAAACTCCTTTTTTCTCTCTGCAGGATCAATCAGTTTTTAGTTAAAAATAGGTTTCAAACACTTAGTCATCATTGTCTTTGGATGTGTTTTCCTCAAACACCCCGCAGCAGTATTTTTATAGTAATACAGCAACTCTGGTTGGTTCAAGTGTAAGGTGCAGGTGGTGAATAAAGGTACTTTTTGTACATGTGGACTATCAACAGATGAGTTCTAGTTTTAAAAATCTGTCTCCTAAAAGACACCTCTCTCAGTCCCCCATAATTTAGGTAAAATGAGGTGTAAAGGCCTGATCAAATTCTCATTAAATTCAATGGGATTTTTGTTATTTGACTTCAATAGGCACTGGATTAGACTTTGAATCACTGTTGCAATAGTGTTTTTTTAACAATAAATATTAAAAAGTATCCAAATATTTTATAACACTTTGTTCCTTTGATTATTCAAAGTCTGTCAAATTTCATTTTCTTTCATTTTGCTGTTGTTTCAAAGGATAACCATTTTGTCATGCTTACTAACTGCTAATCAGTGTAAGAATTCAAAGTTTGTGTTGGTTCTATTTGTGAAGTGGGGAGCGTGGTCATTTAAAGAAAAAGGTAATGTTAAATTAATAGAACACTGGCCAGTATTGTGTTCTCCTGAGATAACTTCTAAATGTAGGGCCCAATACAGCAAAAAACATCCATAGTCCAAAACTGGAAAACCAGAAGGCTGTGTGGAAGCGGACTATATGAAAAAACCATTTTATCCATGGGGAAAATTAAGTCAAAAAAGTGGTGGGTGGAAGACTGCATGGGATGAAACTACAAATCAGCTTGAGGAAGAGGGCTCACATAAATGTGCTCCCACCCTGCCTTGTAGGTACTGCAGCTCAGTAAACTGGACTTATCTCTGTATGCTCTTTTTCTCTCTATGTATTGCACCTGTGCAGGCTGAAGGAATTCCTGCAACCATAGGGTTGGAGTAACTCCTTTTCATGAACCCCAGGATAAAAGATAAATGGGTCCCAGCCAGGTTCAATTGGGCATCATCATCTAGTGGAATGTGTATAGACCTGGAAATACTTGACTTCTAATTTTGGCTTTGCCCACTGACAGGTTAATCTGTTTCTGTTAACCTCTCTGGTCCTGAATTTCCTCATCTGAGAAACAGAACCTCTCTTTACTTTCTGTCCTCCCAAAGAATTAACAATTAAGAACAAAAATTGTCTTAATATCCCTTTCTCTTCAAATGGGTCTTGACTTCCCTAGGGATAAAAGCCTGGTATTCTGTTCAGTTTTCCAGTTACAGGCATATTCAAGAACAATCAATCCTGACAGATGCCTCAATTCAGAAAAGCCAATAAGCACATGCTTAAGTCCCATTGACTTCATTAAGGCTAAGTATGTCTTTAAGTGTTTTCCTTATTTGAGCCAGGATGAAAAGGAGAATGTATTCACACTTGGGAGAGCTGCTCTGCCTTTGGCCTGGCTTTCCATGTTGCAATAGCTAGACCACAGAGGTGCCCCAGGCACACCTCATTTCACCGGAAAATGCCCACTATGCTGGCAACAATGCCCCTACACTGATACCAGACACCTCTGTGTTCTTGGGGAACCAGGGTGCAGTATCCAGCCTGACTCATGAAAGACACTGCGCCGCCCCTCCCCCCCCCCGCCTCTGCTTAAACCAAAACCCATCAGAAGAAGAAAACTTGCAGAGAGCAGTGAAGGGCGTTGGGAGACACACCTAGATCCCTCCTGACAAGGGTGACAAGATTAAGACATCTCCATTAGCATACAGAATGGAGAGCAGAGACAACTCCCCTAGCCTCATCTGCATGAAAGATGGGACAGGACGACATCTCAATTTACATACAGAATGGAGAACAGAGAACCACACTGAATTCTGGGACCAGAAAAAGCAGGGAAGCACTGCATCCTGGGAATCTCTGCTCCAGATGCTAATGAACCTATGTCTGCACACACCCAGCTCAGCAGTTATCAGACCAATTCTAGTAATGAATCCTTAATTGATATCCAAATACTGAAGCAGCCTAGTTTCATTGTGAGCTCCCTGGAAGAAAACACCACCCATAGCCAAGAGTGATCAGCTCCTATTGTCTAGTCTAAAGAAAACCCTTGAGTCATCAGTTTACCTATAAACAAATCTAGTGTTCTCCCTTGAACCATTGTATTTTCTCTACAAAAATGCCTACTCACCCCCTAGTCAGGTTTCTGATGCTTAGATCCAAACTAGGCATCAGTTCCACTGGAACTCCATCATCTCCTCACTGATCGTGCGGGGGACTCTGCCTGCCTCTTGCCCTCAGGACCCTCAGCTACCACCATCATCTGGGAACCCCGATCAGTTCAAGCTTCAGGGAGCGGTGAGACCCCCTTCTTTCTCTCTCTCTCTCTCTCTCTGTTTTCCTGTCTACCTTAGGTATTAGCCTTTAATCATGTATGTTATGTTGGTTTAGTCCTTCTTGTGTAGTTATCACTATTATTCAATAAATAACTTCTATGGTTAAGTTGGTTGTTTCTCTCTCTCTTGCTGAACTTTACTCGGTTGTGTTTTTAGCTTCCCCCATTCACTCTACAGCAACGCTTCTTTTACCTAAGCTAAAGATCTCTGCAGCGCCCAAAATACTGTGGGGTTTGCTCATCAAGTAGGTTACTGCCAGTACAATTGTGTTGGGGGAGTGGGGATAGGGACGTGCTGAATCTGGGACACATAAGGGTAACAGCTTGAAAGTGCTGCTTGACCCAGTCCATGGAGCCCAGGGGCATATAAGGAGAGACAGCTTGAAAGTGCTGCTTCATCCAGCCCAGTGAGTCCAGAGACATATAAGGGGTCAGCTTGACAGTGCTGATTGACCCGGTCCGCTCAGACTTGCTCTGTTAATGTACACGTGGGTGTGTGGGTGTTTATCTGGTTCTGGGGTGGGAGTAACCCTGCCCTAGGGACCTTAGGTCCTGCAGGATAGCTCCATTGGGAGGGGACTTGCAGAAGGGAGAAGTAGAGCTCCATATGTAAACACAAGTGACACAAGCAGTACATTGACAGGATTACAGAACCCCCTTCCCCAGAGGAGTAACCTGAATAAATGAGCGTACCCCAAAGTAATGGGCACATCTGGTAACAGCACCAGCTGGGGAGTTTCAGTATGCAAACGGAATTTTCAGGTAGTCATTTAAGCCAGATTCCCAGCTGTTTTGTGCTGCTGGAATGGTACTAAGTAGTTAGAGCTGAGATCAGAATGTTGACACTGAATCTTTTAGCTTCTGTAGATGCATCCTTCAGCCAGAGGGTCCTCATGTATTGGTCTCTGTCTCTGTTTTTCTCTTTTTCTCTGCATATGTGAGTGTGTGGGGGTGTCTACAGTGCATACTTTTGTAATCCATCTGCCAGGTGCTGTAGGCAGCAACAAGGACCAGATTCAGTATCCAGGGGATCCTTTTAACAGTACAAAACAGAACTAACTCGAGCCTCCAAACAGTAATCTGGGAAAACTAAACACCACCGCTGGGCACCTCTAAGAGCAATACTTCCCCACTCGCAAGCACTGAGACAGGGTTTAACAAAAGTTTAACAAAAGAAAACTTTTATTAACAGAAGGAAACAGCACTAATTTGGGAAAATGCTGCAACAATGACTTGAAAGTACGCAACCAATAAGTAAAACATCCGCCCCACAGTATCTTGGGCAGTGTCCTTTTTCTTGGTTTCCCATCCTGCAGGGTGAAAATCCAAAGGAGGAATGTTTCTTTAACATGCCACTCTATTTTTCCTTCCACTGCACCCCATTCAGTTTGTTGTCTGAAGTCAGCAATGTTGCCAGAGTCCAGGTTCGCCTCCCACCCTGAAGAGAGGGTGGTTGAGTGATACGTCTGCCAGCGTTTGTTGCTGTCTCTGCTGCTGTCACTGCCACTGCTTGTTGCGGTCACTGCCTATCACGGTCTGTGCTGCTGCTTGTCACTGCCACTGTCATTGGCACCATCACTGCCACTGCTCACAGCTGCCACCATAACTGCCAACTCTTGCTGTGATGTTGTGTTCTGAGATTCCACCACTTAGTCTAGTTCTCAGTGATTTCAACTCTTTAGTGACTTCACTGGGTAGTGGGGAACCTCTCTGCTACTGCCCCTTCTGCATTGTCTTTTCACCACAACACTGTCCCTGAATGAGATCTAAGGGTCAACACCCTTAGATCATCTTATTAGTGAGCTCAGCTCTACTGATCACTGAGAAAGAACCAGAACTCTCAAATAAGTCTAGTCAGTTCTCTCTTCAAACACTGGAGAAGGGGGATGGTCATGTGGCTTCCTAGACCATTTAATGAGGTTAAATTAGGGTGAACCCCTCAATCAAGGCATGCTAAGCACAGTCCTGCAGCCCTTTAGTCATACAATATGGATAATATTTCATTGCCTCTGCACTCAATACTTAACCCAAAACAGCCAAAATTGCATAGCAGCTCTGTCTGCTGAATATCTAGGCAGAGTAGGTGTGACTATGCAAATAGACACATGACTCCTGAAGTCTTTCCCCCCTGTTCATCACTAGATGTCAGGGGGGAATTCATTCAGACCCTGCTTACACATCTTTTGTTAGCCTGTTTAGTGTACATACCTATGTACGTACCTCTTAGAATGGGTGTAAATAGCAGTGGTGAGACACAGTTTAGGCAAGTAAAGACACACCTGAAGAGTGTGGGTCTGTACGCAAACAGGGCTGGCTTTAGCAAGTGCAGGGCCTGATTCGTACTCACCCGGCGGCGCTCCGGGTCTTCGGCGGCACTTGGGCAGCGGGTCCTTCACTCGCTCTGGGTCTTCGGCAGCACTCAAGGACCTGCCGCCGAAGACCCGGAGCAAGTGAAGGGCCCACCGCTGAAGACCCGGAATGCCACCGGGTGAGTAAAAATTAAAAAGGTGCCAGCGCGGGCCCAATTCCGGGGAATCGGGCAAATCGGCCTAAAGCCGGTCCTGTACGCAAATGCATACACTACATGGCTCTCTACTTGCTGAAACCATGCCTTCCATTCTACACCGCTGTTTTCAGCACTGTAGTGTCCCACTGCTGGAGCCTTTCTCCACTGCAGGGAACAACTCCAGCAGCAGGAAAAGGCTTCAGCAGCAGGGAGGCAGTGGGGAAAGGCTCCACCAGCTCGCTGTTTCTGGAGCCTTTCCCCACAGTAGGGAAAGACTACAGCAGTAGGGAAAGGCTCTCACAGGGGGGAGCCTTTCCTCACTACTCCTCCCCTGCTTTTCTCACCACTGTGAAAGGCTCTGGTAGCAGGAAGCTGCTGAAACCTTTTCTCACTGCCTCACCTCTGCCAGAGCCTTTCACTGACGTAGCTATACACTGCAGTGCGGACACAGCTGGCTTTTCACTGTAGCATGTAACTACATATATCAATGTGCCACCAAAAGTAATGTGTAGTTTAGATGTAGCCTCTGTGTGTCATATAAAGATTATATGATTACATGTCTTGTTCCTCAGAAGTTAGACTTCATACTTTCACTGTGTTACTAAGGTCTGGTCTGCATACAGTTTTTGTACCCCTTTACCATAAGTGTTACAACTTCCTGATATAGATGAAGTTATACCATTATAAAGGTGCTTATATAAGTATCATTTATTTCTATAACTTTATGAAACTAAGCCATATAGGGATTGGAGCACTTTTATACCATGTCCACATTAGTTCTGCTTTCACTATAGAGGTTTCTAAACTATTATAGTGAAAGCAGCATAAAAACCAAGTGTAAACACACACTAATACTTCCTTTCTCTCTCTGTCCTACTGTATCACAATTCAATACTTCCCACTAATGGATGGTTTTCTTTTCTTAAAACAAAACGAAACAAACAAAAACAAAAACAACGCTTGATTTTGGGATGAAGAGGGCACCTATCTAATCGAATCACTGAATGTGAAAATTATAGGAGCGGCTTTGCTTTAATCAAATAAGAATGGGAGGCCTTCCCTTTTATCAAGAAGTTCTTAATTCATCCCCTAGTAAAAGTCTTTAGAGAGGTAAGGCAGGAAGCAGGCTGGACCCTTTGCGTTTCACTGGTTAGCTATCACAAAGCAGTCAGGAAGGTGATATTGCTTGTTTTCAGGCCATGCAGTACCTTTACAGAATTTTGGTCTCACAAATCTTCCAAAGTCCAGCAGCCACTCAAGCAATCTGGGGCTGGATAGGGCCCTTAGGGTTAGATTTAACAAAATGTCTGTCCAGCTCCTCTCTATGAAAGTGAATGCAAATCTCAAGTACTTTGCCTTGCACAGATGTAGATTGTGTGAGCTGGATGGTGTTTTTATTCTATACAGTCTTTGTGCTTTAGTCACAAATAAAGGTTTTATCTCTCATAATAAGTCTGTATGGTAATTATTTTTATTACATAACCTTATGTTATAAGTTTCTAACACTCCCAAGTACACTTTATGTTCACTAAAAACATTAAACTCTCTCACATACAGTTTGTGTTCACTAAATCACAACATTCTGAAGGTTACCACGAGCACATTAGACCAGTGCTGATGCTTCTCGACTTATTAACAGTTGGGCAACACCGAAAAATTAGGTTCACCTAGATACATCTCCAAGGACTATGAAAAATGTCATGCTTTATGTGGCATAGTTAGGTCAACTTAACCCCCACTGTAGATACAGCTAGATCAATGGAAGAATTCCTTCACTGAGCTAGCTACCACCTCTTGGATGGGTGGATCAGCTACAGTGATGGAAAAACCCCTTCCATTAATGTCAGAAGTATCTATACTATGATGCTACAGTAGCACAGCTGCAGTGCCATAGCTGGGCCACTGTGGCTGCTGTAGCATAGACAATACATTGACATTTGGATTGAGTTGGAGAGAGTGTTGAATCACCAACAAAGAGAAAATTTATTTCTAATGCTTTAGTTAAATAGATACTAACAAAAACAGAGTTTCAGACAGTATGAAATAAATCACATGCCCTCTCAGTTCTGGATTCAGTTTTTTGTTTGTTTGTTTGTTTGGCTGCTGTCATAAACTTAGTTTTCCAGCCATCCATGAACACTTTCAGAGTAGGTAGAACCTGAATTTTTGATGTTCAAAACAAGCAATGAATACATAAATAAATTAAAACCAAATCCCACCTTCAAAGTATTAGTTTATGGATCATAAGGAAGCAAAAAGACTGTAAACCCATATTTTTCCTTTGGAGGCCACCTTTGAAAAAAAAACATTTCGTATGCTCTTTCATTCAATCTGACCTTCAAAAATGTCAAAAGAGTTGTATATTTAATTTTTCTTTTGTTCTTTTTTTCTTGGCACATTGATCTCTTTGGTATTATAAGATTGTAATGTGCTCTAAATAGTATATTTTACCAAATGAATTCCAATTACAGGATGTCAGACTTTTATTTATCCATAAAGGTTAAAGACAAAAAAACAAACAAAAATAACAATTCCAGCAAAAATCCTTCAGCCAAAATGTAGACTGTGAATGAGCAGTTTTTGATTGATTTAGAAACTATGATATATTCTCTAAAGTTCCAGTCTGACTATATTTTTAATAAAAGTTCACTGAGCAATTGTCAGTTTCTTAAATCAAAATATTTCAATTTCAAATTCTATTTATTTTTTAACCATTTGATAGCAACAGAATGTTGTCTGAGTAAAAATAAATGTCTGGGGCTAGAATCATTTCTGGTGTAACTCAGTTGACCACAGTGGTATTAAACTAAAAATGAATTGGCTCCATGGACTTTGCATTTACATTTATTTTCAACAAATGCCTCATTTTTCCTTAGTATTCATCTGAAAAGGAGGACATTATTATAAACCAGTCAGTACCCCATGGAAAAGTTTAACTCTGATCACTGGATCACTTTGAATCATAAAATCATAGGACTGGGAGGAACCTCTAGAGGGCTTCTAGTCCAGTCCCCTGTACTCAAGGCAGGACTAAGTACAATCTTGACCATCCCTGACAAGTGTTAAGAGTCTCCAATGACAGAAATTCCACATCCTCCCTAGACAAGTTATTCCAGTGCTTAACCACCCTGACAGTTATGAAGTTTTTCCTAATTTCCAACCTAAACCGCTCTTGCTGCAATTTAAGCCCATTGTTTCTGGTCCTATCCTCAGAAGTTAAAGAGAACAATTTTTCTCCCTCTTCCTTGTAACAATCTTTTATGTACTTGAAAACTGTTATCATGTCCCTCTCAGTCTTCTCGTCTCCAGACTAAACAAACCCAATTTTTTCAATATTCCCTCATGGGTCATGTTTTCTAGACTTTTAATCATTTTTGTTACTCTTCTCTAGACTTCTCCAATTTGTCCACATCTTTAATGGCGCCCAGAACTGGACACAGTACTCCAGTTGAGGCCTAATCAGCATGGAGTAGAGTGGAAGAATTACTTCTTGTGTCTTGCTTACAACACTCCTGCTAATACATCCCAGGATGACATTTGCTTTTTTTGCAACAGCATTACACTGTGGACTCATATTTAACTTGCGATCCACTATGACCCCCAGACCTTTTTCTGCAGTACTCCTTCCTAGGCAGTCATTTCCCATTTTGTATGTGTGCAACTTGTTGGTCCTTCCTAAGTGGAGTGCTTTGCATTTGTCCTTATTGAATTTCATCCTATTTACTTCAGACCATTTCTCCAGATTGTCCGGATCATTTTGAATTTTAATCCTATCCTCCAAAGCACTTGCAAGTCCTCCCAACTTGGTATCATCTGCAAACTTTATAGATGTACTCTCTATGCCACTATCTAAATCATTGATGAAGATATTGAAAAGAACCAGACCCAGAACTGATCCCTGTGGGACCCCACTTAATATACCTTTCCAGTTTGACTACGAACCACTGATAACTACTCTCAGGGAATAGTTTTCCAACAGTTATGCACCCATCTTATAGTAGCTCCATCTAGGTTGTATTTCCCTAGTTTATGAGAAGGTCATGCGAAACAGTATCAAAGTCAAGATATACCACATCTACCACTTTCCCCCATCCACAAGGCTTGTTACTCTGTTAAAGAAAGCTATTAGGTTGGGGTCTTTGGGGAGCTGTCTAGTCATATGCGTGGTGGTGACTCCTTGTCCTTGGTTCCACCTGCTAATCCACATTAGAAGACACATAAAATATGTTAAGTGCTTTCCCAATTGATTTTCTTTGGAAAGCCATGGAGATGTTAATTGATCCCAAATGTGAGTGTGCTGGTCTCTGCAATTGCAAATAGTCAGGAAAGTGAGAGAATTTTTCTATTAAGATGTTGTCCATGCTATGAAAAATTTGGGAACTCCTGTTATACATAATATACTTTCTTCCCCCTCCCACCCCATTTTTTCATTACTAGAGAAATTTATGAGAGAACAAGATGCTTGATTTTAAGAGTTATTCGCTCTTGCTCCTTTATTCCTCCACAGCAACCAGTTGTAATAGACTAAGACCTATTAAGGAATAAAGAACAAGATCACATGGACCCTTAAAATCAAGCATCCTGTCTCATGTGCATGTCCCTATTAATTAAAAAGGGGGAAAGATTATACATAACCAGAAATGTCCTTAATGGATTTACATAAGTTATCTGCAGTTTTTTAAAAGACCTCGAATTACAGATTTCTTAGCCAATCGTGTTCTGTTTTTGCCACAATAGCTTCATTTATGGATAGGCAATATGGGTCAAACACATTTCTTATTGTAACTCTATTGAAATTAATGGAGTTACACAAATAACCAGTGTAGCTGTGTGTGTCATACAAGATACTTTTGCAGTAACCTTGGAGCTCTTGCTTTCTGGTCTGGTGAAAGCTGCAGTAGACACACTATAGAAGTGATTTCTTGGCATGAAAAAATTTGCTGTACTGTTTGTTAGTTTTATTGAGTTTTATTTAATAGGATGCTTACCTGGGAATCTACTTACTGAGCTAAATGCTAGCAGCAGTCAATATCAGTGAAACTGCAAATAATGTCTAATAAATTATACTGTGTAGAATATAAATGGAAAATTAAAAAGCTCTGAATATGGGAACTGTTTCTTACACCATGGCCCCCTGACAAACTGAAAGTAATTTTGAAATAATGGTTAATATAGACTTTTGAATCTCAGGTGATACCCAGAATTATTCAGATAGAAATGATAAGACTGTTCACTTTAAAAAAGAAATTGGTGAATTAGAAAACTATAGGGTCAGCTATAATTGTGTTCATCCTAATATATCCAGAGCCTTATTTACAGTTTTCATGGGAAAAGGTAGTCAAGGCATGAGATCCTTATTTATACTTGATTATATTTCATTAAAAAAAAATTAAAGTATTTTTGCTCTATTAAAAAGCAATTGAGGAATAAAGATGAGGTATAAAGTCTGATCATGCTTTGTTTTATTCATCAAGGTTTTGGATTAGTTAGGCAGGGAACACTCATATTTTACCACACTATGACAATAAGAAGTGAATGAATCATCAGACCGGTAAAGCAGACAGAATCAGAACTAGGGCCCCAGCTGAGCAGAGCACTTAAGCATATTGTAATGTTAAGCACATGAGTAGTCATAGAATCATAGAATATCAGGGCTGGAAGGGACCTTAGGAGGTCGTCTAGTCCAACCCCCTGCTCAAAGCAGGACCAATTCCCAATTAAATCATCTGAGGTCAGTGGGACTTAAATATGTGTTTGGAGCTAAGCACATACATAAGTGCTTTTCCGAATAGGGATGGGATTACTCATGTACTTACAGTTAAGGAAGTACATAAAGTGCTTTGTAGAATCTGGGCCCTTCGTACTTTGGGCCTGATTTTGTTCTTACTTATACTACTGTAAATTAGCAGTAACTTGGTTGATGTCAGTGGAGCTGAACTGGTGTAAATGTTAGTATGATAAATTCAATACTGTGGAATCAGGATTGAGTGTGTACCTGTTGTTTCAGAAATTTAATATTTTTGTTTATGTTATTTGTGACTGCGTTTGTGAAGTTCTAGAAGATATTATGCCATATAATATTTTCTCCTTTTCTGTTGTTTGATGTAATTGCTATTAGTGAAATCTCTTTGGTAGTCCCTGAAACAAAGGAGAATATTAATATGGGAAAGAGAACAAATAACTGATTACTTTAAATGGCCCTCTCATATTTGGGCCCTAGGCAAATTAGTGGTTTTCTAGATTAGAGGAGCTGTTCATTGTATCCACAGGGATAGTGAGCTTACATGTGATCACAGAGGTGAAACTGTATTCATGCTGATTTTTGTTTAATGGTTGTTTGGTAAAAATGTTGGCTTTGGCTTACTGGATATACAAATAGTGAGAGCCAAATGTAAGAAATTTCCAGATTGATATTATTTAATCGATATATTCTCCTTTGTCTTGAAATAGTCTTCCTTCATTAAAAGATTCTAGAGTTCATATATTGATTTTATAATGTAATTATTATTAATTTTACACAATGCACCAAACGTTCTCTAGAACATTTACTTCATTTAAAAACAGAAGATGTGTGGAGCAATATCAGTCCTAAATAGACTTGCCTGGGATTAACCAGATGTATACACCACTGCTATCCATACAAACAAAAGCCTGAGAATATGCATAAGTCTTTTTTCTGCCCTGAAAGCCAACAGACTTAAGATTTCTTTGACCAAAGTAGGATGTAAAATCTAGGGTACGGGGCTCTCCAATAAGAACATCCTGCTTCTAATCCCCAGGCATTCAGATCTGAGAACTACTAGCAAAAGCATGGTACTGGTTTAAGCTTTTGTGATTGAGAGGGGACATATCCTTAGATATCCTGGACCCAAATCTAGTAAAGCTTTAGAGATCAAAATCATGTTGAATTAAACTCAAAAGAAAATGTGAATCCAGTTCAGATTTTGAAGGTTGATTTAATATACTCCTTAAAGCTAGCTCTACTAAGTAACAGTCAGATTCTGCCACCTTGAAACAATGGGAATCCTCACAGAGTAAGGTACTACTTGATGGAAGGATGGCAGAATCTGACCCTAATCTGGAAGCTGTATAGTGTTTCCTAGCTGTAGTTCAAAGTAGCATTCAAGGACAACACTATGTAGAGTGAATTTCAAGAATCCAGGAACAACTGGGAATCCAGAAGCATGCCCAACCAAGGATCTTACAGACAAGTCATGCATAACCCTTCAGTAATGAGGACAGACACTATCTGTGTGTTTTCTACAATAAATAAGTTATTTGTGGCCAGTGTATACACTATTTTACTCTTAGGATTTCTGTTATTTCTGTGACCCCAATAAGAGTAGGAACTTTGTGAGTCCACAGCAACTAGTTGTTGTTTATTTACAGTTGTCCTGTTTTTGTGCTCCATAATCTTTAGATAACTACCATAGATAGAATGACTGGCAAAACATTTCAAATTAATAGCAAATTAACAAAAATTTGGAAAAGTGGGAGGCCACATGGCAATCCTTCCCCAGATTTCCTATATTACTCCCACAGTAGTCCATGTAGAGGGAGGGCAAGGTAAAATTCATGCTCACAAAAATAGAAAGAAATAGACTTTTTTTAAAAAAAGAAAAGTATAACAAAATGTTAAATAGCAAAAGGAATCAAAAGAAGAAAGCGGGGGGAGGGTAACAGCAACAAACAGAAAAGAGAGTTCTTGGGATGTCACAGAAGCAAACCTAAATTACAAAAATAAATAAATACATAAATAAAAAAGCAAGATCCCTGGCAAAGGGCTTTCTGTTCTAAATGTCTGTTACATAGAGAGACTAATTAAGCTCCTGTTTTAATCTTTATAAAATGGATTGCCAATCATTCATAAAAAGCTTTTGTCTGTGTTCTCTCTCTCTCTTTCTCCAAATGCCTTTTTTATATGTTAATCTTCTCTTGAAAACTACAGTGAAATAAAAATAAAATTGGATAATGGTCCAAACAAAAATATGCTATAAGATATTTGGCTTCATCATTTCTGGATTATCAGATCTGCCTATTGCTTTTTGTGGGATGAATTTCAAATCCCATAAGACGCTTAGTACATTGGAATGTTCTTGATGATAAAATTCTTTCTTAATATTGCACCAAACCTCTTACAGCCAAATATAGACCCAAATTATCTGACATCTAAGAGTCTAGACTTGTTACATGTTTTCATATATGATAAACAAAAATTAATAATCTGTTTAGGTATTAATTATATTTAGGTACAGTTCATACTTGTGTGCTGTATGAGTATATCCAGTAAGATCCCCATTTTACATTTGTGAAAATGTTCCTTGAAAACATACGAATTACAACATAAAATGGGAGAATCTTAAAAGTTCCTATATTTTAAAGTATTCAAGAAGTTTACAAACTTTTAGTATTTTATATTTTATTTTACATTTGCTTCCCACCTCTCTGCACTGTCAATGATTCTCCAGCTTCATTTGCCCATTTGTCAGATTCTGAAACAAGCATTTCTCTACTTCATTTCATCCTGCCCATCATCTCTGATCTGCCCCATAATGCTATAAGAAATTAGGCAATTGATAATGAGTAGGGAGAGTGGAGGATAGATTACTCTTACTTGGTCCATTTACAGCATTGAAAACATGAAAGTATATATATGTATAAATACTTTATATATTTGATAGTATCCTCCCCATACACCCTTGGTATATTGCTTATCTTCTTTGATTGTAAACTTATCAGGTCAGGAACCTGTGTGTGTTTGTGTAGAACTTAGAACAATGGAACCTTGAACCTGATTGGGGATTCTGGATACTGTTTTAATATTTATTTATTTATTTATTTACTTACTTACTTACTTATGGTATTTCCTAGAGGAACTCCAGTCCCATTGTACTAGGCACAGTACAGACAAATAACAAGACAGTCCATGTCCCAGAGATCTTACATCTGAGGTATCAGACAGGATGCGACAGATGGATGAAATAAACAGGGATGAGGACAGGGAGATTGAGGAAATGATAGTCATGAAATTTCACAAAACAAAAATTTCTAAACTAAAATATCTATTTTAACAGAAAATCAATTAAAATGTAATGAAAATGTGTATTGTAATTCAATAGATCATATCTTATTGCTAGACACAATCAGACACAGCTTACTTGGCTTCCAATGTTGGATCCCTCAGGAATGCTATTTCTTTCTCTCCTCCCTTGTGCCCATTCATTTCTCTCTCTCTCATAGTCTTTCTCATATTCCCTTCCTCTGTCCCATTTGCAGGCTCCTTTGTCTCCAGGTTTCTCTTTTTTGTTTTAGTTTTTCCTTATTTCTTTCCTTCTTGCTTTTGACTAGCCATTTAGAACCTAGCATTATAGCTCCTCAACTCAACCTAGGCCTGGTCTGGTCAGGGCATTAGTTAGAGCGCCCCAGGGGCTTCCCTAATTTACACCACTAGATAAGATCCCTAAGAGAAGGGACCTTATGCCAATGGAGAATTATCATAATGGAGCTCTGTTCTGCCCATCCCCTGCCATGCCCTCTGCCTTCGCTGTCACACCCTCGGTGCTGTGATGGGAAGGTGGTTGGAACAAGAACTGGCTTCTCTCCAGCTGCCAGATTTACACCAGCAAGGAGTTCCCCTCCACAAAGGGAATTCTTTTACAGCTGGAATCCATCCACTTTGTGCCACCTGAGCAGAGCAAAATGAGCATACAGTATTGCAGAATCTGGGCCAATGCCTTTTTCAGCAGTATGGGCATGGCCAACATTGTCTTATCCTTTTGCTCAGTTGGAGATGGAAATCAGCTTGGATTTTAGTAAAATTGAAACAGTGACTGAGCTTAACCTCATGTTTTGATTGTACAGTAATGTTGTATTATTTATAATTTAATTGTATGAGAAATATTTTCATAAGGATAAATTATATGTGTAACATAACACTCAAAGCTAGGTGCTTTAAAATTTTCCAGTGTGCAGTATATTGTTGAATGTTACAAAATGTTGGCTGGATTCAGACTGATACTTTTTTGGATAAGTTTCTCCCATATGCTTTTATTTAAAGTATTTTTTTCTTTTAGGTTAGATTTAGAAAAAGCATGTAAAATGTCTTTTTTGGAATGGGAGTGTTTTACAATTAGAAGATCATAGTGCTAGGAATTCAGCATCTTCTAGGAACTGTAGCATATGAAAGAAATGAAAACCTAAATCTGAAAAAAGAAAAAAGAAAAAAACGGCAAGTCCCAACACCAGCTGGGAACACTGTGTCAGTCTAAAATATGTCATTGCCAAAGTGATAGACATAAGCAGCAATCTTATCGAAACAAACATTTTTGGTCTCAAGGACTCTAGGCTCCATCTGATCTCTCCCTGACTTCCCAGTCTTTCTCTGTCTAGTAATAGATTTTAATGGAAAGAGGTAGCTCATATTTCTTCTGATTAGAAGAAGTTGAATAAATTTGTTCAAAAAGGATGAGAGAAACAGAAAAGGAATGGTGTTGAATGTTCTGTGTGTAGAGACTTCTTCATTCTGTTGTTAGAGGATCTATTTGTCTTTCACGTTCTCAGGATGCTGAACTGTTGGGTGTGGTGGTCTCTAAAGTATCTGTTTTACCTCGGCCATGAAACCCTTGTCCAGTACGGTTGTTGTGCCCTTGCATGCTGTTTTGGATCAGCTGAAGAATGTATGGCAAACACTTCACAGCTACCCCTTTCTGAAAGGTGACACCGAGATAAAGTATATTCTCCCTGAAAATGCTGCCGCCTCTGTCTCCCACTGCCCACACAAGACTTTGGTAGCTGAGATGGCCATGGCCAGAGCAAAGAAGGTGAATATACCCTACAGTGCTCCAGAACCTTGATCTTAGGCACCAAGATATTTTTGGATGAATGGTTTACTAGTGTATCAGTGCTTATGTTTGCATTTTTTCTGTTTTGATATCCCTTGAGCTACTTAGTCTCCCGGGGTGAGAATTCTGCCAAGATGGTATCTTCAGAGAAAGGAGAATTACTTGAGCTTTGTAACTGCTTCACTGAAGATATCACCTCTGCAGAGTTCTCATTCACAAGCACATCTCTTCTCAGAGTTTGGAGGGCAATCTTTAGAAGTGGTGTATATCTTTACAATTTGATGTTTGTATTGTTCTATTTGAGGAAATAATTTCTCAATCAGTTTGTTTTGTGATTGGCTAAGATTTTCTTTGAGGAGCCTTTGCTTTTTGCTTGAGGGCAGTTGGAGTTCTTGATGATGCACAATTACCAACAGAGATGTTGTGGCTTACACCCTGATGACCCATTATTGCCGCACTAGGGACCAAAAACCTTAGAGCTTTATGCCTGTCTTGTGCGAGAGAGCACAAGACTCAGCAGTCAGAATCCTGTAAGAATATCTTCAGATTAGCAGAATTACAAGGCAAGTAATTTCCCATTATGCAGCCTTGGAATCTTGTATTATTTTAAAGCTGGGCTAGCAATAGCAAAATCTTCTCTATTGCTATGACCATCTGGATAATTGAGGCTGTGAATTATTCTTGCTTTTAGAGACCATAAATGATGTGCACACTCTGTCTGATCTCCAAACATCTTATGTTTGTGCTTATTTGCTGGTATGATATGCTACCTATGCCAAATTTGCTTGGACCTTTGCCTTAGAATATATATACCAGCCAACAAAAATGGAATCTATATAATATTGAAATTGCCTTCTCTTTTGTGGAAAGTGCCTCTTACAAGCCAGACAGACACATTTATACCACCTGCCTCTTTGCAGCCTCTGACATATGTTAACATTTACATGTGTCAGAAAACAATACCTGAACAGTAAAGAGAAAGGATGCATGAAGTTCAAGGGCATTGCATCTGAAAAAAAAGACAAGTTATGTTGCATTGATGCCTTGGAAGCCCAAAAAGTCTTCTTGGACTTGTCAAAATGTGTGTAATATTGTGACTAGAACACCCCAAATCACAAGTGAATTGAACTAACCCTGTGAAACAATTTACTATTCCACTGAAAAATGGCAGGCAGGACAGCAATGACCTATGATCTTGTTACAATGCAACAAAGGGATACATTTTTTTCACATGAGGCAAAGATAATAACAACAACGCTTAGCTAAAATCCTCAAACTTAAGTGCCAAATTATGTCATTAGATACCTAAATTGAGACATTCTGGGTTGTGTGCTGGTCACCTCTGCAGTGACTCTGAGAGTAGGGTTAGGGAGAGAAAGAACTAGAGGTTCTGCTGCTATGTGTCCTCCACCCCCACAGAGGGCTACCATAGTGGCCTGTGGTGGGAGGATTACTTCTCCCTATACACACTATGAATATACGTAGAGCACAGCCTGGTATATAGGGTTTGTCTATACAGTGGTAGTTCTGCACATGTCACCATTTGTTGATGATTTAGAATAACAGCAAATTGGGAAGTGATTGATCCTTGCCCTGCCAAAGTCAGAAGAAAAACTCTCATTGACTTCAGTAGAACCAGGCAAATGTTTTTATGATGGACAGTATCATTGAGTAGGTTTATAAAAATTGATGTTTATATTATTTATTACTAATCTTATAATCAAGTAACAAAATAGTGTGCATTTTAAAAAATCTTGTGTACTCAGAAACAGAAAAGTGAGTGGCTGAAGGAAAAAATAAATAGCATGGAGCTGAGGGGCTATAGGCGAAGCACATTTTTGTATATTTGCTACTAAATAATGTACCTCCAAAACCACTAATTCATCATAACATCTGGTGACATGAACTAATCACAATTCCAGCAATGGAATTATTATGAAAAGTTGGGGTTCATCATTCATTAAAATAAAAAAAGCCTTGCACTAGGTCTGTAACATACAGACTGTAATTACATAAAGTATATGGTTTCTTTGTTCCAAAATTTCAAAATTATGGCTTTACCAAAATCACCGTATGTACGGTACATACATGCATATTTTTGGTTTGGAATCAGACACATGACCTTTACTCTATAAGTGTCACAAAAAAGTTGTGGCATGCCCAAGGGAACCCTTTTTATTTTTACAGTTAAAGTTGATCACAGTTATGACTTACTGAAGAAAAAAAAATTAATAGGTGATATATTGTAATTAGTAAGGAAGAAATTTCTTTATCAACACCATTTTTTAAAAAAACGACCTCATTTAAGCTGTCTTATAAGAAATGCATTCTGTTTTTGTACTACAGAATGCAGTTTTATCACCACACACACACGCAGAGCCTGATCTTGCTCCCATTGAAATAAATGACAAAGCTTCAGATGACTTTACTGACAGCTGGATCTAGGGTGACCAGATGTCCCGATTTTATAGGGACAGTCCCGATTTCTGGGTCTTTTTCTTATATAGGCTCCTATTACCCCCCACCCCGTCCCGATTTTTCACGTTTACTGTCTGGTCACCCTAGCTGGATCAGGCCCATAGTTTGGAAACAGGCATCTGAAGAAGTGAGGTTCTGACCCACGAAAGCTTATGCTCCCAGTACTTCTGTTAGTCTCAAAGGTGCCACAGGACCCTCTGTTGCTTTTTACAGATTCAGACTAACACGGCTACCCCTCTGATAGGTAAAAATAAGAGTGTATGGTATAGATGCAAAGCTTTCTCATACAATTTTTCCATCAGTTTTAACTGTTTTTGAGCAAATAAACAACATATATATCTTTCTGAAGTGTTCACATCTTAAGAATTCTGATCTACTGTTCATACATATGTAAATTCCATTAAAATTGATAGGAATTATGTGAAAACTTTGACACAAGAATTGACCCCTACTGACACTTAATTTACATAAAGCCTTTTTTTAACATAATTCAAGCATACTCACGGCAGCCTTTCGTAAGTTACTTATAGGGGTCGAGGGGTGAAAAGTGACTGGCAAGAAGCTTATTTTGTACATTTATCTAACACAAATACTTCCTTAAGTATAAAATGCTTTGATCTTCATAAGCAAATGCCATATGTGTGCAGCTGTGACCCATGCCTTACAACTGCTGGAAGGTTAGAGAAAGGTAGCATATGAATTTGATATCTGCATTCAATTTATGCTTTTATATTTAGCAGTTCATAATTGTATGTAATATTTTAGCTGTATGAAAAATATGCACTGGAGTTGAGTGATAACAGATTTCTTTGTGGTTTGACTTAACATTGTTTGGGTGAATACAGAATCCTAAGTATTGCAGACTAAAAGTAGGGGTTTTAATTAGAGCTGTCTGTGCTTCAAAATACCTGAACTCACATTAAGATTGGCAGATTTCCAGAAATCTGAAGATTATGTGGAGTTAATTTGAGCGAAGCAAGAGTCTTCTGTTTTCCAGTGTATATGGCTTATTCAGTTGCATCACTGACTTGCAATACATTACAAATAAGGAAATAGAACTATGATCAGTCATTTGCTGATATGTAACAATGTTTTATCTATAAAGATCCAATTTTATCACCCTTATTTTGAGTAGTGCCTTATTCAAAGAGAATTTCCATTGAAAACAATTGGACTACACAGAGTAAAGTTCTACTCAACTTGAGCAAAGGACAGAATCTGCCCCTAAATTGTTTTATTTTTGAAATGTAAGTATCTAAAAAATTACATTTTAAGATTTGGATCCCTCAACTAGATGAATGTGGGTGGACTGTTAGTGTGGTTCTTCTTGGGTACAAGGGTTCATCCACCTGGATCCAATCACAGGAGGAAGGTCTAAAACAGCACATGGCTACTTTCATAAAAAATCTCAAATATGATTTGTTCTCATAATTTAGCAAAGAAAATTTTGTAATTTCAATGAAAATTGTTCTGCAAATGAGAAAAAAATCCAAGAGAGAACCCAAGATAAGAAAAAGCAGTATCACTGGCACAAATGTGACAGAAAATATGAGTCAGGATTCCTTATATGAATTGAACTAACAAGATTTGTATTATTTCTTAATTTAAAATTCAAAAAGTCTTATTTGCATATATGAATGTGTTAATATGAGGGTGTATATACATATGAATATATGTGTGTATATATGATTTTAAATTTAATTCAATAATTTAATTTCAGTGTATTCATTTTATTTTTCTGTCTGATTTTATTTTACTAGCTTCTACTGGGTATGGTGGGCTCTACAGATGAAACCCTACAGGAAGCAGCAGCTGGTTGCATAGCAAACATCCGCAGATTGGCTCTAGCTACAGAGAAGGCAAAATATGGTTGACGCCTCAACCAGTTTTACTGGCTCCCATGTTTTACTCACTGCAAGGCATTTGAATATGTAACTACATGGACTACCTAAGATTGAGAAACATTTGAGGATATTTTTAAAGCCTACTATCTAATTAAAATACATGTGTTTAAAAATGGAAATGTACTTGATAGTGTACTCATTCTGTATGCTCTTAAAAAGTTTTTCAGTTATTTTATCATCTAAAAAGTACTTAAAACACATGAAAATAATTGTATGAGTTCCAGGTTAACATCATTAACTCTCAAATTTAAGATATGGTTTTGCATTTGATGAAATTGTAATAAATACATTTTTCTTCACTGTGTGTGGCTTACAGTAATTCATGATTGTCTTGAGCAATTCCCTTTCTGCTAAACCTGTCTAATCATCCTGTCATTATGGTTTTGCCTGTTTGATCACTTGCAATCCACAAGAGAGGACTGACTGCAGATGCACCAATTTCACATCTGGTATTACATAAGTACTGCAAACAGCTGGAGCTGTAGACCTTATTCCAAGATTATCCCAAATTTCCTCTTACTAGCACCAATATCAAACAAGATAATATTTAATTATATAAGTAATAGATAATACATGTGATTAACTCAATAGTTAAAATTCACAGCAGTAAATTAAGGAAAAATAAAGATGAATGAGCATTTTATACTAATATCGTTATATTTATATATTATAAATATAATCTCTCAGGGATTCAACTATTCTTTTAAATTTAGAACAACAATGTTTGAAGCACTTTGTTATTTTACACAAAACTATCTTCAGAATTATTGACTTTCCTTTCAGTAATCAAGTTCTTTATTTTAATGTTTTAATGAAATATAATTGGTATTGTAGATTATAGAACAATTGTTGAAACACATTCAGGCAATTAATTAACCCATGAGTAATCCAGGTTTATGCATGTACTGTGCCCCGCAACCTTTATAAGCAGTAGTATGAGACTGTGACCCTGAATTATAAGTGCAGACAATTCTGTCAGACCCCCCAAAAAAATCTTAAAATAATTGCATTTACTGTCAAGCATTTACTTCTGAATGAATTGTATTACTATACTTTTCAGTGCTGATGATTTAAAGTACAGCACATCCTAGTCTAGAAGCTACAGTGTCTATTAAATTTAATTAATTTCCCTTGTGCCTTGTGATATAAAATTGCAGCTACTGAATGAGGTTGGCTTCTAATGGAGACATTCTTACAAACCCCAATTTTTTCATATTTATTACTTTCCTTTAAATGTATCCACAGACTCATTAACTATAGCTAGATTGGAGTAATATAATTGTTTCTAATTTTATTAATTAAAAGAAACAATCAACATTCATTGCCTGAAACAAACAACATTTCTTGCATCTTGAGCTGATTTTAGGTTTTTGAAGGCCTCTGTGAGTTTAATCAGTGGACTCTGGTTCAGGCAAGCGTTAAGCATGTGCTTATGTCCAGATAGTGCTTAAACAAATTCTCAACTTTAGACATATAGTCAAGTACTTTCCTGATTTGGGGTCTAGACACTTTAAAATGATATTCTTGTTCATATTTTAATGCAGGCACCACCAAATTTGTCAACAAAATCATACATGAACTAGAAACTCTAGTGTGATAATTCACTGAAACCCAACAACCCAAACCTGCTCCTTTATAGGGAAGACAAGTCTCATACCCTAACCCGGAGATATAATGTGAAGCATCTGTGCAGTTGCACTACTTTCCCCTTTACAGCCAAATTGAATCTAGTGGCAGTTTTGATCCCTACACATCCCCTGTGTAGATGGTTTGCATCTGTGGATTTGCATAGTGGAGGATCTACTGTCTGTTCCTCCACCACACATGTAGAACTCCATGGTGCATTGCGGGCGGTGGAGGGGCGAAGGAGAGTACAGAGTTCCCTGCGCATAAGTCCATGCTCTGCCTTCCCAATGCAGAGCAGTCAGCATTTCCACATCACTCAGAGCAGGGGACAGCATTTGCCCTTTAGTTAGGTATAAGGAGTTTTAATAAAATATCTGGGGACAGCAACAGAGGGTCCTGTGGCACCTTTAAGACTAACAGAAGTATTGGAGCATAAGCTTTCGTGGGTGAATGCCCACTTCATCAGTCACAAGTGACTTGCGTCTGATGAAGTGGGCATTCACCCACGAAAGCTTATGCTCCATTTCTTCTGTTAGTCTTAAAGGTGCCACAGGATCCTCTGTTGCTTTTTACAGATTCAGACTAACACGGCTTCCCCTCTGATATCTGGGGACAGATTCTGAGCTCCATGACAGTGGTTTAAATATGGAGTAAGTAACTCCACTGGTATTAAAGGAGATCAGAATGTGAGTCCGCTAATCAACAGTTTTACATACATGTAAACCTTTGCATGACATCATGAACTTCCAAATTCAGTTGGTGACGCCTTCTACACCAATGGCCTTGCTAAGTACTTTTAAATAGATTTGTCTCTGTGTTGCTTCTGGTATCACAATAAAGTCTTTGTTATACACAGAATATATCTATCCAATAAATATTTTTTGCAAATATGTTTTAGTCAAGTGAGGGGGAGGTTGGGAGAGAATAGTTTGAGAATAATTTCATTTTCTTGCTTATGAAAAGTATAACACAAGTGGATATTTTACTGTATAAAGAGAAGCAAACCTATCTGTCAAGAATAGTTGGTCTTGATATGACTTATCTTTTCAGTCTTTAATGTTTTATATCAAATTTTAAAGGGTGTAAAATCTAAATGTAAACTTAATTTTATGATCTAGTTATTTTGAAAATAAATGTAATTCTCACTGTTACAGGGCTCAAACCTGAAGCTCTTACTGACATGAGCAGCCCTTACACATGGGAGTAGTTCCATTGAAGTCATTCATTTAAATCAGTCTTGTAATCCCAGCCTTGAGCTGTATTACTTGTGATGTTTCCTTTAGCATTCCTGAAGCTGTTCTTTTCTATACAGGGAGAAGAAGCCTTTTGAAATAGAGGCAGAACAGCTACGTAGTCACAGTAACTATATTAAAAACATAGCTCTCATTTGTGCAAACCTGCTGGATTCTACATAATTAGTTTAAACAGATTAGATTTTTAAGAACAATTGAATTTTGCGCATATTGTGCAGTGCAGGCACATACATTTTCAAAGGTTTCCACGTCTTTCATTGAACTGAGCAGGCATCACAACAGAGCAGCTCTTTGAAAAGGAACTACACAAAGATGGTTCTCAATCACTTTTACTTCCCCCAAGCGTGGGGGCATCCAGGAGCCAGAACAGCCCCCAGTGCAAATTAGAGCAGCCACAAGGATTTGGCCACACGTTGAACACCTCTAATGATTAGATCTAAGTTATCGCTAGCTCTAGTCCCTATATATCACGAAGCACAGGGACTGCAATTCTGTGGGCCATTCAGAGGTTAGGAAGGCACCTTAATCTCTCTCCTAGCAGTCCTCACCCATGTAAGAATCTAGTCCTTTGAAACTTTAGGTCATATTGACTGACAAATGAAGACTTTTGTCTGGAGTTGTTACACAAGAAATGGTTATTTTAATTATAACAATGGAATGATTGCTAGAAAAATGCCCATCTCTGTCGCATGCATCTTCTGCTCACTTTGCTCTTGACCTCCCCAGCTTGCTTTTTAAATTTTCAATCCTTTTTGCAGCTGCAACTTCTGATATCTCTTCCTAGCCTGCTATCTATTTACATTTGTTTTGCTGTAAGAGCAGAGGCTGTCCCAGTGCAGGAACTACCTTTTCAAATATTTGGGGTCAGGTCCTCAGTTAGTGTAGATCAGCATAGTGCCACCGAAGTCAGTAATGCTGTGCCTGATTTACGCCAGCTGAAAGTCTTGACTTTTGCTCTTCATTTTCATTAAAATGTTCAGAAAATTTGAAATTCCAAAAAAAGTAAAACTGTGAGGAAGACACCATTGTTTTTAATGCAGAAATACTGTAGCTGACCAGCGCGAAAGCAGCAGAAAGAATCTTTCACCTTTATGTAATTCCTTATTGAATCTTAAAGGAAAACCAAGTCTTTCATTCCAAACATCTGTCAGCAGACAAGAAAGCTTTTCTTTTACCACTCTATGGCTGTGTGATTTATTGCTTGGTGACAATCATTATCAATTATTTAATTGTCTCAGGATGGTCAAACTACTTATTTAAATGTAAGATTTATGTTCATTTCTCATTAAAGTTCATGTTTATGAAAAATGCATATGTAGTGACACACACAGTTTTATCTCTAAGTTGTTAAGGAAACATAAAATGTGTGTCCTGGGTGCAACATATTTTGTATTGTAGTAGCTGCTTCTTTATGCTAGTTTGTCACCAGAATTATTGTCCCTTAATATAATGAAAGCTGGGGGTTGAAGATCACAAGGCTCTGTCATGAGATTTAAATTTGTTGTAGGCCAGCTGATCACTTCTTCTGAAAGCAGTTGATTTGCTCTTTTATTTCACATCTCATAAGATACCCTGTAGTGAGCTGCTGACCCTGGGTGTCTGTGACAGGGCAGAGCAGCACCTTACTGGTACTGCAGGGGTTAACCCTTCCTTCGTAGCAGAGGAAGCCACGCCCCTGAGGCTCTGCTGGGCATGCTCCAACTGGAGAACAGGTATAAAAGCCTGCAGAGTTGCTCAGTTTGTGTTGACCGTCCGAGGGGAAGGAGGCACGCCACCAGCTCCTGAGGAGGGACAGCCTGCATTCCAGGATCTGGAAGCCAGCCAAGCTGGGATGCGCCCCAACGCCCAGATGGAGTACATAACAGAAGGGGAACAGATCAGAGGACCCCCTGAAATGGAGGACCTGGAAGTTATGGTAGGAAGTGACCCAGGGGAACTTTAGAGGAAAACGGTGTTAAGCCGCACAGAGGCTCGGCATGTTTCGTGCAGCTCCCCGCTGAGCCAGTGGCAAGGGGAACTTGCCACTACCAGGGTTGGGACCTGGTGGAGTGGGTGGGCCTGGGTCCCCCTACCCCTCCCAGCCACCTGTCCCTCCCACCCCCCAGTCAGGGGATGGCCCAGCATGGGAATCATACGAACTCTGGCTGCTAGGCCGCACTACCCCGCTAATGAGGGGGATTATATGGACTTTGGCTATTAGGCTACATTGCTCCAATGCTGGGAGCGATTTATATGGACCCTGGCCATTGGGCCACACTGCCCAGATGTTTGGGGCAAGTTACACAGACTCTGGCCACTAGGCCACACTATCCCGCCTGCGAGGGGGGAATATATGGACTCTGGCCACTGGGCCACACTGCTTGGATGCTGGGAGCGATTTATATGGACTCTGGCCATTAGGGCACATGACCCCAACTAAGGGATGATTGCATGGAGGGAGGCCATTAGGCCGCCCACAGAGAAGCGAGCACAAAAACTTGGGAGTGGCGAGGTTCCAACACCACATCCCCCGCTGCCCCAAAGGGGCGGTGAGGTGCCAGGTCTGCCATACTGTCGAAGAAATGAGTCTTTCCAGTAGGTTGAACTATTAAGAATTTTCTCTCATAATAAATTAAGTGGCTGCTCCTTGTACATTTATTTCTATTTAAGTTCTCTTTGCCTTATAAACAGCAGCAGAATAACATAAAGGAAAACAAGTTACATGTCTCTCTAATGATGATATTCAACTTTCCATATAGACTGTCTGCGTACAGAGTATAGTTCTGAATTCATAAGCAAACTCTTCCCCAGCGGTAAGCTGTGGTTTTCATCTTTGTAGCCTTTTAAGCTTTGCCACATACTCCTCAGGCTGCTTGAAAATGGGGAGAGGCAATCTTGTGTGGCTCAGCGGCACTGAAACAAACTAGTCCTCTGAGTTTCGGTGACATATTTACCTTTTAGAGGGACAAAATCTCTGGTGGTGTAATATCACTGAGGTTACTGGACCTATGCTAGCAGAGAATGTGGCCCAAAAGTCTGCATTCTTAAGGGAACCATTATCTTATGGTGACTATTAGACTATATGGCATTTCTCACAAAGAAAAAGATAAGGCGTACCAATTATGCTTTACTGCCCTGCTTAAACTGTAATGTGCCATACTATTGAGTACTTCGTTCTCCCAACCAGGATGCTGAAACTAGCAAAGTACTGCTCCAGTTTTATGAATCTGTTCTATTTTATTAGGTTAGTCCTAATGTGCTGTTTTGTATTACTGTAACTGGATTTTAAACATTATCTTCTAGATACCAATTCAGTGGTGTTCCCTATTTTATATTAAGGATTTTTATGAACAAGATTGCCTTGATTTGTGTTAGTTTTCTAGTCTTGTTTCTGTGGTCTATACAAGGCACCCTTTGGCTGGCAAGTTCCTCTCCTATTCCTGCTATTTTTATTTGCATATTACATGTTTTATCCAAATTTATATGGTGCGTAGTGTTGTTCATCTGTTTGCTCTTTTCTTACAAAGAGTAGTCAATTGTATTATGGTGACAAATCTGGTTCCCCTTCAACAGATTCATAAACCCATGTGTGCGAAGCTCTGCATTGGACATCAAATGACATATATGGGCTTGATCCTGTCATCATTAAGGAGTCTTTGCATTTCTCTAATGGCAGAAAGACATCTTACATTGGCTCCAGTTACAGTGCATTGCATATTCACCTCGCTCCATTGCTTTATTCCTGCCACTGATGTACTGTAAGGAGATTTCCCAGAACTTTTTCAAAGAGTATTCATGGTTTTTCACACATCATTAAATCTTCCAATGAATGGAGGGGGAAAAAAAACACATGTTGGGACAAACCGTTAAAAAAAATCAGACAGAAAGAGAGAATGAAGATTGATAATAGATGTTCAGCAGTTTGATAAGGGATAGGTATGCATTTGAGAGTGATAGCAACCAAAAGTCATCGCTATGGGGTGGTTGTTTGATAACCTATATGAAATTACCTGGGGTTCTCCAGCCAGTACATAGAGAACAGTTGGAAGAAATTAGCACCATTGTTAGGCCAGCGCTTGCCTGGGTCTAGTAACTATAGTAACACTGACCCTTTGGAACAGAGTTGTGACAAATTACTGTGACCATGTGAGGGAGCTTGCACTACCATTGCCTGTGCTGTACCTGTTCAGTAACTGAATAGGGGATTTCTTTCTCCAAGGCTGTCAATCTGCTACTGTTCAGTAGCACTCAACTCACTTAGTGGCAGTGATTCCCTGCCCCCCAGGATTTGCACTAGTGCCCTGTCAGCAATGTGGAGGAGAAGGAAGAAGAGGAGGAAGTGCCACCATTCCTCTTGGTCCTATTTAGATGTGAACTAGAATCAGCATGTTATTCCAATAGTTCCTTCTGGTTATTGCCAAAGGCAGGAAGCAAAGATATGCATAAACATTCAAGTACAATTTTAAAAAAATAATTCAGGTTCATTCTGAGTTTTGGGCAAAAGTTTGGGTCATTTTTTAATATTATTTTTTATATTATTCAAACAGTTTCTGCCATTTTTATACTACGGATTCCCTTTCTTTCATTTCCCTGGTTAATTTGTTGTTGGTGTCTCCCCCCTTCCTGGTAATAGATGAGTTGTAACTTTGTTTTTGAAACAATCCAAAGACAATACTCACTAAAATCCAGATCCTGTAACACTTAATTCCAAGTTTAATTGTATTACTTTAATGGGATTCCTTACTTGTGCAATATTAAGTACGTGCATAAGTGTTTGTTGGATTGGCAACTAAACCTGCTCTCAGATCTATCAGTCCATACCTGCTGTTTATATATATATATATAGAGAGAGAGAGAGAGAGAGAGAGACGATATATATATATATCTGAAAGCAGTTATGTATGGGATATATAGGTTCCTGTGTATAAGGACAGAATTGCCCCCCCCCCCCAAGTGTTTGTAATGATGTGACATTTTATTTCCCCCAGAGTGCTCAATGAAGCAGAATTGTAGCAAGGTGCCAGTCACTTGATAGTTTCTGTTACATGTGGGTTAAATGGTATTTCTTTCCCTTTGGAAATAGTCATCATATAATGTGTGAAACATTTTCCACCTTGACACAGAAGAGCGCTTCAAAGTAATTTGAAATACTTGCAATGAGCCATGGCAAGACCGCAAGACTGCCGCCTTTTTGATACAACTGTGCTCATATGTCCAATGAATAGCTGAGCTACTCAGATATAGTTCAAGAGGCTGATATATCCTTAAATAATAGTCACTGCTAGCATTAGAACCCATGCCAGCCAATCCCAAATCTTGGTGGGAAAATGTAGAGGCAGGCAATTCATAAATGATCAGGGTTGGACGAGACCTCAGGAGGTCATCTAGTCCAACCCCCTGCTCAAAGCAGGACCCACCCCAACTAAATCATCCCAACCTGGGCTTTATCAAGCCAGGCCTTAAAAACCTTTAAGGATGGAGATTCCACCACCTCCCTAAGTAACCTGTTCCAGTGCTTCACCACCCTCCTAGTGAAATAGTGTTTCCTAATATCCAACCTAAACCTCCCGCACTGCAAATTGAAACCATTGCTCCTTTTTCTGCCATCTGCCACCACTGAGAAACAGCTTAGCTCCATTCACTTTGGAACCCCCCTCCTCGTAGGTAGTTGAAGGCTGCTATCAAATCCTACCTCACTCTTCTCCTCTGCAGATTAAATAAGCCCAGTTCTCTCAGGCTGCCTCTTCTCATAAGTCATGTGCCCCAGCCCCCTGATCATTTTTGTTGCCCTCCGCTGGACTGTCTCCAATTTGTCCACATCCTTTCCGTAGTAGGGGGGCCCAAAACTTGACACAATACTCCAGATGTGGCCTCACCAGTGCCAAGTAGAGGGGAATAATCACTTCCCTCAATCTGCTGGCAATGCTCCTACTAATGCAGCCCAATATGCAGTTAGCCTTCTTGGCAACAAGGGCACACTGTTGACTCATATCCAGCTTCTTGCCCAGGTCCTTTTCTGCAGAACTGCCGCTTAGCCAGTCGGTCCCCAGCCTGTAGCAGTGCATGGGATTCTTCCATCCTAAGTGCAGGACTCTGCACTTGTCCTTGTTGACCCTCCAATTTGTTTTACTCCAATCCTCCAATTTGTCTAGATCACTCTGGACCCTATCCCTACCCTCCAGCGCATCTACCTCTCCCCCCAGCTTAGTGTCAGCTGCCAACTTGCTGAGCATGCAATCCATCCCATCATCCAGATCATTAATGAAGATGTTGAACAAAACTGGCCCCTGGACAGACCCCTGGGGCACTCCACTTGATACCAGCTGCCAACTAGACATCGAGCTGATGATCACTACCCATTGAGCCCGATGATCTAGCCAGCTTTCTATCCACCTTATAGTCCATCCAATCTATACTTTTTAACTTGCTGGCAAAAATACTGTGGGAGACCGTATCAAAAGCTTTGCTAAAGTCAAGATATATCACGTCCACTGCTTTCCCCATATCCACAGAGCCAGTTATCTCATCATAGAAGGCAATCAGGTTGGTCAGGCATGATTTGCCCTTGGTGAATCCATGTTGACCGTTCTGGATCATCTTCCTTTCCTCCACGTGCTTCAAAATGGATTCCTTGAGGACCTGCTCCATGATTTTTCCAGGATTGAGGTGAGGCTGACCGGTCTGTAGTTCCCCGGATTCTCCTTCTTCCCTTTTTTAAACACGGGCATTATATTTGCCTTTTTCCAATCATCCAGGAGTTCTCCGATTGCCACGAGTTTTCAAAGCTAATGGCCAATGGCTCTGCAATCACATTAGCCAAATCCCTCAGCACCCTCGGATGCATTAGATCCGGCCCCATGGACCTGTGCATATCCAGCTCTTCTAAATAGTCCTTAATCTGTTCTTTCACCGCTGAGGGCTGCTCACCTCCTCCCCATGCTGTGCTGCCCAGTGCTGCAGTTTGGGAGCTGACCTTGTCTGTGAATATCAAGGCAAAAAAAGCATTTACTTCTGCTTTTTCCACATCATCTGTCACTAGGTTGCCTCCCCCATTCAGCAAGGGTCCCACACTTTCCCTGACCATCTTCTTGTTGCTGACATACTTGTAGAAACCTTTCTTGTTACCCTTTAGAGCCCTTGCTAGCTGCAATTCCAATTGTGTTTTGGCTTTCCTGATTACATCCCTGCACGCTCAAGCAATATTTTTATACACCTCCCTAGTCATCTGTCCAAGTTTCCACTTCTTGTAAGCTTCCTTTTTGTGTTTAAGCTCAACAAAGATTTCTCTGTCAAGCCAAGCTGGTTGCCTGCCATATTTGCTATTCTCTCTGCCCATCAGGATGGTTTGTTAATTTGCCCTCAATAAGGCTTCTTTAAAATAGAGCCAGCTCTCCTGGACTCCTTTCCCCCTTATATTAGCCTCCCAAGGGATTCTGCCCATCAGTTCCCTGAGGGAGTCAAAGTCTGCTTTTCTGAAGTCCAGGGTCCATATTCTGCTGCTCTCCTTTCTTCCTTTTGTCAGGATCCTGAACTCAACCATTTCATGGTCACTGCTGCCCAGGTTGCCACCCACTTCTACCTCCCTTACCAATTCTTCCCTGTTTGTGAGTAGCAGGTCAAGAGGAGCATGGCCACTAGTTGGTTCCTCCAGCACTTGCACCAGCACTCTCCAAAAACTTCCTGGATTGTCTGTGCACTGCTGTATTGCTCTCCCAGCAGATGTCAGGGTGATTGAAGTCCCCCCATGAGAACCAGGGCCTGTGATCTGGAAACTTCTATTAGTTGTCCGAAGAAAGCCTCATCTACCTCATCCTCCTGGTCTGGTGATCTATAGCAGATGCCAACCACGACATCACCCTCGTTGCTCTCGCCTCTAAACTTAACTCAAAGACTCTCAACAGGCTTTTATCCAGTTTCATACTGGATTTCTGAGCAATCCTATTGCTCCCTTACATACAGTGCAACTCCTCCACCTTTTCTCCCCCGTCTGTCCTTCCTGAACAGTTTATATCCATCCATGACAGTGCTCCAGTCATGTGAGTTACCCCACCAAGTCTCTGTTATACCAATCACATCATAGTTCCTTGACTGTGCCAGGACTTCCAATTCTCCCTGCTTGTTTCCCAGGCTTCTTGCGTTCGTGTACAGACACCTAAGATAACTGGCCGATTGCCCTACTTTCTCAGTATGAATCAGGAGGCCTCACTTGTTGCACCCTCCTCCTTGTGTTTCTTCCCGGTATCCCACTTCCCCACTTACATACGGGCTTAGGTCACCAACCCCCAGCAAATCTAGTTTAAAGCCCTCCTCGCTAGGTTTGCAAACCTGCCTCCAAAGATGCTCTTCCCTCTCTTTGTTACATGGATCCCATCTCTTCCTAGCAATCCTTCTTCCTGGAACAACATCCCATGGTTGAAGAATCCAAAGCCCTCCCTCTGACACCACCTGTGCAACCACGCATTTACCTCCTCAATTCGATGGTCCCTACCTGGGCCTTTTCCTTCAACAGAGAGGATGGACAAGAACATGACTTGCGCCTCAAACTCCTTTATCCTTCTTCCCAAAGCAACGTAGTTTGCAGTGACCCGCTCAAGGTCATTCTTGGCAGTATCATTGGTGCCCACATGCAGAAGTAGGACGGGGTAGCGGTCCGAGGGCTTGATCATCAGATCAAGATCCAAGGGCTTGATTATCAGAATGCTACCATAATCACAATCACAATGCTACGATAATCACAAGTCTCCCAAAAGACCTACTAGGTAACAGAGGAAAAAAATGCCTTGTGATTAAGCTGCCATTGTCTTAGCTCATATGACTCACGAGTATTTTGTGTTATAAGAAATGGCGTTTGAATGTAAAAGCATTTCAGTTAAAGTCTGTTAGTAGGTGACATCTTGTTCTGGCACTGGGCCACCCACCTTTAAGGGAGTTCTGGACTTCATTCACAGTGTGGATACATGTTGCTATTTGACCTAACATTCTGGGGGATGTGGATAAGTGTACTGGGGGATGGTGGATGTGTGGCTCTAATTTGTCTAAAGTCATGTTTATGAACATGTTAAGGATCTTATAGAGCTCTTGCATGAGACAACTACTTTGGGATCACAAAAGGGAGTCATGAGGACTCCCCAGCTGTTCAACCTGATCTTACATTCACCTGCAGTTTCCATTTTCACCAACAGGTGGTGCTAGCAATTTCTGCATTAGTCATACTGCTATTTCTATCATTTTGTAACCTATACAATACACATATACGATCTGTAAACAAAAGGGATAAGCACTAGACTATGTGATCATTACAGCTTGTTGGGTATTAGTCCAAGAAGAATCTCTCTCAAACACTGGCAATAGCTTTAAAAAACAAACAGCATTTTGTATTTCTGGATTTAATGTCTGTTTTAGAATGGTGCATGTGACTTGTCAACTATTTGAATGGCACATTAATTCAGTTATATTAAAAATGAGACAGTACAACCATTAGCACAACAGATTAATTAGCTACGCCTGTCATTCCATTTATTTGAATAGCTATTTCTATTAAACTTGGCTCTCCAACTTCAATAAATGGTCTGCTTCAACTTGGGATTTTAAATAATCAAGATCATATGTAAACCAGAAGGTAGAGCTACCTAGGACAGGCTTTACATGACTGCAAGTCATGTGTAAGAGGCTTTTCACATGGGTGCCCAGTGGTTTTCATAGTTAGAGACATTTAGAAAAAGCTTTCTATAAACCTACACAATCTCAGAACTATCAGGATTGGTCTTCCTATACTGGAAAAAGTATAGTCTGCACTGTCTGACTTCAAGATTGACACAGGGAGAATAGGGTCCTGATGTCCCAAAAAGTGCTTTCCGTGGTTCCAAACAACCCAGATTAGCCTTCCCAAAACAAGTTTTACAGCACCTGGAAACAATTGGAGATTATTTTTTCAGGTCACAAAACCATAATACAGCACGGTGTCTAGAATGCAGATTGACTTGACACATGCTTTCCAGCACCAGAAATCCACGGAATGGAGTTTAAGACAAAGGTTTATTCAGAATAAACTTCTACTTTTTTCAAACCAAAGCATTGACAAAGCTGCTTATTGGTTACAATAATCAGGGAATTTAAGAAGTGGAGGGACTGGAAGGGAGGTTTCTTCTGATTATATTATTCAGTGGTTGGGAGACAAGCATGCCTAAGTATATTATGACCCTTTTTATCCATTTTAAGCCCTCAAAATCCATATGAAATTTATATCTACACATAGAAGCTGGGAGAATTTCTGACTTAGTCCAGAATCAGAGGGGTAGCCATGTTAGTCTATATCCACAAAAACAACAAGGAGTCTGGGGGCACCTTAAAGACTAGTACATTTATTTGGGCATGAAGAAATGGGTTTTTTACCCACAAAAGCTTATGCTCAAATAAATGTTAGTCTTTAAGGTGCCACTGGACTCCTCGTTATTTTTGATTTAGTCCAGTTTACTTTGTAACCAGATAACTGCCTGTAACGAGTTGTGCTCACCACCGTGGTGAGTCCAACTGGTTGCTCTGGGAATTAGCTCTGTCAATCAGCAGAGTGCCCTCCTCTTGTGGTGTCTCACTCTCTGTCACTGCTTCTCCACTGTCTGTGGGGACCCATGTCACTCCTGGACCACAACATCCTCGTCAGGGCACAGTCCTCCAACTGTGCCCCAACTCCATTGTCTCCCCCGTTCCGGGGGAACCGGCAGTCCTTCACCTGGCCTTTCACCGCAGTAGCAAACTGCAGCCCCTAGTCCAGCCCGTCGCTCAGGCCACTTCCCTCAGCAGCCAGTGGGGCAAAGGGGGAGGGGGGACAGGCCCGCCCGCTACTCTGGGCCCCGACCTAGGGACCCTACAGCTGGCAGCCACTCACTGCCTCTCCTTCCCCTCTTCCACTACCTGCTTTCCCTGGGCCACTTCCCCGTAGCCCAGCACTTACTTGGCCCCTGTATCAAGGCCTCCATCTGGGAGCCAGCCAGGCTGGAGCTCCACTTACTCCCTTGAGTCCCTGCCCAGCACTGCTCTGTCCCAGGACTTCTCTCAACAGGCAGCCAGTCCTTCTCCATCAAGCTCCAGGGAGAGACTGAGCTCCTCTCTGCCCTGCAGCCCTTCTTATAGGGCCCAGCCTGCTTCTGGTTGGCTGGGTTCTGTGCAGCTGCTCCAAGTGCTGCTATTAACTCTTTGCCAACCAGTGAGGGGCAGCTGTCCTGTCACACTGTCCAAACTTTTGGATGAGGGTAAGTAAATTGAGACATTGTGGGCAGATACCAGGAGAAGAGTATTGTCAGTATAAAGTAAGGAGGAGGAAACATTTCTCTGTCAGTATTATTAATGTTACAGTAGCACCTAGATGCTCCACCCATGATCTGGCACATACTGTGTTAGGCACAGTCAAAAACAACTATTATCCCCCTGTAGTAGATGAAGAGCTAAGATGCAGAGATTGCAACTTGTCCAAGGTCAAACACAAATTTGTCGTAGAGTTGGGAATTGAACCAAGACCTAATGAATCCCACTCCCATATCTTCACCACAAGCCTATCAGTACTCTTGTAAGCCAGCCACCTATTACAGGTTTTGTTTTGGTTCTGGTATAAATATTGCAGCTATTTAAAGATGCTGAAGAGCTTGGACTGGTAGACTAAGTTGCACGAAGATCGAGTAGAGGACAGATGAGGTGTCAAGCATGTAGACTAAAATGTTTATATCGATAGTTATAAAGACCATTTCAGAATAGCCAGGTGGTTAGGGCACTTCCCTTGGATGTGGGAGATGTGAATCAGGCAGAGCAAGAATTTAGACTTGCATCTCCCACATCCCAGGCTCAGGCCCTATTGGCTTTGTGTGCTTCTGTTTTCACAAAATTTCCCAAAAGGTCCCGGTCCACATTGGAATGAAAAATACTGAAACCTTGATTTTATTTTATTTTTTTGCTAACTGGAATTGTTGTTTTCTGGCCAGCCCTAACATATATGTCTATCCCTGTGTATAAAAGACAGGCTTCAACAAAAGTCCCTCACAACTTGAAACCTATTATAATGCTTTTGATTATTAAAAATGCTAGCTTGGCAACTGTATTTATTATATTGGTGAAGTCATGCCAGTGGTATAGGTTACCCTACAAATATCTGACTTTATCCCTTTCAGTAAAACTAGGTTGGGAACCAGAATAAATATTAGTGAATTTTATAAAATGATGTGTGATGTTTATTTTTTGCACAGATGTCTGAAATGAAGCAAATGAATTTTTATTGTTATAGACTGTTAAACATTTAACCTTAAGTTTTCAAAGTAGCACTAGGTAATTTTAGCATTGTGGCGCATACCAATTAATGGTGAATCCTCAGTAAATCCTCAGTCAGTCTGGAAATGTCTGGCAGTAATCTGCCATTTCAGATGCTGGATTAGTTGGAACTGAATTATTCTGTAACTTGTCAAATATAACTGTACAGTGCATTCCAGTAGAAGAATATGAAATGCACAATGCCCTGGTGATCATTGCACAGAATCGCTTGCCAATCTGATTTTCTCCATAATTAGACACTTATTATACCACTGTCACTGCCTGATGCTATTCCAAGTAAAACACTAGCAAACATTCAGTAAAAGCATGGATTTTTATTTGCCTGCATGGCTATCCTCAGAAGAAAATACATTCACAATATAACGTGCATATCGGAAGAGGAGCACATGGGTCTTGCAATAGCACAGTGCATCTCACACAAGACCTGTTCCTGTGTCCATTGAAGTCAGTGCCAAGAAAACATTGGCTTCTGTGGAGTAGAATCAGATCCACACACGATATGATTTGTTATAATTTGTCCAGGGAATGGGAACTCTGAGGAATGCAATGAACAAAAGAGGTGGCCCAGAATGTAGAGAAAAAGAAAGCACTAAGCCCATCACCAAGTGATTGGCCATTGTCCTGAGACAATGAGGCAGCTGGGTCCAGGGTACCATGCTGGGCATCAGCAGACCAAGGTCCTCTTCCTAGATCTACCATTGATTTGTTACATGACCTTGATCAAGTCTCTGAGTCTTCTTGCTTTAATCTCCTAAATTCTATATGGGGATAATAATGCTTACCCACCTTCGAGATCTATGAATGAAAAGGACTATATATTTAGCAAGAGTTATCTTATTTACTGTCCATTATTCTCTGTAGGGAAGTGATGGCCACCTCTGAATACATGACTGGATAAAATGAGAGGAAAAGCAGTGCTTGACTGCATCAGAGGTCCATGCTATCCATGACAGAAAGGGCAATAAACTGGAAGCATCATATTGCTGTGGTTACAACATTCTAAATTAACAGCCTTAGGTTGTAATTTTTCCAAGTAACCCAGGGAGCCTACCATTCTCTTCTTAGGTTTAGAGTGACTGTTAACACTGGATCACAAGGAAGCAGGATCTTCCAGAATCCTTTTCTGATATGTTGAACATCTGAAACCACTTACACAATGTTTCCAGTTAATACTATTTTAACACAAAGTGGTCTCAGATTTTAAAAGAATCTGGGGCACCTCTTCTTTTCAGCTTTCATTTCTGACATTGTCTGTTTCTTCCAGATTTAATTTTGCAGAATCTTCCTTTCAGTTTTTTTTATATTAATGTCTTTCCTGGTAGGAAATAATGGTGTGAGTTATTCTGAGAGCAAGTCTCTGCTAGGTCTATAATCTGTCGCTCAATGAATTTAATCTGACTAAAATTGGACAAAACAGGATTTTGTTTTACAGTTAATTCTGCCAGTCTTCAGAATGTCATAGATGGATAATCTTGTCTTTTTGCCTTTTCATTTTTCTTTGAGCTCCACATTCCCTTAACCTGCAGCTTAACAATATCATCTGGCCACAGAGTCAGCAGGAAAGTTAATTTAAAAACAGCCATGAATTATATTGGTTTATTCACTTTTCAAATATAGTTTCCCACTTAACATCTTCCTCTTACTAATTCATTTGGTCCAATGTCTGTAAAAAGAAAAATGCAAGGTTTTGTTTTATTTTTCAGATGGATCCTTCACATCCCTCATGAAACTGCAGAGATCCCCCATTTCCCTGCTAATATCCCTTTAACTCCTAGAGGCTCTGAACATATTTTTCTAAGGATTTGGTCATATCCCCAGAGTCAGACTTAGCATTTTTGAATGGACCTATAAAACAGTTGTTCTCCTTATGTATCAGACTTCTGTCCACCATGATCACATCAGGAAAAAAGTTGTTATTGACATCATCTGTGATAACCAAACTAACCTAGACTAGTAGGTTATGTGGCCTATTTCCCTACCAATGCATGCTTGCTCCCTTTGTTTGGTACAGTATACATAGGTGCCAACTCTGTGGGTGCTCCAGCCCTGGAGCACCCACAGAAAAAAATAGTGAATGCTCAGCACCCACCGGCAGCCCTGCCCCCCATCAGCTCTTATCCCTCCCGCCCCCCAGCACTTCCTGCCTGTTGGTGATCACTGTTCAGTAGCATGCAGGAGGTGCTGGGGGGGGAGGGAGGAGCAAGGGCAGGGGTGCACTCGGGGGAGGGGGTGGAACAGGGGAAGAGGCGGAATGGGGGTTTGGGGGAAGGGGTGGAGTGGGGGGGGTCAAGCACCCCCCAGCAACTTGGAAAAACAGCGCCTGTGACAGTATATTTTCTAGAACTTGATCCAGTCTGATTTCAGGTGTCTCAAGAGATGAGGCTTCCACCAGTTCCTTTGGGAGCAGAGTATTCCTCAGTCTAATGAGGTCTCACTATTAGAAAACCTATCTTAAATTTACCTTTACTTAGTGTCATCCCTTTGCTCTTGAGGCCTTGTCTAGATTACCAAACAGTAGCAATCGGAGTGATTACAACTGAAGCGTTAAACGTGGGTCACACAAGGGCAAGCCCAGTTTCTCACCATTTCAGTTAATTTGGTTAACCGGTTTTTCTTTCTCTACATTTACAGCTGAAACATGTTCCGTGCTGGTTCATCTGCAATCTTTGTTAACAGTTGTCAACACCTGTTCTGTGTAGGAAAGTAAATAAGGCTTCTGTTTGTATTATCCTAAACAATCCCTCACCTACATGAGGGCTTTAGGCTCTTTAAATACAGGTAGACAGTTAGTTATTAGCCACCCAAAATCATGTAGCACAGTGTGTGTGAATGAGACAGGGAAATTCCTTGAATTTTAAACCTATATGTTAACTGTGTAGGAATCTACAGCTGAAAGGAAATTGTACATAAAGAAGAGCCCAGATTCTTAAAGGTGCTGAACTTCCACTGAAATCAATGGGAATTAGGTGCCTAAATACCTTTCAGGATCTGGTCCAAGGTGATATTTTTGAAATATAACATTTTAAAAATTGTAGCTCAAAATGAGGAATATGAGTGGAATTTTGTGGAAGGGGAAGGATCATTGTTACTAGACTAAAAGTGGACCTTGGATTGGATTGTACGGTTGAAAGTGAAAGAATTAGTGGAAAACTGCATTTGAGACCTGCCCACTTGGAAACTTCAGCATGACCTCAGCTTGCCACATCATTGAAAAAGAAGGTTCTCAGAGCAGCACTACAGAGAAAAGGAGAAAGCTGAGTAATTGGGCTGAATAATTTTCTTCATGATGTCAATGTGCTCAGGAGCTAGCTCAGCAGTTGGGGTTTCCCATGGTCTTGGCTGGCCAGTACTCGCCATTTCCTGTTCAGTGCCATCCGTATCACAGCAGGGCTTGTGATTGGGAGGTTTCTATTATTTCAGTCTTTAAAGCAAATTACCTTCTGAATTCTAGCCTGCACTTACTGGTGCTTCCAATGGGAAATATCGTTGGCCCACAGTGCCTCTTTCAGGCCCTATGGAGCCCATTCTGAGTAACGCATGTCTAAAAAATGCTCTCCTGACACTTCTCTGGGTTCCAGCTATGAGCTCTAGTCACCAAAAGGGTCATTCCTGAGTCATGAATGGAAATTTCCAATTACATTAAATATAGACTCAACTTCTCAGTGGGACTCTAGGTGACAGATGCCCATTTTGAGTTCAAAACTATTGTTCAGGTTTTGACCTATATCCTAAAACACCCAGTCATTCCATCCTGTTATGAATTTCTGTCCTTAGATACAGTTAATATTTCACTGCTGGTGTTATTTGTGTAATCTTTTATAGTTTCTGAGACAGAATATCACTGTTGCCATCCCTCTAGGGACATTCTGAAGTGTGAGTGAACTGAGCTGTGAGCTCGCTGCCCAGCTAACAGCTATGGACTTACTGTTCCGTGCAGTGTTGGGTAAGTAACCTTAATTAAAAACATAAAGCCTACATTTTGTATCACATTCTAAATGTTAAACAAGCTCCAAAAATAGAAATCTTGTTTTCATTAAAGCTTTTCAAATGTGATCTAAGAAATAAAATATGGAGGGGGAGAGTGTATGTGAAATTTACATGTGATTATTTGATAGATCTCACTACTTTAAAGGCTTGTAAGGTATTTTGGTGCCAACTGCTCCTGCAGTTCCTTCTCACTATTTGGCAGATTTTTCCCTACAGGGCCTGTTGGTATTTTTCCAGCGCTGCTTTCCAAATGTTGATTTTTTTAAAAAATATTTTTTATTGCAATCAGCCATACAGGGTGTTCTCTGTTAACTTACTGTCCATCTATCGATTAATATGACCAATTGGGAGAGCGGCACTCAGTCTCCTGACTCTGTCATCTGTGTGTTTTTGGAAGACTTGCTGATGACTGGGGATGTGGCCTAAATGACAAGAATTTCTTTTGAAAACACTAATGGAAAAAATGATTCCACTAGAAAGAATTTTGCCTTTGGTAAAACAGCATCTTTACAAAACACAGGGAAGTGAGTCTTTAACTTAGAAGTAAATATTTTTGCTTAGCTTTTCAATCACACTTTAATAATGTTTTAGAACTTTGTTACAAGTAGATTTAAAGTGTCACGTGTGAGGGTTCTCTTCACTTTGCTTTAATTACCTCCCTGATAAAATAGGACAAGAAGTCTTGAGAACCTGTCACAACTTCACTATGGAGCTCCTTCAGAATGAACCAGGTATCAGTATTATCCAAATCTCTATTTTACAGTTCTCAATAGTGGACCAAATGTGCATAAACTTTCTTTACAATTAAAGTGTGGCAAAAGCTCCTTGGTGACATTTGTAGATAAAGGCTACGTTACAAAATTGGCTTTGTTGGTTTTTCATATAACTATTAGATGAAATTCAAGGTCTGTAGAAAAAGAATAAAAATATGATTATTATAAAGTCTAATCCTGCTTCTTGATTAGCTTTCACCCCTTATATGTGCCAGTTAATTACAAACCATGTTCAAGTGAATAATTATAAGTCATAAGTCAAATAATAAATCTATATTCCAGTGAGTCTACACAAGTAGTTAAGGTGCACACCATGCCTCTAGTACAGTCCTGAACATAGAAAGCGATTCATTAGCAAGTTTAATATTTTACATTTTTAAAACAAGAAAACAAGCAACCCCTCCAAAAGTAGATCAAAGACAGTGAGATTCCCTAAAGTCCAAACCATATTATTCTTCATTATTCTTAGTATTATATAATATGTGGGCCCACGTGTTTATGAACATGTACTTGTTAATTGTGACAATCACATTAGTGTGATTACTAAACAATTGATAGATGAATTGCATAATTATTTGGTAAACCATCTCAGATCCCCTGAAATAAATGGGTCTACTCCTTGGGAATAAAACCAGCACGGATTGTTAAGGTTTTAGCATTGACATCAGTATGAAAGAATCCATAAAAATATTTCACCAGATTAATAAATCGAATTACTGTATTGGGCATCATCATTCTATGTATTATCAAAAGTCATGTAGTCACGATTTTAAAAATCATTGTCAAGCCTATAGCCTTTCCTCCCAACACACAGAATGTTTAAATATTCTTTACCATCTTTAATTAAACCTTTCAGACGCCAGCACTGTACACTGAAATCCATAATTCCATTTTGGTGATCTGCTCTCAGTCTATATGCCATCTCCGGGCTACAGTTCTACCTCGGGGTCCCAGATGACATTAGCAAACCAGTCGGAATCTTTCTCCTGGTGATTTATGTTTAGTAACAAAATACCACTATGGAATTACAACCTAATTATGTACCGTCAAATGTAAATAATTCCACGTGTTATTCTGCGGGTCCGGGATTATTTTTACAGTTCAAGCGGTGTTATAAAGGGGAAATAAGGCAGTAACTGGAAAATATGTTTGAAAATGAACACTTTCTAGATTGTCTTTTCATTTTGCTCTTTCTATTTTGCTCCTTCTGAGGTATAGCTTTCGGAAGCTTTTTTTCTTCTTCTTTCCTTCCTGATCTAGTATTTCGCTTTGGAGTTTTGTTTAACTGTAATACAATTATAATAATACTTTCGCGTCATAAGCAGTTCACCTGAGGCAGTGAATAATCGCTGAGTTGCATGCTTTTCAGTAAGGCTGCAACAGTTTGCCCTGATCGAATATAATGTATAGGCTCCGTTTTTTAAAAGTATGCCCTCATTCATAAAACAGCCAGCGTCTTTATTTATTCATTACTATTGATGCGAAAATAGAGTGGAAGGTAAGATGGAAAAGTGTAGGATAACAAAAATAAAACGACGATAGAAAGCTCCTAGTTTAAACTCTGTGCAGTTTGTACACTGAGAGCTGCCTTTAGAAGCCGGCACTTAAAAACTTTGTTAAACAAGTGGCAAGCTGTTTGGTTTTTTTGCTTCGAATATCTTATATTTTTTCTGCTTCGCGAAATGCCATCCCACTTGCCCCACCAATTCTCCTAGAATATGTAACAATCTAATGAATTTTAAAATTAGAGTTTCGATCCATATTTTGCGGTCATTTTCATGTGCTTGTATTACTTGTTAAGCAGGTAGCGGTGACTGCCTTACCTGTACATTATATTGTGACATCACAGTGACACCAAGTGATGTCACTCAGTAGGGCAGCTGTTAGCCAGCTGGAGCTGCAAAACATTTCCTGTGCGGACAGAAGCAGAGGAAGAAATCTGATGTCTCCTTGGCTATCACTCGGCCTGTCTGTCTAAAATAACAGGTTAACCAGCCCGGCGCTCACCCGGGCAGTTGTAAGTGGGTTTCCCACCTCTGCTCCGAAGGAGTTCAGATTCCACCTGCGTAGCAAACAGCCAGGTAAACCTTGCTGGGTTACCTTGTGTATTGAAGGTGTTTGGATGGTAGCAAGCACAGGCTGGGATGAATGTGCCGGCTTTCCCCGCTTAATCTCTGCCCGACCCCTACCACAGCAGCTACCGTGTCCCCGGACGGGCTGTCAGAACTAGGACCCCTGTGGCCCAGAGGCCCCCCGGGCCCGGGAGCCAGGCGTGCAGCGCGGCGGGGCTTCGCTCCTTTGCAAGCGACGGGGGAAAGGGCGGGTTTTCCGGGGATTTTAGGAGCAAAACCAGAAGAAAATAAGGCGCAAGAGGCTGCCGCCGGGCAGGTCTTTCTGCAGCCTGACGCCGCGGAGAATCGCCGAGGAGCCCGGTAGCCTCCCCTCTGCACGGCCCCGGAAGGTGGATAGCGCAATGGGAGGATGTTCGCAGGCTGAGCTCCGCAGCTAGGAAACATGAGAAGGCTTCGGGATTCATGTTCCGGGGCCTGGCCGTGCCTGCCGCTTGGTAAATAAAGAGGAGCTGCCGCCGCGGTCGGTGTGGTCATAGCTCGGGCGGTGTGTGTAGCAAACATGTGGCGGGAGTGGGAAGGGGAGTAGGGACCCAGCTGGATTATTCCCCACCGAGCGGACTCCGCGGGCCCGCGCGCACCAGGTATTGTGTCCTCGCCGCCCGGCGGCTGGCGGGCCAGGCGCGGCTCAGCAGCTCGGCCCTGACCCGCAGCTTAGCTGCCGTGTGAGCAGGATCCCCCGCGGGAGGGACCTTCCCCCGGCTGAACCGGCCTCCTGGCGCCTGCCTAGCGAGCACGTCTCTCGGGCTAGCGCCGCGCGCACAGCCGGGCTGAGCTGAGCGCTTCCCGGGCTGCTGGAAAGGGAGAGGTGGCGGTTTCCCGGGTTTCGGTTCTCCGGTGTTGTCAGTCACGTGTGTGTGTGTGTGTGTGTGTGTGTGTGTGTGTGTGTGTGTGTGTGTGTGTGTGTGTGTGTGTGTGTGTGTGTTGTCTGATGGGGCTGACAACCGCAGGATAGTTTGCTCTGGAATGTGACTTGTCTATTGGGGAAGTAAAGCAAAATCCGTGTGTGCTGGGGAGACGGTTGTAGCTCGGGATGGACCTAGCTGTGCTGGATACATACACCTGGGAGCTGTGCCTGGGGCACCAGTGGATTATGTTAGCAAGTAATTTTGTGCCGTTAACCCCCTGGCCAATAGTTTGTGTTTAAAATCCGTGTCAGGAGAGTTGGCTTGTTCGATTCAGTTGTGTTGTTTGCTCCCTCAATGTCTGAAAACACCTCGGCTGGATCATGGAAACGCCTTTGCTTTCTGTTGGGGGTTAGGACAGGAAAGCAAATGTGATTCATCGTGGGGCCGGCACAATAAGCACGTCGGCAAATACACCCTGTGGGGGTAGAACAGATGATGGATCCTTTTACCGCGTTTAAAGGACAGTTATGGATGGCGGGGCAGAGCAGCTCCTAAAGAAGAAGCAAGGAGGAGCTGTGGAAAATCCGAAGCGGTGTAATTGTGATCTGTGTATCTGTGTGCAAACACACACTCAGAGCAGTGTGCACGTCCCAGGCCAGTGGATTCAGACATCTAGTCATATTTCACACGCAGCAGCCAAATAATGTCTGAATGGCATCCTTGCAAATATTGACAGTGGCCGTTTTAATTTCTGTGTACAGTAACTTCAACCTTTCTCCGCGCAGCAGCTCCGGGAGCAGCTGGCGAGGGCGGGCTGGCTGGGCTGCAGGTTCCCGGGGCGGGTGCAGGGGAGGCAGGAGCAGCAGCGGGAAGGGGGCTGTTCTTTGCAACACAAGAGCGGTACAGTGAGCGGGTCGCGGAGGAAGTCAATGGGCTGGGGACAGCTTTGAAAACAAACCCCAAGGCACGCGGGACTCTCCCAAACATCGTCTCAGTGGTCGGTCAAATAGGCTTTGACACCAGACAAAACATCGCCCTTCTCCGAGAACGTGTCGTTCGAGTTCATGGCGCTAAGTGGACCGGTCCGCCTGCCTGCCTGGCCCGCGAGCTGATGGATAAGCCTTGGGATTTGCAAGAAAAGGGCGCCCAGCGGCGCTACCTGCCGCAGCTCTTCCAGCTCCTTAAACAGCCCAGGCTGGCCTTAGTGCCAGAGGGGGGGTGTAATTAGCCAGAGACTGGGCCACACACCAAAGCTTGTAACCCGTTCCCTTTCCCGCCCTTGTCCTCTGGGCACTGCCATCTGGGGCGCTGGAACAATGTGTATAGTGGGGGTGGCCAGAGCTATTCAACCAAACTGTAACCCCGGTATATGATGGAAACCACTTCAAGCCAGGGGGTGCAGCAGCACCCCTAGTTCCAGCACCCATGGGTGCCATGCCCATGCTGCCTTCCCGGGGCCATGCTGGCTCTATGGCTTCAGCTGCCTCTCCACCTGATCTCCTCTTATCCTAAATCCTCGCCCCGCCCTCGCCCGGGGAGTTCGCTGGACGCGATTGCCCGTGTTTTACCCACACTCACACCGTGAATCGGGAAACACTCGTGTCCCGACAGCGTGAGGCTCCCGCGCTGTGTGTGTCCGGGCGATCGGAGCGCTCTGTCCCCCGGGCTGCGTTTGTGTTTTGAGGATCTCGGGTCCCGTTTGCAAGGGCCATTTCCCACCCTCTGGAAGGAGGGCCCCACAATCCAGCCTTTGTGAGCTCCAGATAGCGGGACACACCGCAGAGCTCCCGAGAGATGAGTTTATGGCTCCGGAGATTAGTTAGCAACGAGCCGTGCGCTCTAGTTCTTCCTCGCGAGTAACCTCTGTCTAAAAGCGAGCCTCCAGGCTTTACGGTAATTAAAACAATGTATGTCCTTATTCCCTTGGGGGGAGGAGGAGAGGGGAAGCGCCAGGCTGTTGCGACACCCTGGGGAGCCCCGCGGATGGTGAAGGCTTTTAGATAACCCTGTGGGGGAGATTTTACAGCAGGAGAAGGGATGATGGGGCAGGAATTCCAACGATAATCAGGGACACAGAACGTAGTTGTGCACACACCCACCGCACACACTCGCTCTCACACACAAAGAGCAGCTTCACAACCTGGGCAACAATTCAGACTGGACATGGAGACCTATAACGAACCGTGTGCAGCAAAAGCAGCAGCAGACAGCTCCTTCCCTGCCAAGTTCGCCTCGATGTTTTTCGTGTTTAAATAATTACTATGATATGAGTGATTTCCTCGAGTAACCCGATGCTTCTTCTTTCCAGCACAATCCGAGTCATCTGGACATCCAAGCTGCAAGTTTCCCACTTACTAGAGTCTGCTGCAACTGAAGAACCAGGCAGACTGCAGCCGACCACCAGCCCCCCCACCATGAACACCGTAGTCTTTAACAAATTCAACAGCCAAGTGCTTTTTGAGGAAAACGCCAAAGAAAGGGAAAGTAACAGCCGACCTTACCTGGGGGTCATTGACAGCCCACACCACCCCGAAGTGCACATTCCCGACAGCCCTTCAATTAAAGACAACCTCAGTCTTCGGAACAGGCGGACAGGGTATGGCCCTCTTTCTGATCACTGTAATTTGTGTTACTCTTGCAGCGCTACATAACAACAGAAGCTAGCGAAGCAGGCGCTGTGTGTGTTGAATCTAGCGGTGTCAAACGATTGTTTGACTGGTTATTGTGAATATGTTTTTTAAGCCTTAATCTCTTGAGATTCCAATTCCACAGCTATGGATAGTGGAAATTCCGGTAGTAGATAATGCAGTGTCAGTCTTATTTTACTGGAATGGGTGAAAGAGTGTACAGTACTTCTGGTTTTGGATTACTGATCTCCTACTTTTTAAAAATACAAATACAAAAAGGGGTAAAATAAGTCTTAATCCTGTTTGTTTGTTTGTTTGTTTGTTTTCAAATATTAACTCTGCAATAACAGACCAGCAATAAGGAAAGCCGCTCTATAAACAATCCTTTCTCGTGGCATTGTATTAAATCAGCCAGATAGGGCAGCTATAAAACACAAGCTCTAGGAAATGACATCTTGAGATCTTTTTAGCAAATGGAGCCTTGAGAAAGTCTAACAGTGTAAACCAAACTATCTTCAAATTTGTTTTTGTTTTAAATTTACTGGCTGAGCTAAAGAAAATAAACTTAATTTTTTGTTACAGTGTTTGCAAGAGGATTTACAAATAATTACTCTTTCATTAAAGCCCACCAAAGACCGGGAATATTGGTATTAGACACAGAGTTGTGCTAAAAATCCACCTGACGATAAAACATCAGATGTTAATGTTTGTTCTGGAACAGGTGAAAAGGGAGGTGGTGTAGGAGGAGGGAAAGTAATAAATTTTGTTAGTTTAAAAGTCTAATAAAATATACTTTGTAGTGTTGATGTGATTAATCTTTGGTTAAATTTACAAATTAAGGATTAAGGCATTAAAAGAGATAAGGAAAATGAAAACTGCCGAAGAGCTATTTTTATTGCTGAATTTCCACCTTAAAGATTGCATCAGCTCATACTTCTAACTGCATTGCTGGTTGGTAGGGCAGAGATTATGTTTCATCAAAATGTTATTACCAGCCGATTCAGACATAGATTTTAAATAAAGTATTTTAAAAGACCAGGAAACAGGCGAGAGAATCCGGAAAATATGGGAGGTAGCTGGCGAGGCCAGACAGCGACACCTTCTGACAAAGTCTGGAACTACAACACCAAAATCACATTTCTTCCTATTTCCTGTAGCAGCCGCTAACGATGTAGCAGGCATTTCATTGGGAATATATCCTGGACTGTTTTTAATCCGATTGAATTTTTGTTCTTCTGAATTTGGTTTATGGTTTCCTCTCTTTATTTCCTTAAGCATTTTTAATCTTTTAAACTAGCGTTTCACTTTTTCCTGTTTTAGTTGTTTTCAAATCCGAGATGTTAATATTTGCCTGCAAATTTGGGAAATGACACGTGTGTTTTCAAGAGAGTGATTGTCTGACCTCTTGATTTAACAAGGGTTTGTGCACCAATGAACCAGGACCTGCTTAACATCTTAAAGTTGTAGCGTAAATGGATTGTCTATCACTGGCAAATTAACTCAGTGAGATTAGCCAGATTTGTAAGTGTACATTCCCGACGTGTTGGACAGAAGAACACATTTCGGGTGGCGATAGAACAGATGTAAGCCAGGCAGGGAAGGGGTGCTGCAATATTTTCAAACGCTAAATGTGCTCAAGACAGGCTTCCTTAGATCTCGCAAACCTGCTGGAAAGGCCGATTACAAACCTACCAAAAATATTATTTGCAGATGCCGAATACCATACATCTCCTGATAACGGACGCTAAAGTTGTACCAAACACTTTGTGGAAATTCACGTTACTCAGCAATCTAATACTTCAGCGTGGCTATATGTAGCCCTTTGCCACCTCCTTTCTTTTGTGTGCTAGGAGGACATTGGGTTTTTATGGCAGGCACTAAATATTTTTATATTGCAATCTCTGTTTTGTCTGTTTTACATTCCTCCCTCCCCTCTTCGCTGTCCCAAGGTCAGCCGTCTGCTTGTGCGTCTCACTGAAACGTTTCCACAGTTTTCCTACTTCGTCGTGGAAATCTGAGGAGTTTGTTTCTTCGGACGACGTGGAGGAAACATTCAAACTGCAATATGCAGAGCACAGTAGTGGGTGTAGTAGAGTGCAATTTCTATTTTCTTGTAGGCAATTGGCCCCATGTCTTAATGCACAGACACGGAGGTTGCTGAATACATTACTTTTTAGGTGACAATCAGTATAAGTATTGTTACGTAGCGTTTTGTCATCATTCTTTGGGATTAATTTCACTCATGTTAGAAAACCATGATGAAGTGGGATGGGAGTTTTTTGCTTGTTTGTTTTGCCAGAATGTGCTGTAGAACCTTTGCTACAAATATATGGCTTGCACGTGCAGTGGCGTGCATGTGTCCCTGTGTGTTACACCCACACAAGCATACATACTTGTACAGTATGTTAATGTTCACACACAAATAAGCCATCGCGCGGGGGTGGGTTTATAGATTTTGTAGCTGCCCCGGCCCCTGTCGCTGGTTGTACTGCATAGTGCGGTGTGTGTACACACAGGTGTCTAGAGCTACAGATCAGTGGTGCGGTGTGATACGCACGTGTGCACACACACCGTGTCCTCCGCTCTCGGGCAGTGAACTCCAACTCCGGCTCCGGGGCCCCTGCGCAGCAGCGATCGCTGTGGAGCCGGGAGTAGGGTGATCAGATGTCCCGATTCTATAGGGACAGTCCCGATATTTGGGGCTTTTCCTTATATAGGCACCTATTACTCCCCACCCCGTCCCGATTTTTCACACTTGCTATCTGGTCAGCCGAGCCGGGAGGGCGCGGAGGGCGGCTGGCAGAGGACCCCCACGAGTTACTAACCGGCCGGGCCGCTCTCTCCCTGTGCAGGGCCCGGCAGAGCGGCGGGAAGGTGCGGCACAAGCGGCAGGCGCTGCAGGACATGGCCCGGCCGCTCAAGCAGTGGCTGTACAAGCACCGCGACAACCCCTACCCCACCAAGACCGAGAAGATCCTGCTGGCCCTCGGCTCCCAGATGACCCTGGTGCAGGTAACCCCGCCCCTCCCTCCCCGCGCACTGGCAGGGAAAGCAGCCAGACTCAGGGACCGGCGTCCTCCATCCCCTGGCTCTGTATAGCCGCCGGGCGGCCAGCCTCCCTCGTGTGGTGGGGTGTAAATGTAGGGCCACGTATCCCTCCCCCCAGGTGCTGACAGGGAGCTGGAGTCCTGACACCGCTTGGGTGTGACAGGATCCTTAGTATTCGGACAGTATCCGAAATATTTAACACACCGGAAGCAATACAGGCAGGTACCCCAAACCTAAGGAGGCGTGACTAAGTACTCTAGTTTGGGCGCGGTTTATATTGGACTATTTGAAAATGCGAAGTGATCACCTAATTAAAGACTCCGTTGTAAGGTGTACACACGCGGTACACGCACGTGTCACCTCAGCTGCATTTCTTGAATTTTGTGCACTGAACAAAGGGGTCACATACTCATAACACCTTTTTAAATAGAATTTCCATAGTATGGAGTGTCTCTCTCCAATATTGTGGGAATATATATAATAAGAAAACCCCCTCCGCACTATGCAACTAATTGGCTACCCCCTCTGTAACACCAGTGCTCACCTTAGTGACTGAGACAAGTGTCTCTTGCAAAGTCCGTGGCTCAGCCCACTCACACCTTGAAAGGTCTAGCTGTGGGCAGGAGAGGTCTCAGGAACAAAGAATGAGGCAAGGACTCCCGAGCAGTTCTTTAACTCATTCAGAACCAAACCATTAATACTTCCTCTCAAACAGGACTATTTCCCTACCAGGCCTGAACTTTCTAACTTCATTCATTCTGATGGTAGAACTCTTAAAACACAAGTTGCAAGAGATTCCCTTTTTTGTGAGAAAGGGGTATATTTTTTAATCATCTCATTCATAAAAGCAATTTTGCTTAGTCTTTAAAAATCATCTTAAGGCAGCGATTAAGCATGGAAGATTTTTAGCACAAAAAACAAATGTTTCAGAAAGTGACAAGTAGATGTTCATTTCCCATATGAAAATGGGATAGAATGGAAAGAGCTATCCAGTCCTAATTACGGAGATCACTACTACTAGGTATTACACCCATTACACACAAAGGGTACCTGCATCTAATGATTCTGACTTCCCCATTTTCACAAGACTGCATATACAAATTATCTTTATAAGATCTAGCAAGATATGGGAGCCTATCTGGTTTTACTTACCTGGGCAAAACTCCCACTGAAATTCATGATGGTTGTGTCAAGAGAAAGGAGTATAGGCTTGGCTCCCAAGGATTTGTAAATCTTACTTCCTTTTATTTTCTTTTTCCATCTGGCACCATCTGTTAGATGATGGAGTTACATGGTATCAACTGTGGGGTGGTATCAACTGTGGGGTGGTGCTATCTCAGGCTCTAATCCTGCGAAGACTTATACACTCTGAATGATTTTCTTGTCTGTAGTGAAACTATTCATCATGGTGCATAAAGATAAGCATGTGTGTATGTCTCTGTAGTGACCCTCAGTACTCCACTGTGTGCATTAGGTGCCATTTAGCAGATTACATCGTGTAGCAAAATATCATAAAATATTAGAAAAGTAGGAAGGAGATAGGTATCCAATATTAGTTTGCATGTTCCCTCAAAGAAGACTGTTCTATGAACCATGATTGGAAGAGGGTACCTCTTTAGTATGTGTGTGAAATGCATGCACCAGTGAATGAAACATATCTTTGTCCAAAATAATATTAACATCCTGGAAAATGCCATAACTGGAAAATATAGTTAAAACAACATATCTCATTTTTTAAAAAATAGGTATGAAAGGATCACTCTGAATTTTTAAATATGATTACATAACACTATAACTTACAACAGCTTAATATGACTATTATTGGTCTGCACCTTTTAGAACATTTCTATATTTTTACATGAGACTTAAAATATTTTCAGAATACATGTGTGGAGAAAATAGCATTTCACGTAGCTGGTATATTAGAGAAATTTCTGTTTTTCTTTAGAAGTGCCACAAATTAACTGTATAAAGCAAACTGTATTGGATTGCTATTGTTTAATATTTACATGATAGTAGCAATCACAAGCCCTAATCAGGCTCTGGCTTGTTGTGATAGATGCTGTACAAACATGGAGTGAGACATGGCCCCTGTTCCACAGAATTTATATTCTAAGTAGGATGCAGAGTAAAAGAATAATATTGAGCTAAATTAATCCCTGGCCATTGACTTCACCAGAGTTACACTGGGGTTGAATTTGACCTAGGCATTTTATGTGAAATCACATTTTAAAGAATCATGCAAACCAGTTATTATCTTAATATACAGAAGCACACGATCAAAGAGAAACTCCATCTGTTTTTCCCATAATTCAGGTGCAGTATTCTTTTAATCCAGAAGCACCATAGCATCTATATGAGAGATAAATATATATGTCTGGCATCCACAGTAATTCCTGCACCTGGAAGAATAAAACAACAGTATCTCATATATGCTTTTCAAATGCCAAAAAAGAACAAGACTGTAATCCAGATCAAAATAGTTGAACCTTGAGCATTAAACACACAGAACCAGGTTGTGATCTCAGACACACTGGTGTAAATCTGAAATAACTCCACTGAAGTCAGTGGAGTTACTTTGAATTGAGAGTGGAATAACAAAGCGCAGATTCTGAGCCATATATTTGTATCTGTTTGAAAATTTTGTTTCTCATTCCGAGAGTTGCACATTCCAGATGTATCAAACAGGGTGTTGTATAAGTGCCCTTCTAATCTAGTAATACTAAATGCCAAGACATGTAGAAGAACCATGAACCATTACGTAATGTTTTCTCCTGACTGCATTCCTTCAAATTTTCTAAACAGTCTTACATTTCATCTTAGCTTTTTTTCCAGTTCATCAATTCAGTTTCTCAGTGTTTTACAGCATCCTTTGTTATCACCTAGAATATCAGCCTATGTTCATAGTAGTCATGTTCTCACTAGTCTTTCAAGCTTATTGTCTACTGAAGCTGTTTCACCTTCAGTTGCAGACAGGCTTAGTTCACACCCTGTACTGACAATCCTATGGGAGGTCAAAAGATACTTTGAAAACCCTTGAGTTTCCACCAACAGTGTATCTAGGGAATCATCCAATTGGTTTTATTGGGTGGTATTTAGTGTTTTCCTGAATGATTACCTTGCAACAACCCTGCAGAGATTCCAAGAATGACAAATAATTCCCATACATGTAGGTGCATCTGCACTGAAGTCCAGCCCCTCTACGCTATATTCTGGACTCCAGAATATTACAGGTGGAATTGTGTTGCCAGTGTCTCCCTGCCTGCACCTGTCTGCTCCCACACATAGTGTTTGCAAGCATGGAGAAGAAACCTGTAAGAATTTACTACTTAACTTTACAGGATCAGCATTCATGCCTGCATATATTTCCTCCACAGTTGGCTGGCAGATGATGCTGAATACAGTAGCGTGACTGTCCCCAGGCTATGCCCAGTCTACATCTCGCCCACTCTCTCCAAATATGCAAACCTCCAAAACGCAGAATTTGCACAATAGGGCTTCTGCAGGATAATATGAAGCAGAAAAGGGGGTATTATTAGGATAATATCTTTCTGGCCAGATTTTGGGCCATTTTCGAGTGTCCTGCTATTTTAATTCCCTCCACTGCCTCCCCGTTTTTTTTAAATTAATTTCCATCATTTTAGTAATTCTTTGTCTGTTGGTGCTATGAAACTAAAAGGAGGTTTGTTCTATTTCCTGGTCCCTAGAAACTTAGGAAATAAAGGCAGACTTGTATGAAGAGCTGGGGTTTGGAAGGTATTATGAAGTTCCTTTATTTCTAATCACTAATAAAAAAAATACATTGGGCAAAATTCTGTGCTGATTTATACCTAAACAACCCCAGTAAAGTCAATAGGATTTCATTGGTTGTATTTGGCCTAGCAGTTCAAAACATTATACTCCCAAAATTGTGAAGGCAGAAGTCTAGAAAGCATCATACTTCTAAAAGCCATCTTACATTTTACCCCACAGATTAGACTCCAGTTTGGAATCCAGCAATTTGTTCTGTTAATTTGCCATGAATATGTTATGTTTTCATTTGCACTATTACCACAGCATTTGATTTATTTTATTTTAAATTTTGGTTTAAATATTCTTGTGAAATAAAAAAGAAAAATGACTGCATATTCTTTCCAAAAGGAAATATGAATGGCTTTATTGTTTAATAAGAAGTTATTTGCCATAGCAAGATTAATATACTGGTCATGTGCTGCTGAGGATTTAATAATATTACCGTTTACACAAGCATATCTATGACATAATTTATTTGGGGGAAAGGGATCATTTGGCTATTATCCCTCTTCTAAATCCTTGGCTCTTCTTAAGTAGAAAAGCACAATAAATTAGAATAATATTTTCAGAGGTAAAGCCAAAGGGTCAGTATTTCTTGGGTGCCTGTGTAAATACTTTTGACCATTATGGGGAATTTCTACAAGGCTGAGAAACATATTTATGGTAATTCCACCTGCTTTTTCTTGTTTATACATGAGGCTCTTGTTTTAATACTATGATGATGATTATTATTATTATGCATAATTAGGGAGACAGTAGTAACAATACTTAGTCATTGGTTGAATTCTAATGCAAATTTCTTCTCACGGTGCCTTGTAAACAAATCATTTTTTTTTTGTTTGCTAAGATTTTTCATTTACACAGAGTAATATAATTCATAACCATCTTAATGAGTGTTTGAGTGTTGTTAGTTTAGGGTACTTTCTTTTATAATAAATCCTAAATAATAGTGGTAATGATATGTGCAGACAGATTAATAGATTATAACAGGGGTCGGCAACCTTTCAGAAGTGGTGTGCTGAGTCTTAATTTATTCACTCTAATTTAAGGTTTCGCATGCCAGTAATACATTTTAAAGTTTTTAGAAGGTCTCTTTCTATAAGTCTATAATATATAACTAAACTATTGTTGTATGTAAAGTAAATAAGGTTTTTAAAATGTTTAAGAAGCTTCATTTAAAATTAAATTAAAATGCAGAGCCCCCAGACCGGTGGACAGGACCCGGGCAGTGTGAGTGCCACTGAAAATCAGCTCGCGTGCCGCCTTCGGCACGCATGCCATAGGTTGCCTACCCCTGGATTATAAAGTCAGAAGGAACCACTCTGATTATCTAGCTTGACCTCCTGTATAACACAGGCCATAGGATAACAGACTTGTTGGGACACATGACATGCAACATTTGAATGAACACATACGGATATACGATGAATTCCTGCCCCAGTTAAAGTTAGTGTCAAAACTCTCTTTGACTTTAACAGGGCCAGGATTTCACCCACCGTATTTTAGGATTCAGCATTTGTGAGCATTCTTGTCGTTCCATTCAGAATGTATATGTATAGTCATCTGAGGGGGAGTCAGTAGCTGGGGTGTATTTCTGAGGCAGGATCTGTAATACTAGACGTTTGGGAAAAGACTCTTTTGTAAATGCTGAGTTAAGATTATTTCTTAATAGTTGTATATTATTATTTAATCCTCTCATACCAGAAGGCTTAAAATATGAATATACAGTTCATTCATATTAATATGAAAAATGTTTAAAGTTGGAAAGAACGTATCCACAGTGTTTGCTGTCAGGTTTTCAATAAATTGATAGTGTAAATCACTTTAGTTAAATCTAATTGTTGTTATGCAAGAGTCACACCATTGCTGTACGGGGCACTCTGATAGCACCAAGGTGATCTGTGTAGGCCTGGCTTGACAACAATATGTTTCTCGTAGGATGCTGAGAAAATAGTCAGTTTTCTTAGGCATTGCACAAACTGTTAAAATATTCAACTGGACCCCAAATCAATCAGTCTCTATTATTGCACATATGAATCTAGAATTATACTAAATCTTGTGGAAGTCAGGTGACCAACATTTTATCTGAATGGTCTGGAATGAGTTTGTTAACTGCATTAGAAGGTGGATGGATTCCAGTACATCCCTTCTGGTTTACTATAATGATTGCTGTGTCAATATGATGAATGTAAACAAGCAGCCTTGGAGCAGAACAAAGATTACTTAGTCTTCTCTGCCAGCTACAGTTTCGGTCTCCTAACTCCTAACAGCAAATGACAGGGCTTGTAAAGCAATGAATGTGGCATTAGAGGGCTGATCCAGAGCTCACGGCACTTGCTGTGGAGCCCTGTTTTGTGTAAAATAGGATTTAAGTAAAAGCAAAGTGACAGGCTTAACGAGTCTCTACTAAGTTCTAGGTAGGAAGCTGAACCAAAATTTTACTTGTAATTAAGCAGGTAGTGTTTATTTTCCTCATAATCACCCTGAAATGGATTAGTGATCAAAATAATTAGCTAACTACTTGTATGATGTTTATATACTTTACCGCAATAGCTGGATTACAAAACTAGGCCAAATCCATCTTTGTGATCCACACTGCGGCTTTCTGATAATAGGCTGCTATCTGGTGTGTTGCCTGATCTGTTGATTAGTTATTGGGTGGTTAGATGTCAGGGTGGTTAAACACTGGAATAAATTTCCTAGGGAAATTGCCTATCTCTGGAGATATTTAAGAGTAGGTTAGATAAATGTCTATCAGGGATGGTCTAGACAGTATTTGGTCCTGCCATGAGGGCAGGGCACTGGACTCGATGACCTCTTGAGGTCCCTTCCAGTCCTAGAATCGATGAATCTATGAATCTATAATTGACTAGGTTATTGATTTAGAATCCCCAATGAACACTCTGAAATTTGGTAGGTTCTTGTCCCAAGATCAGGCTCAGTAGTATCAGAATTGCTGCTTTTGGAGCCCCATGGGCCATGGCAGTGACAACAACATTCCCAGTCAGGGAAGACTTTCTGTAACTGTAAAAGTTTTATTATTAAAATAATTAGTCCAATAAGTAAACCAATCCCAACAAGTAAAGTGATGTAATATAATATTGTCAAGGTGGCTGGCACCATCACGGGAATATACTTGGGGAGAGCTTCTAGAAGTTGAGACATATTTTAGTCTGACTCTGGCATGCCGATGATGAACTCCAAAGGCTGTACCTGAGACCAAATGTTTTATAGCCCTTGATGGTCCTCATGCATATGTATGCATAGCTGTTCCCTCGTTTACCATATCTTAACTTATTCCCCCTCATGATATTGGGGTGCCCTTATTCTATAGGTGAATATATTAATTAAGCAATGCTTATTAACATATACATCAATTGGATTACTATGGTTATCTGCATCTGAGCATCTGATAATGTTCCCTCCAAAAATATTCTAATCTGATACAAACTGCCTTCTTGTGGTCACTTACCAGCAGTTTGAAACACTTGTGACTATTACAAAACAATAAACAAAGTCCTATACCATCTTTCAGAGTAGCAGCCATGTTAGTCTATATCCGCAAAAAGAACAGGAGTACTTGTGTCACCTTAGAGACTAACAAATTTATTTGAGCATAAGCTTTCGTGGGCTACAGCCCACTTCTTCGGATGCATAGAAGGGAACATATATCTCCTCAATAAATGTTCCTTTCTATGCATCTGCAGAAGTGGGCTGTAGCCCACAAAAGCTTATGCTCAAATAAATTTGTTAGTCTCTAAGGTGCCACAAGTACTCCTGTTCTTTATACCATCTTCTGATTTAAGGTCATTGTTAGTTTACTTTCTTATGCTAACTTATTGAGTAACTACTCCTATCAGGCTGAAAGACCTTATACTTATGCTAACTGCTTAAGCTATTGTTATAGGTCTAGGCCTGTAGGTCTCTTGCATTTCTGCTATCCATTCTTTACCCCTTTATCTTATGATTGCTGATACAATTACTACATGGCTACAGGTGACTGAACATGCATTAGCTGGCTTTGCAGGGTAATAGGCCGTGCTATCATGCTGAAATCAGTGTGAATTACCTATTCTACCGCTCTCTGTGTTAGGACTCTCACAGCATAAAAATGGGGGAGGGCTTTGTGGACAATCCAGAGATCCCTCACATTCTGCTTTTCCAGTAATGATGCTTTGCATCCTTTCTGAAGAGAGCCAGTCAAAATACAATTAACCCTGGCAGAAGTAACCTGCACTCTAAAGTCCTTCTACATGATTAGTTTCTATCGAGATTTCCAAATTTCTAGAATGTAGGCAGCTTGACTCTCTTTACTTACACCAGTGTAGCTCATTGACATCAATCGAGTTTCTCCAGTTTTACACTCAGTTAAGTGAAAGTGGAATCAAAGTCAGCATTTGCCCAAATACTGCAAACATTACTATTCAAAGTCACTGTAAACACATGGGATCATGTTTGGAATGTTTGCACAACATAGGTGACTTGTCAGAGTCTATAGTATGTGTAACATGCTTTTTCACTTCATTAACACACAAAGTACTACACAATATTGCAACCCTCTCTTTTTTAGCCTCACTTCTTGGAGCCAGTGTATATCAGAAGGCACAGCACATGTGTTAAATATTTTTTGTCCATTTTGTCATATCTTACTCTTCGAAAAATATTGTTTTGGATAATTATCTATAGATCAATGTCTAGGTTTCTGCAGTGACTCTAAACGTGGTATGTTCCCTACACGCTAGTCCCTTTACCTTCTTGTCATCAGTCACAGCAAAGGGCAGAATTTAGTCATTTATGTCAATATATTGAAACGGGTTTATACTTTACTCTTTTATTATGCACATACTTTATAGTCTAAGAATAGATGTTACAGTGTCAACTAGTAGATGATCTAACATTACTTTAATTAAAAAAATGAATAGTATATTGGAGATACTTATTAAAATTTCAGTATATTATCTTTTCACAAAGATGCTGAAGTTAATATAAAAGGGACATTATGGAAGAGTTGAATTAAAACTGACTATTATTAACAACAAGTGCTTGCTAACTCATCAGAAAGAGTATTTGCCAACTGATGGCCTGATCCTGCATTCCTGTCTCAGGAAAAATTCTCCATTCTCATTAATTGAGTTTAATACACACTTGGGCCTTGATACATGTGAATACATTTCAGTTACTACATTTTCACAAAGCATACCTGAAACTTGTAAAACAATTAGCAGATTAGATTTGTAATTTTTTTGAGGAAAACCATTGCATTTGTTTTTATGTAGGTATCAAACTGGTTTGCCAATGCAAGACGTCGCCTAAAGAATACAGTCCGGCAACCAGATCTCAGCTGGGCTTTACGAATAAAGTTGTACAACAAATATGTTCAAGGAAATGCTGAAAGACTTAGTGTAAGCAGTGATGATTCGTGTTCTGAAGGTTTGTTGATATTTTTATGTTAACTTTGTTCCATGTTTCTATGTGAAACTAGAAAATATTAGATTCTTCAGAAAGGATTCCGATCTTTCACAAAAAGCTTTCAGTGCCATAGGCTTTATTTTTCATGAGCTGTATGCCAAATTCTGTTTGCAGTTATACACATGTAACTCCCCTATAGTTAATAGGATTACATAGTTTAACTTGGGGGGAGAATCTGGCCATATATTAGCTTTGTTTGTCCTTGCTGTATGTTATTATTAGACAAAATAATGCTTAGTTCTTTGGGTATTAAATAACAGATCTATTCCTTTAGGTCCTAGTACAGCAAAACACTTCAAAATGTGCATAGCTTTAAGGACCTGGTTAGTCTAATTGAAATCAAAGGGCCTTAATGTTCCTATGTTTATGTGATATATGCCGGTAGGGCCAAATCATGGTCACTTTATTAACAAAAACAGTCTGATTAACTTCATTTGAACTTCTCACATAGTAAGGTGAACAGGATTTGGTTTGTAGTGCGATCATAGCAGGAAAAGCAGTCCTTGGAAAATTCCTTCACATTTCCTCTCCTCAGCAAAATGAAAGTGCAGTGCTGTGAAAAAGTTTTATATGGCACTCTACTTTTGTTTCCTGAATGTTGATAGTAATCATACATTTCAATAATTTTCCAATAATTTTGTAACATGATATATGTATTTATCCACTGTAGTCCTATTAGAAATTAGTCAATGCTGCAAAACATTTATGGAAATATTTGTTTGCCTTTAAATGAATTTGTTTCATTTGTACGTGTGTTTCTTTTGTGTTCACTTTCCATAAAAGTTTAGTTGCAGGAATATTGTTTAAAGAGCAAATTTTAAGCAAATATTTCAGAGTGTTCATGGGAAATGAATTTCAAATTCATAATTCTTAGCAAACACAATGTTAAAAATTAAGCTAATCAAATCAGGGTATTGAAAGATACCATGTGATTTAGTTGACTGTTCAGATTTCAAATATCAAATGCGTGGAATGGATTGTTCATATAAAAGTTACATACCAAGCATTATTTATAAAATTGTTCAGAAAATAATTTAGAATAGCTAAAACATTTGAGAAGATCATGATCTGCTCATGGACAATTTGTGAACAGAAAAAAGTGAAATTAATTGAGAAATCATTAGTTATGTTATTTGCCTAGCTTTAATCATGTTATATGTATTTAAAGATGCACAGATAAGGATACTCTATAAATATTATATAAACCATAATGTATCTTTCTTCTTCAGATGGGGAAAATCCTCCAAGAAACCATATCAATGAAGGGGGATATAACAAACCAGTTCACCACACTGTGATTAAAACTGAAAATTCGGTGATAAAAACAGGAGTGAGACCAGAGACAAGTGCTAATGAGGATTATGTGTCACCTCCCAAATACAAAAGCAGCTTATTGAATCGTTACCTAAATGACTCATTGAGACATGTCATGGCTACTAATGCAGCCATGATGGAAAAAACGAGACAAAGGAATCATTCTGGTTCATTTAGTTCCAACGAATTTGAGGAGGAATTGGTGTCCCCATCATCATCGGAGACAGAAGGCAATTTTGTCTACCGGACAGGTAAGGAATTCTTCATGTATCATTTTAAAACAGTTGGCTTTGTTTGTTAATGTCATATAGGTGAAATGAATATAGGTGTCCATTCTGCCCTTCATATGAATGGATAACTCCCATTAGTGATACATGTGCAATCACATAGTTATAATCTATTATTGTCATCATCAGAACATCCCAGAACATCCTCCCCGATACATCCCAGAACATCATTCCATAAGCAAGACACGAGAAGTAATTCTTCCACTCTACTCTGCACTGATAAGGCCTCAGTCCGGTTCTGGGTGCCACATTTCAGGAAAGGGGTGGACAAATTGGAGAAAGTCCAGAGGAAGCAACAAAAATGATTAAAGGTCTAGAAAACATGACCTATGAGGAAAGATTGAAAAAAATGGATTTGTTTAAATCTGGAGAAAAGAAGACTGAATTGGGGGCGGCCATGATAACAGTTTTCAAGTACATAAAAGGTTGTTACAAGGAGCAGGGTGAAAAATTATTCTCCTTAACCTCTGAGGATAGGACAAGAAGCAATGGGCTTAATTTGCAGCAAGGGAGGATTAGGTTGGACATTAGGAAAAACTTTCTGTCAGGTTGGTTAAGCGCTGGAAGAAATTGCCTAGGGAGGTTATGGAATCTCCATCATTGGTGGTTTGTAAAAACAGGTTAGTCAAATCACTGTCAGGAATGGTCTAGTTATTACTTAGTCCTGTTCTGAGTGCCGGGGAATGGACTAGCTGACCTATTGAAGTCCTTTCCAGTCCTACACTTCTGTGATGATTGTCCACGAAATTAAGCTACCCTGGTGTAAATACCGTATTTTACAGTGGATATCAGGGAAACATTTTTAAAAAGGATATTACTGAGCTGTTGCCCCAGAGGCTGAGGTGGACATCTGTTGGGGTTGAAGATGGGGGAGGATGGCAAAGAACTCTTGAGATACTCCTTAATCTTTTCCCTCTCAGGGTAGGCATAAAAAAATATATGTAGCCAACATTTTCAGAAGTGGGTGCCCCAGTTTGCGGGAGCCCAGAAGGAAAGTCCTGAGGTGTTTAGGGGGCTCAGCCATCCTCTCTCTTTCTCTCTCTCTCTCTCTCTCTCTCTCCATTAGGAGTCACATGAACATTACTACAGTGCTAGGGTACAAGTACCACTCTGGCCTCATCAGGATCTAAATACACCTAGGCATCCTTGGAGTGGGGGAGCATTGTGAGTTACCTGCTTCCCAAGCAGACCATGTGGATCCCTTCCTTCCCCGCTTGTACATCAGGCTCAACCATATACAGGATGAGTCAGCCCCAGTGTGCAGCTGGTTATAGGACCTCTTGGAGCTTATAATCGTTAATCGCCTCCTACTGCTGAATACATTGGCAAGTGGCTTGGCCCTGTTGTTGCTGCCCTACCTAGGCACCACACACTGAGCTCATGCAGTTTTAGGCTTAGCTCTCAGTTTCTTGGTTTAATCTTTTTAACATTTAATTTATTCTTTTAATCTTAACAATAGAAGAAAAAAATGTGTTTGTGTCATCCAACTGTCTGTCTGTCAGAGAATCACCAAACCTGATTGCTACAGTTTGAGTTAGAATACGAAAGTTTTAGTGTTTCAGAATTCCCCCCTCCATTGTTCCCAGAATAATCATGTAGCAGACATGTATGTATGTTCTCAATAATAGCTACAATCCATTCTTGTGATGCCAAATTAGCCGATTATTATTTTCTGATGTCAGTCATAAGTCTCCGATTGCAGAAAGTGAGAGAATGACTTTAAAAAAGTGAGGCTTACAATACATTTGTTAACCCATATCATTTGTGTTAATAAAATAAATAATTCTTAGGAGACAAGAATTGAATTTCAAACTGTCTGTTTGGCATTTTAGTTTATGACAACAATTTATTTGGCATTTAAATAAACTGTGAGTGAAAATTGATTCACACTTTAGTTTTGAAAAAATATTAGCAAAGTTGATATGTTTATAATGGTAGAAAACATGCCAGAAGAAAATGTTTTGAAGCAAACTATTTATTGTGAATTTTCTTAAGAGCAATTTCTTGTAGCTAATCATGAATTTAAAGTTTACTAACTGCAGCTGGTCTATATTACAACTCACATTCTGATTTCAGTTATATCAGTATATCTGGGATAACTCCATTAATATACTCTGGTGTAATGGAGATCAGAATGTGGCCCTGTGTATCTTAATGGTTCTGGCTAAATTAACCGGATATGAGTTCAGTGTCCAATGACAAAAACAAGAAATTGCAGTTTAAAATTTATATGGAAAATGGGTCGTACCATTTCCCATTCCAATCATTAATATGCTTATAAAGACTCGATCATATGCTACCCTAGATACATGTATGGAATTGGGGAATCCTATCTTGAGATCAAGACTAGAGTGTAACTATTGTAAAGAGAATGTCTTTGTGTTATACCTCTAAATAATTATTGTGAGGTCATGAGAACCAAATGTTAGCATTAATGGGTGTACATCGGGACAAGATTTGGACCATCTCTGGGTTCTGCCACCCCCTCACAGGTGGGGAGAAAAGCTCTGCTTTGGAGCTTACTCCAGTTTTTTTGGGATGGGGGAAGAGGGCAGTGGCTCCCCGCGCCCTCCGTACCTGAAAAACGTAGAATTTTGAACCTCAAACTTTTGATCCCACCAGCACCAGCATAGGGCCTTCCCACTGGCTTTGGGTCTCCCCAGCTAAAGCTGGCCTACCAGGGACCAGCTTTTGCCCCTTTTAGCAGTGGTCATTTTTCTATGGCTTGGAGGGGCTCTGTGGGAAAGTTCATACGGCTCTAGGCTGTGGATTCCCAGCTGGACTGATTGGGAGGGAAAGACACAGGTTCCTCTTGACTTGTCTGTAGCTCTTTACCTCTCATCCCTTGCCCATTTCTCAGGATCTCTGTCCCTGTGAAGAGATCTCCACTGAATATGAGGGGACAAATAGAGTGCTAAGGAGGCAGCAATCACCCCTTTCATGCAGATCTTAGGGGGATGATGAGTTTAGAGTGTGTGGTAATATCAAATCTTATGTAGAACAGGAACGGTGCATGCATAATGAACACATTCAAAAATTAAATTGCTTGATCATTCAACATTATTTTTCAATGTACCAAGAGCATTTGGTCCACATTATGGACTAATCGCCTGCCAAGTTTTGTTTTTAAATCAGAAGTTATTGAAAAACAGATACAGCAGCTTAGACATGTAAACTTTGGATTTTCTATACTTTTATATTGTAACTTTAAAATGGTCACAATGATTTTTTTAAATGTAATAAATTTGCTACTGGGCTAAGTTTTGCTTGCCAAGTTTCAGCCAAGAGTGAAAAATAGGGTCTTTAATGGAAAGGCTGAGACAGCCGTACTATAACTGTAGCAGTGTTAACAGGCTGGGCTGTAATGTACGAATAGCAGCATATTTCCCCATAAAGTTAATAACCATGGCATATATGGAATTCATTGTAAGATCTTTTTAAATATCTTTATTAACTTTTTGAATGTTACAGTCTTTGATGAGAACTGAACAACTTTTAGGATATATTTTATTCTACCTACACTTATAAAACAGACAAGCAGAAGTTTGTGGAAAGAAAATTGCCAGGTGTGTGCTAAGTCATGCAATCTCTTTCCCATGTGTACAGAGCCACTCATAAAATAGTAGATGCAGGTAGGCTGTTTTAAACTATAAGTTTATAATTCTATTAAAGGGGTTCTGGTGATGTTATGAGATGCAAGAACAGAGCCTGTTATAAGAAAAAAATAATGTGTGTGTTTTCAAGTTATTTCAAGTCCATTTATGAGAGCTATTTTAGAAATATTTGAAATTACAAAATGATTGCTACAGTTTGAGATAAAATAAGAAAGTTTTAGTGTTTCAGAATTCCCCCCTCCATTGTTCCCAGAATAATCATGTAGCAGACATGTATGTATGTTCTCAATAATAGCTACAATCCATTCTTGTGATGCCAGATTAGCCGATTATTATTTTCTGATGTCAGTCATAAGTCTCCGATTGCAGAAAGTGAGAGAATGACTTTTTAAAAAGTGAGGCTTACTATACATTTATTAACCCATATCATTTGTGTTAATAAAATAAATAATTCTTAGGAGACAAGAATTGAATTTCAAACTGTCTGTTTGGCATTTTAGTTTATGACAACAGTTTATTTGGCATTTAAATAAACTGTGAGTGAAAATTGATTCACACTTTAGTTTTGAAAAAATATTAGCAAAGTTGATATGTTTATAATGGTAGAAAACATGCCAGAAGAAAATGTTTTGAAGCAGACTATTTATTGTGAATTTTCTTAAGAGCAATTTCTTGTAGCTAATCATGAATTTAAAGTTTACTAACTGCAGCTGGTCTATGTTACAAGTCACATTCTGATTTCAGTTATATCAGTATATCTGGGATAACTCCATTAATATACTCTGGTGTAATGGAGATCAGAATGTGGCTCTGTGTATCTTAATGGTTCTGGCTAAATTAACCGGATATGAGTTCAGTGTCCAATGACAAAAACAAGAAATTGCAGTTTAAAATTTATACGGAAAATGGGTCGTACCATTTCCCATTCCAATCATTAATATGCTTATAAAGACTCGACCATATGCTACCCTAGATACATGTATGGAATTGGGGAATCCTATCTTGAGATCAAGACTAGAGTGTAACCTATTGTAAAGAGAATGTCTTTGTGTTATACCTCTAAATAATTATTGTGAGGTCACGAGAACCAAATGTTAGCATTTTAATACCCACTATAGTCTTCAAAAGAAAACAGAAAGCTGCATAGCTTAAATCTTTTACACATTCTGTATTTGGTTTGCACTTCCCTAAGCCATTCTCACATATCATTGACATTGTTAAATAGGAGAACAGACTGAAATGATACGTACCATTGAGGAAATTAAGACTTGCAGACCTGGAAAGGAAGGTAGCTTAAAAAAAACGTGAGAGACTGGCTGATTTTGAAGATGTTTGATCTTTATTTTTAGATGTTTGTACTCAGGAGCATGTTTGGTTTCTGGTGTTTTCATTACTGTTGCTTTTTTCTCTCCTTTTCCCCACCCCTCTCGCCTTCCTCTTTTCCTACTTCTGATTCCTGGGAAGTTTGTGATTGACACAGCCTGATCCTGTGCACTTTGTAAGCACCCTCAACTCCCACTGAGTTGCACTGGGAGCTGAAGGTGCTTAGCACCCCAATCTTGCGGGAGGCACTCAGCATATTATAAGATCTGGCCTATGATCACAGATGTCATTTATGCCTCTGTGTGTGTGTGTACCTTAAAAAATAGTTCTGTGATTCTGTGTTGTCCTTACCAACTTTTCCTCTCAATTTAATATGTTCAGAAATGAACATGTACTTTTAAAATGGGCTATAAAATCAGAAGCATAACCTGAATACAATGGAACCTGTCTTGAGGGGCCAGCAAAAAATTCTAGTATTAATGATTTCTGCAAGTTTGAACTAAATTGTACAGGAATCCTTGGGGATACTTTAAAATAAATGGTCACTTAAAACCAACTGCAGGAGGTCCTAGCTACAGACCCCAGTGTAGTCAAGAACCAAAATTGGGAAGTGGAATATCAAATATAGCATTTAATGAACAAAATGATAGAACTGAAATTTGAAGGTTACACAGTTAAAATAACTTTGCTAATGGAACTTTACTTTTTGCATTATCAGATTGGGCAATATTGCATTAATATAGATTTTCTTTGGGAAGAGATTGCATTTAATTTTTTTATTGTTGTTTTTAGAGAAAAGAGAAACAAGAAATTACCTGTGCTAAAATGGGCAGTATCAGTTTAAAGATATATCTGATGTTGTAAACAAACTGAGAATTTTAAAACTCAAGTTGGCTTTTTAGTACTTTAGCTGTTTGCACACTTTTTGAATTTCTTTCCGTTTTGACAATGAAAATCAATTAAGTCAATTTCACAGTTGTTTGTAGTCAGTTTCTCTTCTTGCTTCCATTGATGGCAAGGCAAAATTCCCATGCACTTTAATAAAAGCAGGATCAAGCCAGTTATTTGGTTGCAGACAGTTTTGTTGCAGGGTAGCAGCACATTGTTTTTCATGATTTGTGGTGGCTTTATCATTATAGCAGAGAAGGATCTATTTTTAAATTAAAACTTTGACTTTGAAAATATTAAATTGTGACAAAAAATCCAGAGAGATCTAAAAATCATGGGTTAAGCAATGACTGTGTGGTCACAGCTTTCTCCTGCCATCGATGTTACAACAGTATGTTTAATTGAGACCATTACAGCTTCCCTCATACAAATGTTCTTACCACTAGGTTGAAAGCAAGTCCCTGTGCCTGCCCAGGACCTGTGTCTGGCCAGGTGGGAAAAATATACCGTGCTGTCATCATGGGACAGCACTATTTGGCTGGTGCCTCTGAAATGGTAGACAATGCCAAGAGAGTATGCCCCAAAGTGATTGGCAGTTGCTTGAACCTTTTTATGTTTATATCCTCCCTCAAATTTAGCAAATGCTCCAGTCCTCAGTGAGGACTATGCCCCTGCCACGTTTCAGACTTCATCCATCTAGGCTTATTGAAAACATGTGGTTAATGTGTGTCCTAAGGGGAAAAGATATCTTTTCCCCATTCTCCCATTGCCCAAAATGACTGAAGAGATTTTGCAGAAAAGAAAGAGAAAGAAAGAAAAGAATGAGAATTACCCTTAAAAAGAGGCCAGCCCAAAATATGACTGTTTCAGGAAGTTATGAGTGTGTGCAAACAATGGCTAGATTGGTCATAAATTGTTTTGCAGCTTCAGCAATGGATAGCATGACCAATAATTACTATAATAAGGAAATTAGTAAGACAATTAACATTTAAATAAGAAATATTCAATGAGCGTGTAGAAACTGACAAGGAAACTGGGGTTTTGTTCATATGAGAAAATTGTACTGATTTAACTAAAGTGCTTTAGAAACTGATTTAGTTAAATGAGTTTAACACCTGTATGTGGGCACTCTTGTTGCAATTTAGGCTATTGGTTAAGCTTAGGTCAATAAATTATCAATTTAAAGGGGGGTTTCAAAGGCACAAAGGAAAAGTACATGTCCAACTCCCATTGAAAGTATATGGAGTTGGGTGCTTAACTCCCCTTTGTGCCTTTGAAAATCTACTTCAGAAGCTAAATTGATATATACCAGAGTGAGAAGGTCCACACAGATGATTGCACCAATTAAATAAATTAATTTTGAAACAGATTTAGTTAAGTCAGTACAATTTTCTCATGTGGAGAAGGCCTTATATCCAGTCCTGCAAACCCTTACTCATGTCAGTGATTCCCACTGAAGAGAGGAAATTACTTGCTTAAGCAAGGACTGCTCACAGTGTTTACAGGGTGGGGTAGGTTGCACACCAAAATGCACTCCCTGCAATCTTGAATGTGGGGGCTTTGTCTGGCCAGTGGGAAGAAAAGGAGTTGTGGCAACTTTAAGAGCCCCTCCCCCCCTTGGGTTAAAAGGGGAAGGAAGGAGGAGCATCACCTGAGCCAGGAGCTGACTGGAAGGGGCTCAGGTGGGATATTGGACTATGCACACCTTGGGGGGGGGGGGAGAATATTTATATTCCATTCCCTCCACACGGAGCCCTCTTTTATGTTGCAGCAGCAGCACCCTGGGCTCAGAGTAGGATCAGGTGTTTTGGTTTGCTGTTAGGCATTGGACTAATCACCTTTTTGGGGACTGGGAAGGAATTTTTCCCTCATTGCCAGATTGGGTGGGGTGGTGTTTTCTGTCTATGTCAAAGCAGCTCATGGATGTGATGGGGTAGGGTCAGGAGTTCGGTTCAAGTTGTCACAACTTGGCATGTGCCCAGTGCACATACTCATTCTGTTGGGCATCTGGTTCCCCAATAAACTGGAATTGGAAGCAGATTCAGGGCAAGGCATTGCCTAAAGAAGCTGGAGAAAGGATGTACAGCTCCTAATGTCTGATACAGCAGAGAGACAACCTGCTTTCCTCAGCCTCTTAGCACTCAGACAAGATGAGGGCAATGGGGTCCCAGCAATGGGTTGGGGCCAGGTTGGGAAGGGGGAGGACTGACAGCAGTCCTCCCCAAACAGGGGGAAATGATTAAGAAAGGAATGATGACCTGTACCATATGAGTTATTGCTGGGTAGTCCCCAGATGAGTTAAGTTAATAAAGTTGCAGCCTAATTAAACTACATCCCTCAAATCTTGTCTGTCTTCCTTAATGTACAGAACAATAAAAGCAGGTACTCCTAATACAGCAGACAAAGGGAAAAATTCTTGGGCCCACAGAAAGTCAACAGAAGGCTCTGAGAATAAGTGACCTGCTATGGTTTTGCTGCTTGGGGAGGAATGGCGCTGAGGTTGCACAGAACAGAGATCTGGAGCAATCTCCCCTTTGGATCCACGGAAGGGGCTGGGGGATAAAGCTGGGACATGGCACCTTTGCAGATCCACTGTGTATTTATGGGGGAGGTTTGGGGCAGGCATGTGCAGTGGCCACAGAGCCATTCCACTGATGCTTTACCATCTGGGAGGGGGAGGAGAGGAGAATCTGTTTTCTCTGACTCCTGGGAAGACCTAATGCAAAGCCCTTTTACTAGGTGTTTGGGCAGGAGGGAGAAGTTGGGCCAAAGAAAGTGAAAAATATGACATGAGACAAAGAAAATTCAAGTGAAATGTGAAGGGAAGAAACAAAACACATTTCCACAGATAAAAACATGTGACTCTGCTCCTTGGGGACTGGCTTTGAAATCACATGCTTCACTCTGTCACTGACAAGAGAGATTCAACTTTCTAGTACAAATCTGTAGCTGGAGACAGACTAAACTGCTGCTTTGCTGAGCTTGAACTGGCAACTTTCTTGTTGTGCCTGACATTGAAATGTTCCTGTTTTGCATACTGGATTTTCAATGGCTCATCACTCATGGAAGCTTCCACTCATATATTAACATCTGCATGTACAGGTAATAAAATTGTCCTGGGCAAAACACCTTTTTGCTTGGTGAATTTTACACCTAAACATTCCACTCATCTTGTGTGCATATATGTTAATGCACAAAATATATATGCAGGTGTGCAAATGCGCCCAAACGAACATGCACAATACGGGGAACTGTCATTTGAACATCCATTCCAGGATGGGTGTGTTAGCAGGAGTGGAATGAAAGAGGGAGGTATTTTTAGCATTCCAAACTGAAAGGAATGGGGAGCCTATAAAAATTCATTTCATTCTGGAAAAAAGTCTGAATTGAAACTTCATACCTGGGATGGTGTTTCTGTGTGTTTCATTCTGTTTCCACTGTTTGATAGAAATAAAACAACTCCTGGTGACATACTGGTAAATTCTACTTGTACCATGGTCTATTGGATTGGCGAGGTGCTGTTGATGCTGCTATATTTAAGGTTGTACTGGTGTTTCCATTAAAATCCTTTTTAATCTAAGACTTTATAACCCAGCTGTTAAAATTCAGTCTGGAGTGAAACTTGGCATAGATGGGAGTTTATTCTCCTATCTGGGTGTAGTGGATTTAAGCAGGTACATCCCAATAATACCAGTCTGAGTTATACTTGTAAATCCCTGATGTGTTGATGGAACAATAAAACTCAAGGCATTTTACCAGGAGTAGAGAAGTGTGAATACATTTTATTCCCTTTGTGAAACTGAGAAAAACTGTTTTTTCAATGGTTTGGGGAAAACCAAAATGTTTTTTCTTTAATTCTTCTGGGTTCTTTCTGTCTGTCTCTCTCTCACATACACATACTTCTTTCAGAGAAAAAGAAAAACTGTCAATTTGCTGTAAAAATATTTTAACTTGGTTGACAAATGTGTGAACCGCCTTAGTTTGTTGCCCCCAAGATATCATTTGATCACTTCTCATGGTGAAAACTTGTGTTCACTGGTGAAAATGGTGAAATTTCTTTATTGATTAGATATACAAATTCATGAGAAATTAATAGTTGATAGTTTCATATAGCTTTTCTTGGGAGCCAATTTTTAACTGATTTTTTAAAATTAAAGTTTGAATGGTACGGCAGAAATTAATTATAGTTAAAAAATCTCTTCAGTACAGCGCTGCAAAATCAGTTTTAGTCACTATATTTTTTTCCATTTTGGTCTGAAATGTCATGTATTGGACACTGCCAGAGTAGATGGACCAATAATCTTATATGATATAGCAAATCCTATTGCCCTTTGTAGGTTTGTGGCTTTTGAAAGCCACGCTATAATTTAAAAAACTGCTTTATGTGCTTAACAGAAATTTTGAGGTCATAATGGGAACACCTGAAATATAATGATGGAAGTAGGTTATTGAAACCAGACTTCTGCTCTTACATACATGTACAAATGGACTTTTACAGGAGAGAATTGACACCAATGGCAAGTAGCGATAGATTGAGGAAGCAGAGCTTTGATCTGTGTGTGCTCTAGGTTTAGACTGGGAATTGATTTATATTCTTTCACTCCAAAATCTCATTAGCTTCACCCTCATAATGGTGGGAAACTTATCAGATCAACTTATCTTGTGATATTTCTGCCATCTTGAGAGGTGGAAACTCATGAGAACCAGTTCTAGTGAGATTTCTACATTTTGGACCAAAAACCATAACCGAAACAGGGAGCCAGTGTTGGACTCAAGTCTATCCATCCCATTCCTCTACAAAATTCAAAAAGGGTGGGATTTAAGATTCCAGTTTTGGCTTTTCTCTCGTTACAAAGATATAGGCCTTCAAGAAAGACTAGATTTCTAAACTTCCATGAATAATAAATGCTAGATATTATTTGATGTCTTTTGAGTTTTTCTGAAGAAGCAGTTGCAGAAATAACCACGCATATTTCCAAATGTGGGGGTGTCTGAAATATACACTCAGTTCACAGCAAGGTATATGTGAGTGAGTTTTATGAGAGACAAAAAGCAAACCAAAGCAAACCAACCAGCTAAACAAACAAGCAAAAAACCCCAGAGAGACAAAAGTTTAAAGCAAGAGACTAAATTGGAAAAGGAAGTTGCATTGCAGACAACCTGGAAAAGTAAGAACAACTTAAATCAAAAAGAGAATGAAATGAAAAGCTTGAGGGTTAGAACAGCTGAAAAGGGACACAAAAATAAATGGTTAAAGCAAAATTCTAATGAGTCAGGAAATGTGTTCTCCTCCTTAATTCTTCACAAGCCTTGAACCTTAATATGAAAGACTTTCAGTGTCTAGGTCTTTCACCCATGGCTAGTGGCTAAGGTTATGATGACCAAATCTTTTGGTATTGCACTGACTTTTCAGGTTAGAAAGAACTGCTTTGCCAAGATGCTCAGTTATGACACTAAAATGTACCATTATTTTAAAAGCCGGGTTTCAATCCCTTCCTCCTACCTCCAAGTTGATTTAGACAACAGATGCACAGAAGGCAAAGCAACATTCAAAATCATCTGTCAATTGAACCTGGGAGGAAAGACGGCCAGCTGACTGAAGCCAAAATTCCTTAAATGTTACAGTGTTTTACATTTCTAAATGTAAAAACTCTCTTTCCAGCATGAACTACTAGCCAAGTGCCTGAGCTGTGGTATCTCAGACTAGCTTAAAGTTGGAATATTAGAGTCTTGTGGTCATTTGTGACTCTTGACAGATTTACACTATTGAAGTTAAAGTTAAATGTTGTTTTCTCTATTTCCCTTTATTTTGTCTGCTTCCTTCTTTCTCTCTCAGCTACTATTTGTCATCTTAAATCCAGCTTGCTGAAAAAATCAAGGTTTTTCATAAACTAGCACTGGAAGAGTGAACTGCTTCAAGTTCTTTTTGTTAGCAGACATTTCTGTGTTATATTATTATTTGTCTAATGCTAGCAGCGTGCTAGACCAGGGGTTCTCAGAACAATTTTTTTGGTGACCCCAGAGTGCGGCCACCAACCCTTGTTGGTGGCCACTCTGATAATTTTTCCAAGCCCGAGCCCCACCATCCTGGGCTGTAGCCCAGGGGCTGAAACCTGAAGCCCGCTGATCACACACACTGGCCCCACATGTCTGAAGAGCCGCTGCCTGGAGCCCCCAGGAGGTTGCGTGTGGAGGATGCTGATCCCCTGCTGGTGGTGCCAGCAAACACCAAAGCAGCCAGAATCCACAGCTGGGTGCTACAGGGAGGGGCCGTTGTTTTGCCCTGCCCCCCACAAGGTGGCTGTCATGGCTGCAGAAAAATTCCCTGGTGGCTGCATTTGAGAAATGTTGTGCTAGACACTTTCTGGACAGATATAAAGACAAACGGTAAAAGGCTGGCTCCACTGAAGTCAATGGGAGTTTTGTCATTGACAATGGGGGTCAGAGTTTCACCCTAGGTTCCCGAACAAAAATAGTCACCCTGGCCTAGATTCACAAAGCCCTTAGGCATTGCAATGCCTAACTTCTAGCTGCTCTACCATCCAGTGCAATTCATAGTCCTGGATTGGGTGCTCTGGAGAGCTAGGTACCTTCTCAGAAGCCAGCAAGCAGGGAGCCATCTAAATGCAGAGGAAGGGGTAGGGCTTAAGCCCCAAGTCCACAAAGGTACTTAGGTGCCTGACTGACAGGCCAGTGGTAGGAACCTATCTTAGCTTGGGATTCGCAGCTGTGAACCCTCTTCTGGAGTTAGGTGTCTAAGCCAGGCCATTCTTTTCTTGTGATGGGGCGGGGGAAGAGGAGGGAGAGAGAGAGATCGATAGAGATTGATCTTCCTCCCTTGTTATAGCCAATGGCCAGGCATTCATCTGAGATTTAGCAGACCTGTTTTCAAATCCCTACTCTGTCTGGTTTGGAGTAGAGACTCTCACATCTCAGGTGAATGCAGTGTTGGTTGATGGTATATTATGCATTACAATGATGTACAAAAATTCACTGCTCTCCTTCTTTTTTCTCTTTTATGTTGCTTAGGTGATGTTTCCATTTGATTAGGACATAATATTAATAATTTCCTTGGATTGTCAGATAAGATCATTGTACAGGTAGTTTAATCCTTTATTATTTTTTGCTGACAAAACATTCATTGACTTCAGTGGAGTTCCTGACAGCAGTAAAACATTGTTTTCAATGTGGTTGTACAGGGGTAAATGAAAGCATAGTTTAGCTCATTTAGTTTCTTTTATGGGAATAACGTATATCATTGATTTGTCAGACAACTTGAAGTCCTCATACTTGAGTAATATTTATTACTTGTTAAATTGTCATACCATCATCATTATTGACTCTCAACAGTACTGAATATTTAGTAATACTTTTGAACGGGAAGTATATGATAAATGCTACGGAACTCTGGACATTTCAGGAGATTGAATTTGTACATGTAACTAGTGCACTCCACTATATTGTAGATTTATTTATTTGGCTCTCTATTGTGATAACACCTCCTGCAATATTAAAGTCTGTTGCATTGTCTGCCTGCTTATTTAACTACTTCAGCTAGGATCAGTTTAATTGTTACCCATCCCTAAAGCTAAAGGAAATGCTATTGGTTAGGAAATCTTGCCTGATGTTTTATTCCTCTCCACAGGTTATTATGCTTCACCATTACAATGAAGTGTTCCTATTATAGGCCTAATCCTGCTTTTCTTTCTTACCCCAAATATCCATTCAAGTAAATGAGAGTTGGGGTTAAGTAAAGAGTGTAGTATACTCCTGAGGGAATTCTAATTAAATATTCTGCATAAAAAAAAAAAAAATTCTGCGCACAATATTTTAAAATTCTGCATTTTTTGTCGAAATAACACAATATAATCACACCATTTTCAATTATTTGCTGACAAGTATTTTGAAATAAATTACCAAAATAATTGAAAATGGTATAATTATATTGTTAGTGTTTCTGTGTTATTTTGACAATTAAAATATGCAGAACTTTGCAGAATTTTAATTTTTTTTTGGTGTGGAATTCCCTCAAGAGTATCAGGGTTCTGTGTGGTGCAATCGATCTGGGGGGGGGGTCTGGGTGCAGGGGGAGAATCTGGATGCACAGGGGCTCGGTGCACAGTTCCGGAGGAGTGAGACTCTGCAGGGGAGTCCAGGTGAAGGTGGTTAGGGCTCCGTTGGGGCTGGAGGAATGGACTTTGATGGGGCAGGGGGGTCAAGGTGCAGTTGGTTGGGGCTCAATGGGGTGGGAGGTCTGGGTGCAGGGGGTTCCTGAGGCAGGGGGTGAGGCTTGGCAGGATGGCAGTTTGGGGGACTCATGGGGGGGGTTGGGTGCGGCGGGCTCCTGATGTGAAGGGGCTCGGTGGAGGGAGGGTTCTGGGTGTGCAGGTGGGGGGAGGGGTCACTGTACAGGGAGCTGCTCCCCCTGTCTGCCCAATCCCCATGCATATTGCCCCCCTTCCCCCCCCCAGCCTCATCCCCCCACACCTGGAACCCCCCCCTCAAGTTTCACATTCCACCCCCCCTCCCTCCCTGCCAAGCTCAGCCTGAGGTTGGCTCAGTCTAAGGGACATGCTCTGCAGAACCTTACATGTCTTTAGAGCTTCAGTAGGGCTTTATGAAAGTCAAATGCTCCAGGACTACAAACACATAGTAATTGTTTATAGAGAGCAAGAAAAATAAAACTTCAACTTCCTGTGATATATTGTGTATCATCTATATGTTACACTCCAGTAACTTCAAAACTACAAGTGCTTAAACTAAAGACTAAAATATAAAACTAAAATATAATTTAGTTAGTAAAAATATACCTTAGTTATAATAAAATGATAATAGTGGAATTTGGCAACAGAGTAGCTAATAAATACTACACTTCTGAAATGTGACTGGAATCCAAGTACATACTATTTTACTGTGTAGTTAAGCATGTGGCAGGACATACTAGAGCAAGATTTTCTTTTTGTCTTTTCAGTGGAAAACTAAAGTTCTTTGTTTAAGTGAGGCCTGATGGGAATTTTTAAAGTAAAAACAAGGAGCTAAAGAATTAATTCCATTCCTTTTTGCCAACTATTTTTCTCCTTCAAGCCAAATTATCGATTAATGGGGCATTAAATTTCAAATACTACATAGATGTTTTCTTACCCTTTTTATATAGGGTTACTTCAATCATTTCTAGCTGGTACTTCAAATACCGAGATATTCCACAAAGAAAGAGAATACCCTTTCCAAAGTTTTGGCCTTATAACAGTAAAGGTCAATGCTATGAAAGACAGGAGATTTACATATTTAGTCCTATTTCTATTTTTTTAGAAATCTCCTCCCATTCCCCTATAGCCTTCTTTGTTCTGAATCTCCGTCCTTTGTCATCTTCATTAGCAGTCTGGCACAGCTAACTGAATACTTGACCATATTTTTGTCTGGCTATAGTTAAATAGTGATCTGACAATAGAATACTTTTCGCTAGGTTTCCTTCTTCCCCCAGGGAACAATACTTCAAGGGCAACCTGCTTGTCCAGCATATGAACATGTGGAAAATCCACTGCTATGCACTAATGATTTTCAGATGGGCCATTGTTGCTGAAAATTATCCCAAGAGTAGCAACTTCTCCATTGTAGCACCTAAGTATTTTGAGACCACATTGCCAATACTTGGATCTGGAATAAGACCCTTACATTAATGTGTGTAGTGGTGACATGCTACATTGCATATACCTAACAGTAAATATTTTGAATCAAGAAAATAGGTAAATTTTCCTGCTGTGGCTTCGTTGTAGTCTGGAATAATCCTACATTTATTTCAGCATAAAAACTTAAACATTGGAAAAAGTAAGATTACGCCAATGATCCACGACAGCAATGGCAAAAGCATCCTCAATATTGTTTATAAATTAATTACTTTCACACATTTGCTTTAAATATTTATGGGTAATGTTGCTTCACACTTGGGAGAGGAGAATGAATTTTAAATTTCAGTTTCTGTAACTGTTCTGCTCAGAAAACACATTCTTTTTAAACAACTTTCACTTTTAATCTATAATTAAAGCCAAAGTTTTCTTTTAATTTTAAAAGCTTGTCCTTGGACTAAAATAACATGGAACATTTTTAAACATCGATCCAAACTGCTGTAGATACATTTTATTTAAACCACAGAGCCTGCAGTTAGATTCCTTACTTTGCCAGACAGACTACAAATTGTAACTGTGGCAGTAATGACTGTGAATTTCTGGATGCTGTTCTACCAGTAAGGAGGGTTGTTTTTCTGGAGTTATTTCTCCCTTTGGGCCCTATTCATGAATGACTTAATCCCTGTGTATTATCAAATGTTGTGCAAGTTACTGTGCACAGAAAAATCATGCAATGCTTCTCTCCCTTATGTTCCTTACATGGAATTGGTATGCTCACCTTGCAGGCACTTGGATGCAGAAAGGATGGAAAGCCAGCGGCAGCAAAAAAGCATGCGAGTGAAATAAAAGGGGTGAGGCAAAGAAAACAGATAAAATTTTGAAAAATTGGGTGTGCACATTGGACTAGTCCTTAGACTGATTTAACTTGCCCAAGTAGCACCAGCTGGAGATGGAACAGAATTTAAGACTTGGCAGTGTTACAGGGGTAATATTTTCACCATGAAAAAAATGTTCCAGAGTAGTTTCCAGTGTATTGGGTACAAACATGATTCTTTTATGCATGTCTTTTATTCAGCCTGTTTCTAATGGAGATTAAATATTTATTGTAGTGATGGGTAGACCTCAGAAGGTTCAGAAGTTCAGTGCATATTATATTTTTCTGAACTTCCTGGGCCAAATTAATTCATGGTGTAATTCTACTGATTCAAGTGAAGTTAAGCCAAGACTGAGTCTGATTCCTCCTTTGTTTGAAATTTAAGACAGAAAGGCTGCCTCACAAGATTTCCACTACTTTATGGTGTTGGCCTGGTCATATACACCACACAAGTAACCTCTCTTATGGTATTTTAATTTTTCTGCTTTAAGACCCAGCAGAAATGAAGGAGTATAGAGGTCAACAATTTTTAATTAAAAAAAAAAAAGTGAGAGAGAGCTTTGTCTAACACTTTTGACCTCAGCAAAGGTTTGGGTTGTGTTAGGTTCCATCCTGGGTGAAGGCTGAGGCTGTATCTTATATTATCTGAACTGTTTCCCACTCTAATTTGTTGTGGCCAGTGCAAGAAAATCCCATATTCCATGGTCATCCAGGGTATTGATTTAGGATAGATCTTTGTTACAATCCTGTACATATTCAAGACTCCCTTTCCAGCAGAGGAATTGGTAGCAAGTGTGTATAATGACTTGATTCACATGCTGAATTCCCATTGCTATCAATGGAAGTTGTCCAGGGCACTATATGGTGTAGTCATTTACTTCTGTTGGAAGAATATAAGAATAACCATACAGGGTTAGACCAGTGATCCATCTAGCTCAATATCCTGTCTTCTGACAGTGGACAGTGCCAGTTGCTTCAGAGGGAATAAACAGAACAGGGCAATTTCGATTGATCCAGTCCCAGATTCTGATGGTTGGAGGATCAGGGACATCCAGAGCATTGGGTTGCACCTCTGGTCTAGCCATTGATGGAGTTGTTCTCCATGAACTTATCTGATTCTTTTTTTAAACCCAGTTGTACATTGGCCTTCACAACATCCCATGACAACGAGTTCCACAGATTGGCTGGGCATTGTGGTGAAAAAGTACTTCCTTTTATTTGTTTTAAATCTGCTACCTATTATTTCATTAGGTGACCTCTTGTTCTTGTGTTATGGGAAGGTGTCACAGGGTCACTCACCACTCTGGCACCTCCTGGTGGGCATTACGTGAATTAGCTCAGTCCCAGCGGGTGCGCTTTCGGGTGATGGTGGCTCTCCCGTCCTCACCTCCGCTTGCAGACCCATTATGGCTCCTTTCGCTCGGCATCTGCTTCGTGGCACAGCCCTCCGGCCATGCCACCCATCCGGTTTCCCCCCCTTTCTGGGGACTCCTCCAGCAAGAGTCCAGCCACTCCTCACAGCAGCTTGGCAGTCCACAGCCAGGCCGCTCCTTCAGCAGCTAGTGAGGGGGGGAAGCCTGCCCACTACTCCGGGCCCTGGCCCAAGGACCCTGCAAACAGCAGCTTCCTGTTACCTCTTCCTTCCAGCACTGACTGTGGACTTACAGGATTTACCCTCACTCTTCAGGTAGCATGTTGTTTGGGCCTCCTGCTGTGTCAGTTCATCTCTATGATATCATGAAGTGGGGGGATAAGCATGAGAAGGAAGAAAGAACAGAGGGGGAGAAAAAGGTATTGTGGCCAGGAGGCAGATAAGGAATGGATAATAAAGAATAGTGAGAAGCTGGTGGGGAAGGATAGAGACTGGGAAAAGGAAGAAAGGAATGGGAAATAAGCACTGGGAAGGAGAGAAAAAAAGGAGGAAAAGGAAAGGGAAGTGTTGGGGGAGGGAGACAGGAAGAGAAAATGCTGGGGAGGGAAGAGAGCTGGTAGAAGTGTTGGGGAAGGCCTGGGGATTCACTGGGGCAAATCTAGGCAAGAAATCTAGGCAAGTTATAGAAAATGTCAACCTTCCTATGGGGTAAATGCAAAGGTAGCCTCATTCTTTACACAGCACTTTCCATGAAAGGACATGCATTTAAGAAATGTATTTCACCACCCAGTCTGTAGCAGGAACCTGAGTCCACTCACTGCATATTTGCACTGTTTTTACATGTAACACGGGTTACAAGTTTTTACAAGTAAGCACACTTTTTCTCTAAAGATGGTATGACCTGGTCAGGATACAATAAGAATAGATACAAATCTTTGCTCAAAATTTAAAACAAACCTGATCTTATTTGGCGTTTGGAAAAGGCTCTGTTGACTTCTTTTTTTTTCTTTTAATTTTCCAGTATGTCTGTACTTCCTGATTTTGGCAGGAAGTGTAAGTGCTGAAATACTATGATAAATGCTGTACTCACAGTGTTCTTGGCCTAACCGAACCCAAACCTGGAGATACTGGAAATCTCTCTCAGAGATTTTAGCCTTATTTTCAGCCTACTGTAAGGTGGTTTGGACATGTTTGGATGCATCTCTGACCCAATATTCCAAATATTTTGAACTTTACCCCATACTTCCTTTTCTGTCTGTCACCTCTGCAAATCGAATGTCTTGTTTTAAGACATTTCAGACCGCCATCTATAAGGCCCAGGAACAAAATTCACCTACCCTATTCCACAGGCTTTGGACAGTTGGTAAGGAGCATTACAGGATCTTAGCCTTCCTCTGAAACATCAAGTATTGGCTATTGGCACACAAGATGGTCCAATAGCCGGATTTGGCATGGCAAATCCTACATTCCCATATAATTCATTTTACATGTATATGCAATTCTGCAGCCTTCTGTTCCCTCTTTCAGTGATGGATCCTGCTGGAGAGAGCTTTCTCGTGGCACAGCAGTGAGTGAAACCTGCACAACATGTTCAGTGTGGAGGACCTCCTGACTACATAATTTTAAACTTAAATGGAACATCCACAGAAACCTTTATTTTCCCTTCCCTCTTCTCTGGCCCAAAATATCACATTTAAAAGAAATAAATTATCTGAATTAAAAATGCAATCTGTGGTGGTGAGTGGGTGGTTCTGTTTACTCTGCCACATTATATAGTACCACTTCTACTCCTTGTTTGGACAGCAGTCACAAGACCTAGATATCAAGCTGTGAAAGTTATTTTTCTTGCAACAGTCATTCTCTTTTTGGCAGGCATTTCTATCAGTGGCTTTGGAGATGCCTCTGTTTTTGTCATGTGGTTGGGCTGATGATGAGATTTCTATGTTGCTTCATTTTCCTGGATTCAGTTGGTCTTTGAGTCTTTTTCAGTTCTGAGTAATTGGCACGCTCTTGAACGCATGCAGATTTGCATCACAACCTAATAAGGTCTTAATATAAAGTCTCTGTAAGAAAATAGCCTCAAAAGAAAGAATTCATTGTGCTGTTCCACATGATAAAAATCTGTTTTCTGTCTCTGCAGCTACCCACATCCAAAAACACATTCCATTTTCTATAACAATTTTCATTTGTGAATCAAGGCATAATGAGAGGAAATGACTGGGGTATAATCGTCCCATCTAGAAACATTCATTTTAGTCCTGTAAACACAGAGCTAGAACTGTGTAAACAAGTGTCTTAATTTTCTTTAAACTGAATATTTTAGATGTCAGAGGTAGACAAGCTGGTTATATCAATACCATATGCTTTTTATTGCATCAGTGGCTGTCTCTTTATTTAATATTCTGATCAAAAAGATTATTTTTCAAAAGCATGTTAATTTTTATAAAATCCAATAATCTCTCTCTCTCGCTTCCCACCCCTCCCCCACCCCATCTACAGTTTATTCTCCTACCCATCACCCTAGTGTCTGAACCCCTTGCATGTAAAATCAATAGCAATATTGAAGTCCCTAGTGGACTTCAAGGAGTCTCTGGCATGTCTCACTTTTTGAGGTCAAAACTCTTCTTCAGGTATGTTTGTACGGATTGGTACAGGTTTAGCAATAGCAGAGAGTATCAGTGAGGAAATGAGTGCTAAGGATTATAATGTATTTATTTATTCAAATAACTAATTTATAATACAAAATACCTGGACCAAATAATGTCTTTAATATTGCAAAATTCCTGTTTCTTCAAATAAGAACCAGGGCTACTTAACTACAAACATTATATGTAAATGTCATCAAACCAAAATCTGCCTGGTCTAAAGAGAAAATTTAGTTTGGATTATAGCATCCAAGAGTGTGAGCAATGTATGCTAATTTTTCATTGTATAAATAACAGCCAGCAAAGTAAATAATATATATTTAATATGCAGTACACATATGTAACTTAGGCACTGTAATGAGGTTTTGCTTCTTACCACTAACATAAGCTTTAATCAGGGGTTTATTCTCTGGAGATAACTGAGCAATATATACTTGCATGCATGTTGTTATGTTACAGAGATGTCTTTTAAAACTGAGTTAAAGTCATCTCTCCTGCGACATTCTTTTCAGTTTGCATTGCAAATTCTGGGCTGCAGCCCGTTGAAGCCAATGGGAGTCTTGCCATTGACTTCAGTTAGGATCAGCCCCTACCTCTACCTAAAATCACCTTTTACCAACATGCAGGATTCCTAACTATAGAATTATTGTTTGTGAGTAACATGTCATGTAAATTCATAAAGGTCATAGAGATCAATCACTTTGTTAAGTGGAAATATTTATGTTTGGATCCCAAAAACGTTATGAATCATTTTGATGCTTTAAGTTCAGGATACAGAGTAAATTATTCCAAAAATTATAGTGGCCAAATATCATTCCCTCCAAACGTTTGTGTAATATCTATTTATCTGTGGGCCGATGACTGCTATGTATAATTAGAGGCAGACTTTGTCGAGTTAAGACTAAGTAAACACAGCTGAACATAGGCAAGTTGGACTACAAGCATTTTTTAGTTTTGCCAACATCATACGACCTTGAAGACTGCTGCTTCTTCACTACAATCTGCTTTCAATGAGAGAGAATTTTTTTTGTTTCAAATGAGTAAGTGTTGATTGGAAATTTGGTTTGTTTAAATTTTTCTTTGCAGCAGAAATGAACAATATGCATGTACCTGGTGGAGGGCATCCTTTCTATTGTTTAGGAATCAGAGTGGTTTCATAGTGGACTGCATCTTGAATAACCTGCTGAAACAAGGAACAATAACATAGCTAAATACATAGTTACACACTAATTTAAAATTCAATGTATGTGAAAGAAAACTTTCTACTGTTTCTGTAGAACTTAAACATGTTTAAGATGTGTGTGTGCACACACACACTTTTTAGCATTCTTAAAATAACATGAAAACTCAAAGAAAATTTTTTGGCTGGGTTTCTAAGACTACCTTTCTTGAGAAACATTTTCCGCAACTCCTGTTTTGCCTCAAGGTACAAAAAGAAAATATAGTGTGATCTTCTCGTAGAGAGAGTGGCACAATTTAAAAATGTATTCATATGGTAATTTGCCACTTTTATATTATCAAGTGCTCAAATAGAATTGCTGTTACAAATCTGATTTTAAAAGTCACATTATTTATCAATTCAAAGAGTCTTGAAAAAAATGAAGTAGTAGAAGCTTAGCTGAAAAATAAATAGATGTTCTAATTTCTGCTAATTTCTGATTACTTAGACAAAGATTTCTGATTTATACAACAGGAGGAGTGATTGTAATGATTTTTAAGTGTTTTCGGTTCTATAAAGCTTTCGTTTTGCCCTAGATCATACATTTAAAAATAATATTAGCTGATTTTGCAGCAAAAATGCATGTGCAGTGTAAGGCCCCAATCTGCCAAATTGTTGCATATTGGCAGACTCCTGCACCCATGTGTAACCCCGTTGCCTTTGATAGAGCCTTTGGGTGATAATGTAATACAAAGATATAAGAAATGTTACATTATTATTATCATCAGTCTCCCTATCTCATGTTTGTGAGGCACTGATCACTATGGCAACTAAGGGCCAATTCTTTCAAAGACTTTAAATCATATCCAGTTTTTAGATCTAGTTTCAAGAAATTGTTGTTAGGTGCTGCTTTTGATAACACGGTGCTTGATTCGAAGGGGCGATGACCCCCAGTCACGGAGCTAGACTTCAGTGAGAATCACAGATGCGCATCGCTCCTCAGACTCAGTTGTGGACTAGTTTGCACTGGGCAGGGCAATGAGCAGCTTGCTGAGAACCATACTTAATAATAAATATGATTGATACAGTCTTCCTGTCAGGTAGATGAGGCTGTGCTGATATATGGAAAACCTTGTTTCTATGGTTTTCCATATACCAGCACAGCCTCGTTTATGTATGTATGTACAATCTATGTACTATTGTTTTATCACCTGCTATCTAAGACCTAGGTAATAATTATTAATAATAATTATTATCATCATTTAGGTTCAATTTCAAATGGGCAATACAGTTTCTTCAAATGAAATTTTTTTTGAGTGATCTCACACAATCAGGAGAGTGATTTTTATTTAGAGCACAGACAGTCCCAGAGCTAATCAGAACAACATCCCATTAATAACCCTATTGTTTTAGATGTTGTGTTTTTTTCATTTCTCTGTTTGAAAATGATTTTATGTTTTTGTTTGAGTTTTGCACGTTAGGAGCCTCTTTTGTTCTGTTCAGTGTTTGACTTTGTAAAAAGTCCTGTTCTTGTGAACAATTGTCCATAGAGACATTTTACATTTGTACAGTGGATAGCCAGCCCCTTTGCACTGGATAGTAGTGGGGACTCTCTGATAATGTAGGGATGATAGAGCTGGCTCCTGTACCAACTGCCCCTCTTCTTGTTTCTGAGAGCATGCTGGGGGAGAGTGAGGAGTTGAGTGAGGAGGGGTATGAGAGGTGTGTAATTCGTTTTAGGGACCATAGCTTAGAGCAGTTCCTAGACCAGGGCCAGGGGAGCTTGAAAATGAAGGAGTCATAACAGAGCTGGTCTGAATTTCTGTTTGGTGGGAAATTTTAACATTTCATAATTTGTTTTCAGTTTGGTTCAAAACTGAATGAAATATTTTTACAATTTCCCATAAAATGGAGTTTCTGAAAAATTCAAGTTTTGCAAAATTTTCTGAAGCAATTTTTTTGTCCAGTTTGAAATATATTTTTTTCCGGGAGTTTTCATTGAAATCAACAAATTTTTAAATGTTTGAATTTTGATAAAAACAGCATTTGTCACTGAAAAAAGATTTTGATGAAAAATTTCTGACCAGCTGAAGGCAGAAGCTGCTGCCTGATGGCCCTTTCCCACTCTTCCAACCTTTTCCTGTTCTGTGCAGATCTTAGCAGAGGGAGAATCTGTCCATACATGTCTTATGTCAATGTTAACAGACAAAACTCTTTGCAACTTTTCCTCAAACTCATTTTAAAGTAATGCAAGTCTCTTGCAAACCCCCAAATGCCATTGGGTTTGAATATCCGCAGTTACTATACCCGTTGTACAAATAGGTCAGTTGAGCCACTGGGAGGCTACCCAGGTCACAGTCAGTAGCATAATTCAGACCTGAACCCAGGAATCCTGACTCCCAGACCAGTGCTCTTACTGCTAGCTCACACCCTCCACCCTCCTCTGAAAGCTAGTTTCTTCAAGATCACTTTCTCTCAAAGCAGTAGTATCTACTGTGAAACAAACCTCTTCTCATTTAGACCAGTCAGGCTTAGGAATGGTGCCAACATTCTTAAAGAATGATTTAGTAGCCAACAAACATCTGCAAAGTCTGTAAGCCTGTCAGAAACAATAACATTAGAAGTATAGATCCTATCAGAAGGAATTCCCATAGTTCTGACAAGGCATTCAGTACAAATATTTGTTTAGTCCTCCTTACTCTCATTCACCTCACCACAGACAGTTTCAAATGTTTTGCCGAAAGAACCATTCAGTTCTCCTTAGAGCTCTTCGGATCCAAAGCCTTCACAGTGTCATATACAAATCTATCTACTACTGTTTTAAGGCCTCCCACACATTAGACACTATTCTGGAGTAAAATGGCCTCATCTGTTTTACAACTTCCAATAAGTTAACATTTAAAATGTAAAGATTCCTCTGCTCCTCAAGAACACAAGCTAAGCTATCTATCTCCTGATACCACACCCACCACCATAGCTGAGTTTGAGAGCTCTTTCAAAGATCACTTTCTTGATGGCACACTGAAATTGCATCATGCTAGACTCCATATGGGGATTCCATCTTCTCACATCTGAAGGGAGGGAATCTCCTGGTACAAAGACAGACCCAAACCTTCCTTTGCATACAAGCAAGTGGTTGGAGACCTTGAGGAGCAGAGGTATTTCTGCTTCTCGTGAACTCTGGACAAAATTTGTGAACTCCTTTTTGCTGCAATATCCTTCTCTCGTTTACCTTGTTTGTTGTATTCTTTTTCATTCACTCATTTAATGGGAAGAATGGGCTCCTCCGAAAGCATAGCATCTACATCGACAAACATTCCAGTTTGTGGAAGTCTCCAAGGACCTGTTATTTGGAAGGTGTCTGGGAATATTTGGATAAGAAACGTCTAATAGAAAAGATAAAGGTAAACTGAGTTGTGGTGAGCGGAGGAGACAAAGAAGATAAAACACAACTTAGGATCTTCTAAATTGTATTAGCTGGTTATATTGTATTCTAGGCTCTCTCCTAGGTTAAAAACATACCCAGAAAATATAATGTACCGGAGACTTATAGGCGGGGCTGGTAGCACTGCCTGTTAGTAAGGGTCCTGTGATTGATGTCGGTGCGGTGGAGAGTTACAATGTCACTGGTCGGCCTGGGTTACACCTCTGCCACTGGGGAATTAGCGGTGGGAAGAGCGCCAGCCAGCGTCCGGCACGCGCCCCTCGGGCAGGGGAGTGCCAGCAAAGGTCCATAGCGCGCCCCTCAGGCAGGGGAGTGCCAGCAAAGGTCCATAGCGCGCCCCTCAGGCAGGGGAGCACCAACAAAGGTCTGTAGCATGCCCCTCAGGCAGGGGAGCGCTGGCAATGGTCAGTAGCGCGCCCCTCAGGCAGGGGAGCGCTGGCAAAGGTCCGTAGCGTGCTCCTCAGGCAGGGGAGCGCCGGCAAAGGTCCGTAGCGCGCCCCTCAGGCAGGGGAGCGCCGGCAATGGTCAGTAGCGTGCCCCTCAGGCAGGGGAGCGCTGGCAAAGGTCCGTAGCGCGCCCCTCAGGCAGGGGAGCGCCGGCAAAGGTCAGGGGCGCGCCTCTCAGGCAGGGGAGCACCGGCAAAGGTCAGGGGCGCGCCTCTCAGGCAGGGGAGCACTGGCAAAGGTCCGTAGCGCCTCTCAGGCAGGGGAGCACCGGCAAAGGTCCGTAGGGTGCCCCTCAGCTCCAGCTTCCCCTCCGGCTCCTCCAGTCCCTCGGGGTACTCGGCAGCGGGCAGTCCTGGCAGCCTCAGTCCTTCCTCCAGGTGAGGTTTCCACTGGTCCAGGGCCTCCCCTGGCGTGGCAGCAGAGTCTGAAAGGAGCAGTCTGCGTCTGCCTCCCTCCCTGGTGCTGCCCTGACTGAGCTAAGGGCCCCGCCCTTTATACTTCCTGTTCCACCCCTCCCCTTCCGGGTGTTGGAGTGAGCTTGGCCTGGCCCTGCCCTTTCAGGCTGAGAGAGCGGCCCTTTACCCTCAGGTTCGGAGGGCAGCCACACTTGGTCCCTACAGGTCCCTGACACTTCCCAACATAAGACCTTGTTTTCACTTGCCCAGAGATTTCCTGTGCTAGGAGTCTGCCTCATGTTTAAAGCTTTAGGAAAATTTGAGCCAAAATGGTTGAGCCATTTCTGAGAATGAGGTGAGGGAAAATACATTGCTTTGCCTATGTTAAAATATTTCTTGGAAATGTTCTAGTGCCCTCATGCTTTGGAGAAAGGACTTGAAATTTGGTATGAGCGTAGCCTTTGTATCAGGGATGTGCCTTTTCCCATCACTGTGAAAATCCATCCAAATTTGGCAAAGTTATAAGCCTTTTGAAAATTGTGGTTTGCACATTCTAAGTAGAGACTGCCTGGATTTTAGAAGCTAAATACTCCAAAGATTCTTTGTGCACCCTAGGACTGAGCAGGACTTTCCCTGCAATTGCATCTCTAGGCTGCTGTGGGCTGTGTTGGATTGGGGTGCAGGCGGCTGAACTGAGAGCAGAGAGACTGTCTCTCTGAGAGCCAGACAAGGGGAGGAGAAGAGTAGATTGGGTCAAGGAGCTGGGATGTGTGTGTGTGGAAACTGGGACTGGAAGTTGGGATGGGAAGAGACTAGACCATACCGTTTTTTTCCACAGGAGTCCTGCCTCGTTTAGTGCATAGGATGGATGGTGCTCATTTAATGAAGAGCTGTTCAATATTTTGTTTCTCCTCATCGTGTGTGGCCCTAGGCCTTATTTATTGCATGCTATTCAAACCCTGCTCTGAAAACAGAATGATTGGTTTCCTCATGGGTTTTCTATGGTGCCTATTGCTATAGTATCTGAGTGCTTCACAAACACTAATGAATTTATTTTCACCACACCCCTGTGAGGCAATGGGTGTGGTATTATCCCCATTTTACAGATGGGGATCTGAGGCATAGAGAGATCTCCTAATATTGGGTGCCCTGTTTGAGATGCCCAGGACCTGATTTTTCAGAGTACTTAGCATTATATAGCATTTTATATGCTCAAAGCACAGCTCTCATTGACTTTAGTTGCAGCAGTGAGTGCTCAGCACTTCTGTAAATCAGACCCCAGGGTCCCAAGTCAGGTGCTCAGAAAATGAGGAACACACAATCAGTGACCCCCTGTGAGATGTTGGTTTAAGTGACTTGCCCAGCGTCACAAAGCAACTCTGAGTTAGATCCCAGGGGGACTAAGGCACCGAACTACCTCCTTGAATTTCCCAAATTGTCTCTGCTAAAAACAAAACAAAACAAAATTCTGAAAAAATCAAAACATTTTGTTGTGAAATGTATGCAATGAAGCATTTTGATTTTTTTTAATTCAAAATGTCTTTTCATGTATGAATTTCTGTCAAACTGAAACCTTTTGTTTTGGACCAAATGAACCATTTAGTTCAGCGCAAAACAGATTTTTTCCAACTTTTTGGTTCAAAAAAATTTCCTTTCAGGTCAACTCAAAACAATTATTTCTTGTGTTTTGGGACTCCCAATGAATTGAGAAATCTGTTGTTTGACCTTCTCTGATCTGAAACAAGTTGTTGGGGCCCCATTAAGCTCTTTCCCCTCTTGAAACTGGTTCAAAAGTGCTGTGATGAGTGGGTCAATGTGTGCATGTGAAGGTTCTCTGTATATGGGTGAAATTTGCCCTTGCACTGTTTATGCACCATTGAAGCCCTATTTTAAGCCTTTCCTATGTGATTGCATAGGTAGCATATATGTCTAGGCACAACTTAGGTGACTGTTTTGAACATTTGGCTGTAAAAACTATTACTGACATCCATTGTCCTTTGAAATGGACATTTTTTGTGGATTTATATTTAGAAAGATCATGTCAAGTGCTCCTTTACCTTTTCTTCAATCAGGTGTATGCAAGAGAGAGAAACAATTAACTCCTTTCCCTCTTCTGACTTGCATGTTTCACTCTGTGATGCTGGATAAGTACACTGTGGAATCAGTTCTGGCACTGGGTTAGAAATTCTGATGCATGGACTGATAATAGGGTGTCTTGCAACTTACATGACTTTTGTACATTGTATAAGCATGTTTTGTTGTTGTTGGGGAGGGCTGACTGGGGATGTGGGAGAACTGAACAGCTCAGGGGAATGGTTATGAGCAGGGGCCCTGGAATTCTGTGCAACATTTTTGTGAATTCTGTGGCAGGAGTCTGAAAACATCCTGTGTGTATGCATTTATATCATAATATTATACCGTGTATATAGGGTCTGCTCCCAAACCCACAGCCAACTAGCATAACAAAATCATATTTTACTGCCGTAGTGTCAACATAGTGTTGAAAAATGACTTTGAAACCCACTCCTTTATCCCTCACTTTTAATGAAAAACAATTGGGGCTTGCCATGGAATATAATAGAGCTTACCCTGGCTGCATTTAACTTTAACTTTTTTATTTTAAAAGCTTTATTTTAATCTTTAAGAACTCCTAGTTATAGTTTTCAAATAGAGTGAAAATCTGAACATGTCTGTCTGCAGTACTATGAGGATCTTGGCTGGGAAGGGGATATTTTAATATTAAAAATAAAGAAAATAAATACATCCAGAAAATATCCTCTCTTCTTACCTCTTACTCCCTTTCTCCTCATGGACTCTCACTCTCTCCCCACTCCCCCATTTTAAAATCTCCTTACAACCCTCAGTTTGCTGACAGCTCCCCACCAAGATCAACACTTCCCATTCTCTGTTATAAACTCGACAGAGAAAACTTCGTGCTCTTGTGTCTCCAGAGACTTGAGTGAGTAGATAGGCCTTGTACCAGTCCCTGAAGGTTAACATACTTGGGTCTGATGTTCCAGAGCCGGAAGCGAATTCCAGAGGTGAAGGTTTCAGAGAATGCCTTGTCCCAGCCATTCAAATCTAGGGATGATAATCTAGAGCAGCACTATTTCCAGCTGTCAATTGGGTGCACAAAAGGAGGTGATTTCTGAAACAGGCAAGACTCGAACCATATAGGGCTTTATAGAATCGATCAATACCAACACCTGGGTTTGCACCCTGAAACAAACTGGTAGCTTATGCAGTCTGTGGAGAATAGGTATAATATGATCCATGTGAAAAAATGTTTCTGCACTAGCTGAAGTTTAAGTGGTCTACAAAGGTACTCCCATGCACAGAACATTGCAGTTATTCAGTCTTGAGCTGGCAAATATATGAATAATTAGTAAGGCCTATATCCAATAATCTCCATACCCACTGTCATCACCATATTGGTGGCACTGCAGCCCACACTATCTCACTCTCTTCCAGTGGCCTCATATACATTTGAATCAAGAAAGGGGACTGCTAGATTTCGATACTGTGGTACCCTACATGAGAGAACCATCAGAGCAGATGAGCAACTCCTCACAGCAAAAAAATCTCTATAAATAAATACAAATCTATGTTTAAATGTCCCAATACCACTCTCTGGAATCTCTCCATAAAGCGGTAATGGGGCCATTCAAACACAACTCTCTTCCACCTGCCCGTGTCCAAAGATAAATCTGAGAGCAGCTGACAGATTTAAGAAGGACAGTACAGATATCTGCATCTTTATCTGGTGACAGAAAGAGATTATTAGCCAGGAAGACCAGTTCAGTCTCTATATTGTAGCCAGATCTAAAATCAGATTGAAAGGGGGTTGAGGCAAGGTGTTGCTGGAGCTACTTCATCACAGCCTTCTCAATAACTCTCTAGCATACAGAGAGGGTAATCATCAGTGAAAACATCAATTTAAGGAATTGGTCTCCTGAGCATGGGGCTAGAGATCATTCATTTGAGAGTTTCTGGCATCTTTCCTCCTCCAGCTCCACAAAATAAGGCATTGACAAATTTCTGCCAAGTGTGAACCCAGTATATGCTTAGGAGATTATACCAGTATGATGGACGTGGGTCCAGTTCACAGGTCATAGCCTGATATTCCTCTGGCAGTGCAAATTGGCTGTAAATCAACCAGCGCTTCTCCCCTGACCTAACATAAATAATTCTGTCAGTGGCAGCCGGTCTGTTCAAAATCTGATCAACCCTGTCCACAAAGCAGATAGAAAATTCCCCATGGGAGAAACATTTAATTCTGATTCCAGGTGGAGACAGGCCAGATTCTCTAGGCTGTAAACTGCCTTGAGCAGTCATAGAATCATAGAATATCAGGGTTAGAAGGGACCTCAGGAGGTCATCTAGTCCAATCCCCTGCTCAAAGCAAGACCAATTCCCAACTAATCATCCCAGCCAAGGCTTTGTCAAGCCTGACCTTAAAAACCTCTAAGGAAGGAGATTCCACCACATCCCTAGGTAACCCATTCCAGTGCTTCACCACCCTCCTAGTGAAAAAGTTTTTCCTAATATCCAACCTAAACCTCCCCCACTGCAACCTGAGACCATTACTCCTTGTTCCTTGTAGTTCTGCTGATTACAAATTTGCAGATGCTAATGATGGGGAGATGGGGAGGGGGGACTTTCTTCACTGCAAAAAACAAAAACAAACTATATACAAGCAGTCAGATTCAGAGTGAGATTTCCATTCTACCCTCCTCCCTCTGTAATTTATCTGTCATGGGGCTTCTGTAGAACAGCGAGACATGGAGCAGGGGAGCACAAAGGGAAAAGGCTTTTTGAAGCCTTTGCACCAGTTTCTGGGGTCAGAAGATGATCATAAATGCTCTACAAAGCAGTTTGATAAAATGGCCCATTAGCTGAACAGAATTAGTCCTCCAGAAAAAAGTATATTGTTCTGAAGGATCAGAACAGTAACACCTAGTCTCCATTGATTGAGTACAGAGACGGGTCAACTCACATTTCCTCCATTCATGCCAGATGAACTGCTGTTTACTGAGTTTGGGTCTTTCAGAAGGTACTACCTGCTCTGCATGGATATTAAATGACACTCTTTGTAAGAGTAGGAGAATGGCCTAGTGTTCATGATTACAATTGTCTCTCCATTCTGTGGCGTAGCATGCTCTACGCTGATTGCTTGCTACCTTCGTGCTCCAAAGGTGGCTCAATTTTAGTGATGTTGAATGGTTTATGGTTTACTTTGGGATCCACTGGGAGGAAAGGAGCTATATCAATGTAAATTAATATAATAATATTAACTCCACTGAACCCAGCTTTCCCCTCTGCTTTCTCACACTGCTGTTTAAGTCATGTACCATTAAACTGTGGTTTGAAAAGCATTATACAATCAAGGTATGTCTGTAACCCAGAGAATTATATCACATCACCACTAATTTACATACACATGTCAACTTTATTTTTCATTCAGCTGACTCCTATTATTCCTCATCCCTCTTCCTCCTTCTGTTTCTTTCTTTTGCTTGTTTTGAAAATGCTGGTCAACACACGTGAAACCAGGGTCTCCCAAACCAACAAAAGACAGTGCACAAGAGGAGGAAAGAGAAACAGTTGAGTGCTGCTGCCAATTTTAAAATGAAGATTGTTATACATGGCCTTTTGTCAACCCAGCAAATATTTTACAGTATTCACGATTTAGGGCCAAAGAGACCCTTTTGATCAGAGATGTCTTTATTTCTGGAATAGAGAATGTATAATTCATAAGGAATCTATACATTCTAAATATGTTTCAGTCACATGAGATTGACTTCCTGTGTCTCAATTTCCATGTTGGTTTGTTTTCACTATATAATAATCTGTAACCTTCTCTTTTTCTCTCTTCCATCCTCTAATACACGCCCCTTCCCCTTTGAATTGCAAGCTCTATTTGCTCTGCATATTCTAAATGATAACAAAAAAGCAGGGTTTGGCACACAAAGGCACATAAAATAGGATGGAAGGTGGATGTGCGTCTCTTAAGCAGGACGCAGCATAATTGATAGTTTTTTCTTTAGTTGCTCACTAGAGGGAACTTTGGTGAAGCTGTTCATAATTTCACAAGTGCGTGCTGTAAGAATAATATTGTCAGATCAAAATGAAGACTAAGCTGTAGCTGTAATTTATATTATTGAAAGCATTGTTCTTAAATTCCAGCCTCTTTCCATACTGGGGCTAGACTGAAATAACTAGACAGGCCTATGAGTGTTTCTAAAATAACTGAAACTGCTGCAAGCATGTCAAAATAATGAGACCTTAGTTTGCTGGGGTCTGTCCTAGTTGCACGGACTGCTCCTGTATGCCTGTCCTGGCTTTTACACCAATTCCTTCTGGGGCATTGGACAAGTCATGTAAAGGGACACTGTCAACTTAAAAAACCACATTTCTGTTTGTAAAAGTTTTGCCTGTTATTGTTACAAGTAAAAGCTAAGATAAATGTAATGGAAAGACACTGGAGAAAAAAAACCTTGCTCTTTCCTCAGTTTGACTTAGTGCACCTGACAGCCTGTTCTGTCTAGCCAGTTTCCCTGTATCTCTTGTGTAGTGAGTTATTCAGTTTGTGTAGGTCTTTCACACTGTAGCAAGGGAGAGAAAAAATATTTTTAAAATAGGCAACTGTGCTGATGAAAGTACTAAAACTGTTAGGAGGGCTCAGGACAGGCACAGTAACCAAAATAAATGACTTTTAACTTTTCTTTTGCAGTTGACGAGGTTTCAAGTGAATAGTGTCACTTTCAGTACGTTGTGTCTCATTTTCCCCATCTGTTCAAATGAAGTTAATAACAGTTACCTCACGAGAGTGTTGTCAGGATTATTAATGAGTTAATACTTTTACAGAACTTTTAATATAAAAAACAGAATAGACTATATGTGTGATATATTAATAATGATAATTATGTGACTCCTGAAAAACACCATACTGCATTACAGAGCTATTATTGTCCAGTAACTATAATCTTGGCACTGAATGCTATGAGTTTTAATGCTTACTCTATACTGAACACTTCTATTAATGGAAAGGTATATAGGATCCCATTGGTAGGAGATTTATTGGTACTTCCTGCTATAAACAACAGGGAACAAATATTCAGCCTAGCTAGTGTCTTTGGGTACATGGTGGGAACACAATGAAGCATTCCTGGCCAATCAGAATCTAACCCTCTTGAGTGCTTATGCAGTTGGGAGCAGACAGGAACAGCAGAAAGGAAGGTACAACAACAACAACATTCATAATTATTTATTATTTATGTTGTGGTAGCTCTTAGAGACCCCAGTTGTAGGTCAGCGTACCCTGTACTAGACACAATACAAACACAGAATAAAAAGGCATTTCTGACTGTTGCTGTTTAATTGTCTTTCACCCCAAGGACCCTGAAGTATTTTTCAAAGTGTACACAGAAATCACTCCTCCCATCACTGAAGTGTATCACTCTTTGAGACTTAACCCAGTACCTTTTCAGTAGCACACAGAAGAAGAATATTGTATGCAGTTGAAATGGGAGGACATTTAGAAAATGTGATATTTGGAATTCAATAGAAAGTGTTATGCAGTTGATAATGACTGCAGGTGCCTGTCATGTAGTATGTATTACTATACATTTATCTTTACATATGCAGTGTTGTTATAGCCGTGTTGGTCCCAGGATATTAGAGAGACCTGATAGGTAAGGTAATGTCTTTTATGGGACCAACTTCTGTTGGTGAGAGAGACAAACTTTGGAGTTCTTCTTCAAGACATAGTTGTTTATACAGTGCTTTTCATATGTAAAGTGCTATGGAGGTCCTATAATTTGGTAATACTGTACATAGTGCATGACATGATATTGGCTTGTTCTTTCATCAAGCTACACAGGGTCGGTAACCAAAATATTATACCAAAGCCAAATGTGGACCAGAGACCTTTACAATGCAGCCTGTAGTTGTATTATTTTTTAGTAAATAAGCTTGGCTCATTGAGGCTTAAGATCCCAGTATGTATTGCTCCATCCTGATCAAACCAAAAGGAGAGTCATGCCTCTATAGTAAAGAGAAAGATGTCTGCAATCAGATCTACTTTATGCAAATTAAGATAGCTCCTATGCTTATGGCTACTAAATAGGGTAAATCTGGGGTATCCCTGCTATTCTGAATAAAGTACTGGTCATATTTGGGATCTGCAGTTCAAATCTATTTTATAGTAGTTATGGGTCAAGATTAAAATGCTCAGTCTGTACATTGCTGGTGACCAAGTGCTCACCTCAGTATGGTCAATGGGATTTCGTATGTTTGGCATTATTAATTCATTCCTTGAAATACCATTGTCAAGGATAGTATTCCGTGCCAGTGTCATGCCATTTTTACCATTGCGACTGAAAAGGATCTGTCTCTTTGGAAAAGGCACCAGTTTCAGGAATACATTATATATTCTGGCTTTCAGCATTCAAGATCACCATCTCCTTTGTTGTTCAGAAATACAGCGTTCTGTGGGTATTTTTTTACATTCAGAAGTTGTTTTCACCCATGTGTTGTCTTTGCAGTTAAAATATTCTGATTAGTTGGTATTCAGATACATAGAATGTCAAAAGACATGTCCAATACTCAGAGAGACAGAGTGGGACAAATTACGAGGTGAACAACAAACAAAATGTAACTTTGCTTTGTGAATTTGGTCCAGTCATTTTAAAGACTTGATCTTCCAAGGTGCTGAGCAGTCCTAGAGACCCTCAATTCCCCTTGACATCAGAGGGAGGTAAATGCACTCATCACCTGGCTGAATGGGCTCATTAGCCTTTTGGTGCTGCATTGTTCCCATCTATAAAATGGAGACAGTGTTTACCAACCTCAATGGATTGTTGTGAGGCTTAATTAATACTTTTTGTAAAGTGCTTTGAGATTCTTGGCTACTATAGAAGTGCAAGACAAGAAGTGCAGTAGAAACTTGGAGTAGAAGCAAAGGAATTTTGGCAGTAAAAAGGGCCACAACACTAGAAATTAAAGGCTTTCGGAGTTCGTTATACAATCTTTCTCTTTTATCAATTTTTAGCAAGAACTTTGCAAAATAATCAATGATATTTCTATTAGAGTCCAATTTTAGAGGCAAATATTTTAAATAAATCTATTTATTTTTGAAAACAAACCCTGACTGAGTTAAAAAGTTATTTTTATTTAAAACAATAGCATCATATAATGGTAAGTGTCGGTGAGTGAGGACTAGAATTGCATTGTATATACTCAGGTTATTTGAGTGTATTCTAGCTAAAATTAGTGCAATTTAAACTTCTCATGTAGACAAGCCTTTAGATTATATTTTTTGGCTGTGGTACTGTTTTGGTATGACCTTGGGCAATTCACTTTCATTTATATCTAGATGAACACTCCTAAAAAAGATTTGCAAATACTCATTGAAATCAACAGTGGAATTGGAATACTGATCACTATTCATGGCCACGTTCCTCAAATGTTTGTACAAGCAATTTTTTTGTTCACAAGAATGTTTTCCTAAAGTAAAAGTCTCACAGATGCTTGAGTGAGTGTGTGTTCTTATGACAGTGACATTCATTATTTTTTCCCATTTCTATTTGTACACCTACCCACATAGGTTTCTTTATTACAAGGCGGGGCATATTCACCCCCATCCTATTCTCTTAAAATGAAAGAAAATAAATGAATAAGAAGAAAAGAATTACTGTCCACATATCTATTCAAGGGACACCATCATAGGATCTAACCGCATCAGCCACATAATCCAGGGCTCGGTCACCTGCACATCTACCAGTGTGATATATGCCATCATGTGCCAGCAATGCCCCTCTGCCATGCACATTGGCCAAACCAGACAGTCTCTACGCAAAAGAATAAATGGACACAAAGCTGACATCAGGAATCATAACATTCAAACACCAGTAGGAGAACACTTTAATCTCTCTGGTCACTCAATAACAGACCTAAAAGTGGCAATTCTTCAAAAAAAAATAAAATCAAAAACAGACTCCAACATGAAGCTGCAGAACTGGAATTAATTTGCAAACTGGACACCATCAGATTAGGCCTGAATAAAGACTGGGAGTGGTTGGGTCATTACAGAACCTAAACTTAATTTCCCCAATACTAATTCCCCCTTACTGTTACTCACACCTTTTTGTCAACTGTCTGTAATGGGCCACTCTCTTACCACTTCAAAAGTTATTTTTTCTCCCTTGGTATCCTGCTGTTAATTGATTTATCTCATTAGACTGACCTCCCACTTGGTAAAGCATCCTCATCCTTTCATGTATTTATACCTGCTCCTGTATTTTTCACTTCATGCATCTGATGAAGTGGGTTCTAGCCCACGAAAGCTTATGCCCAAATAAATTTGTTAGTCTCTAAGGTGCCACAAGGACTCCTCGTTGTTTTTGCCGATACAGACTAACACGGCTACCACTCTGAAAAGGGTTAAGAAGGTTGCCTTTGTTATACTGGGATGATTCAATACATCCCACCAAATCAAATGTTTCTTCTTCTCTCTGTGACTCCCTCCCTCTGTACAGATCACACATTTTCCCTGCTGAGTCCAGTACTGAAGCAATACCCTAAAATACTGCTAGGGGGCACTGTGCTTTTGGACATTTCATCTTGAAAAGACATAGAAAACTCAGGTCCCTGACCACTTGGGAAGATTTATGAAACTCATAGCACTTTGGAAGAGGAGAGGGTATTTGTTAAGTTTGGCACACTAGCCAAATTCTAACTCATTTAATTATTTCCTGACAGCTTACTTTTCTCCTGCAATGTCAGCTAGATATCGTATTCTTCACTTCCCACCCTGAACTGTTATGGAATATTGCTATGTGCTGTGTTATGCTGATAAACATATGCCAGGTTTCATGACAGAAGTGGTTGCATTCCACTGGCGGATGAAGTGATCCTTTATATATAGTTTGCACAATTACCTAGTAAAGTTTGTAAAGTGTTTTGGGATCCCTTCAGATGGAAGCTCTATTTAAAGAAAAGATCATCCTTGGAATTATCATGGTGGCTGGCAACCAGTGATCAGCCTGATTCCCAAATATATAAATCCCTGTTTGTGGTTTAGTTGCAGACTGGGTCAGGGTCACATTATGTCTTCTGTGGAATCCAGACATACAGACAGGGAACACCAGCACTGTTAGGCATGTGCCTACTGTGCCTAATTGGAAATCCACCTCTGTTTGTTACTGTGGAGAACTTCCTTGAATGAACAATTATCATTCTTGAGTGGGCAAGGGTGTCATTTGCTAAGGGGCAAGTTGCCCCCCAAAGCTTGGTTTGCCTGGCAGATGTTTCATAGGTCTATATGTGCCACTTGTTGCACCCTGGAAATTTTGCAGGATATAGCATAATCACATATAATGTTCAATATGCTGATGCAACTTTCCCCTCCCCTCTCAGAATTTTTCTGAAAAGAATCCTCTGGATGGGGCGAAGGAGAAAATGCCTGTGATGCAACAAAATCACTAAATGCTACTGATCATGTGTGTTTGTTAGTTATGTAAATATGTATCCTTCTTAAATCCCTGTTTGTGGTTTAGTTGCAGACTGGGTCAGGGTCACATTTAAAACCACATACTGTCTTGTCAGTGGAAATTTTGTTTTGTAGAAAATTTACCCTTAGATTCGTACAGGACTGTGATTCTGCTTTTTCATGTTTCTTATCATTCCTGATGTCCTCCGGATTATTTTTTTTAACATCTAGCTCCATCCCACCAGAACCTATAAGTAAGTTTCCAGGGCCAGAGTCACCTTTGTTGAAGCTGGGAGAATTACATCTACCGCCCAAGCCTGGTACACTGTGCTCCAGGAGGAATTCATCCCTCGAGAGCAGATCCCTCCCCATTAAAGTTACCTACTTTGGGGGACTTGCTAGTTATGATACCCCTGTGTCTTTACCTGGCCACAGCCTCTCAAGGTGGACTTTTTGTCATCTGGTGCCTTGCTCAGGGTCTATGCTAGTTCCTCCTGGCTAAGACCCTTGAGTGAATCTGGTCCACAGTATTTCAGGCTCTTTCGTTAGATATCTATACAACTACTTTCATCAAAGACTAATCTCCATTTCAAAAGTAGTCTTATTTCCACCTGAGCCAAGTTAATGCTGGGTCTGGGGTATGTTTTGGGAAATCCTGTGCACAAAATGGACAATAATAGGATTTTCTCTCTGCTTTCAGAAACTTTGGAAAACGGACCCAACAAGTGTGAAAGGTGAGTGAGGGGCTGTCTTTGCCATTTGAATTTTTCTGTGCAATTTGTACCCTGGTCACATGTCATGGTAGAAATGTAATCTGTACATGTAAATGTTTGTTGTTGCTTGAATCTAGCGCAGCTAACAGAAAAGGAACAAGCAAAGATGAAACATACTGGAAGGAGATCAATGCAGCGATGGCCCTAACAAACCTTGCCCAAGGAAAAGATAAACTGCAGGGAACTACCAGCTGCATCATTCAAAAGTCATCACATATATCAGAAATAAAGACTGTTAAAGTGCCATTAGTTCAGCAGTTTTGAGAAATTGTTACATTTTTTGGTCAAATGGACATTCCTCACAGCATTGGTTTTCACTAAAATCCTATCTACAGGTATGAAGCAAATATTGAAAATAGATCCTTTTTACACTATGGTCAGTTAAAAAATTAAAATACACTCTCAGACCCAGACTTTTTCATTGTATTAAATAAAATGTTCAATTGCTTCTATAAAAGGCATGTAAATTATAAAATAAAGTCCATTTTTATCAAAATATTAACTTATTTTATGTTAATCAATGTGCGCATAAAATGTCTGCATTGCTATAACAATAAGTGCCTTGCTTTCAAAAAATAAGCTATAACGTGGGCATAGTACAACACAGTTATGCCTCAAGATGACAATGCCATTAACCTTAATCTTTGTATATTATTTCAAGTGAGCCTAGCAGTCATGGGCTGAACATATTATGCTGGAAGCCCTTGAGAGACTTGTTGTGTATTTGACTTATACAAATTGATGACTGGTGAATCTTAATGAAAATGTTAAATCTTTTTTTAAAAAATCCACAGTATTATTAAAAATTGTACAGTGTGTTTTGTCAAAGTGACCATGAGGTTGTTGTGCATGTTTCTTACCTGTATCTGCAGTGTGTTAAAATACCAAAATAACTTCTTTGAAAAGTGCAATACTGTAGAAAACATACAGGTTTAGGAATATTTCAGTCATTCAAATTAATCTGAATGCACACGTACACACAGACATTGTGATAATTAGAGATTTATAGTGAAGGTTGCAACAAGGCCGTCTGTTCAGTCAATTTGGGTTTCATCCTTCTAAAGCTTTGCTATTGACTTATTGAAGTAATTATATACATAAACAAAACCAATCTCTTCTGGTACCAAACTAAATCTATAGTACAGTTTGTTATTTGTACTGGAGCTCAATAACTTTCCACAATGGAAACTCTTATTACTTTAATATGTCCAAATGCTTTTATTTTGTACATACTGTATCAAATAAGGACAGTTGATTGACAATTCACATTTCAATGGAAAAAAAGACATAATCAAAACTATATATACTCCAAGTTAAACCCCAAATTAAAAACATCTGGGACACGAAACATTGAAAAATATCAGCATGTATCTTAGGAGGGTTTAAAGTCAATGCTAAATCATGCATTAAAAATAACATTTTAAGTCTCTAAACTTGACTGCTATTGAGTGATATAATCAATGTAAAAGCAGAAATTTGTGTTTGGTGTGCTAGGTTTTCTTGAATCATACAACAATATCCTAACCAGTGCTTGAATAAACAGTGGTGAAGCCAAATATAATTTGTACTGAATCAGTTACAGAAAACTGGAAAAGAGCTGATTGTTCCTAGGGTTTGGATATTTTTTCCTGTGGGTAACCTATCAGTGGTTATTGCTAGCTCTTTGATCCTGCAATGTTGATGTTGACAGCAAAACTCCCGTATACTTCAGCGGAAGCAGGATTGGGCCAATAATGAAACTCCCCTACAAGCATAGTCTGTTCCAGTTGCACTAAAATAGTCAAGATATATAGCAAATATCCTTTTTGTGACTTCTAGGACACTTCCTGATGTAACATACTATTATGTTGGGTTTATTTAGGGTACAGTGGAAATGATTGATATGGAAATATTTTGTACATATATATTTTTACTTTGTTTTCTAAATTGCTGATTTGCATTGACATAAAGTGCCAAGCAGGAAACATATGTCATGACTGTATGAACAGTTGAAGTATACCTCTTATTAACTTGCATCATTATGTGTTTAGAATTCCATGACAATAATTTTTGATACCTGAATTTTTGGATTTTTGTCATAATAATGTGAGTTTGTAACTAAGAACAGAAAGTAAATACTTCACTCTTGTTCATACTATTATAAGTTATTCTGGTATTAAATATTTTGTGACAATAAATTGATTGTCTTGTCAAACTATTCTGTTAGATATATTCTCAGTGTTTTATTTGAGTAAATGACAACAATATTTGTCATATTGTTAAAAATGAAAAGTACTTTCAGTGACTTCTCCAGGATAAACTGGAGAAGACAAGCCATTTTAGAAACATGTCTGTCTTTTTTTAAACGATCAAAGCACAAAGAATAGCCTGCAAAAAACATATCAAGTAGGTTTTACAATTAACAAATACTTGCATCATTTCTTGTTACAATTTTCTTTAATTTATTTTTTTCTGTTGCTGCTTAAATGTTTTCTAAAAACATAAATGCTAATAGGTTGTATGTGTGTGTGTGTTTTTTTTTTTTAAATAACAAGGATCATGATCAATGCTGAGCCAACAGCTAATGGAGACTCAATAATTATTTATGATGTAGGAAAAACAAACATTATTAGTATTGCTCTTTTTTGTTTCAACATATTGTAACCATTTTAATAAAATAAATAACTGCAAACCACATCTTGCTGTTTTTGAAATAAATGGTCATTTCTCTTTCCATGTTCTCTCTGTTTTCATGTAGTACTATGGGGTTGTTAGAATGGGGGCAGCATGTGATAAGCAGAGGGAGGAGAGGAATTGTAGCCTGTCTGTTAGTAGCCACCTTGATGAGTGACTGAATGTAGCAACTCACTGCATCCCAGGTGACAGTGGCTGCTTAGCGAGGTCATGGCTACTGACTGATCCTCCTGGCATAGTGTGCTGGGCTAGAGAGAGGAGAGTACACAGAATCTGATTTCAGAGTCTCACATGGGAATTTCCCCTGAACAGTCTCATGCTCATGCTGATGGCTCTGATGCTGCCATTTCTTATGCTCTGACAGATGCTAGGCCTTATTCTCCAAAGCTGGCACAGGAAGGCAATTCTAACCTCTATGTGTCAGTGAAAGTAACTGTGCCTGGTGGAGGAGTCCCCCTGTGGGAGGGTAGCTAGTACTAACTCTGTCTGGAGGTCCAGCTTGTGAAGGTTGTAGCAGAGATGTACTGAATCAGCACATTTCTTTGGCCACACTGACAAGACACCGTCCCCAGCCAGTGCTGCCACTTTTTTGGGCTGCCCAGAATGCCTCTGAATCACGTGGCAAAAGGAAGTTTGTGGCTGACTTTCACCATTGCAGACTTTCCACCCCCAGCATATATGCCAGTTTTTTGTGGCATAAAGCCTGAGCTGTTCTGGGCTGATGCCATTCTGTGCCACTGGACACACTCATGCACGGGCATGAAGGACACAATCTTGAGTTGCACAAGTTAATATCAGGAAAATCGATTTAATCACCTGACAGACTGAAAAACACTGAGCACTCCTAGTGCCCTCTGGCATTTAGTTTTGAAAGTTGCTTCAGCGTTCTTGTAGGGGTGGGGAGTGTGACTAGGTGTGGATCACAGGCCTGTACTGCACTGCAGCATTGCCTTGCTTTCACAACTGTAACAGAAATGTAGCCCAGAGGTGGGATCATGCTGCAAAAAATTTGGATCCCGATTTTGAACATGCAAAGTTTCAGCGTGTTTTGCTCCAGGATATGAGAGATTGCAAAATTCAGATCCAGGTCTGGGGACAGAGTTTAAAGTCCCCCAAAATGTAGGATCTGATTCGGGCCCCATTTCTAAACTCACCTTGTTTAACAAAGAGCGAAATAGTTGGCCACAATACAAATACATTTTTTTAAAAATAAATGGAAAAGAGACATGAATGCCTAATGCTACAGAAAAGTCCCCAAATGCTTCTGTTATGTCAGCTTGGGCTATTGGCAATGGAAGTGGTTATTGGCAGTGGAACTTGGACCTTGCTCAAGGCTAATTTAACTCTCACACCTGACTTTTTAAAGGGAATTGAGATGTGGATTCTTAATGGATGTTCTTTTTACATTTGTGCTCTGGGTCTTCAGATTTTGACTTTCCCTTTCAGCTCTTTTGGACTTGCTTCTCCTTTCATCTTTCTTCCTGTTTGAAAAGTATCCTATTACATACAGATGGCAACTGGACCCTTTATGGCAAAGCTCCTTCTTCTGTCTAGGCCCATATGGGTGAAGGCTATATGAGTTCAGTAGGATAGTACTGAATGACAAAGTCTCCCATTAACTGATATCTTCATTCTCCCATCCCAGTGCTAATTAACAGTTCTCAACATGTGAAGGGCTCAACAGTGTGCTATAAAGACTGTCCAACCAACAAACTGCACTATCTATCACTTTGTTCTTAACTATTACTGCTTTTGGCTATCTTAACTCCCTAAAGGACTGTCAATTTAACCATAACTGCATAAGAACTGCCAAGTCTCATTTTATGAGCTGCTGTTGAGAGTTTAGTTATTTAAGTCTGATATTAAACAATTTTTATTGGTACTTCATGGCAAATGCTTGATTTACAGTGCTGTAAATAACCACAAATTAGGGGCATTTCTTTCCTTTACGGTAAAGGCACATTATCTTGAGAGGCAGAAAGATGGTTTGCAGGTGAAGACCTGGAGTCTATTCCCAGGTCTATCACAGCCTTCCTGTGTGAATTTGAGTAAGGCCTATGTAGCATGAGTTCCAAAAGAAGCCATGGGGTAAACATCAGGGGACTTGAGCTCTCTGTTATGGATGCTTTTAAAAACAAGAATTTTCAAAGCTGTAGTCCAGAATGATCCAGAAGTTCTGAAAATGTAGCCCTTGCTCTGGCTGCCCACACTGCCCGGATGCTCTGAATCTAGGTGAGCTCTCACAGCCTAATGGGTTTTCAAAATGCCACTATCATAATAGGGTATGCAGTAGGGGATCATCTGTCCTATTGGGCCTGCAAGCTGCAAAATGCAAAAGTGTTCCTCGTCTACTCTTGGACCCCAGCTGGCAGCCAACCAGGGGCTATGCAGTGAGCACTGGGTAACGAAAAGAACAAACACAGAACTTGGAAACATACAAGACATCAGAAATGTGTATAATGGGCAGGTGTGTATGGAAAATTCACATCAGTAATAGCTGTCTAGAATACATGCCGGAGAAATGGCACGTTCATGAGGCTAGGGGCAACTGTTGCATATTCTCCCACAAAAGGTGAGGGTGCTGTAAGTACTGTAGCTTCTCTCGTATTGTTCCTTGTTCAGCAGAGGTCATTAAGTCATTTATGTCTGCCCCCACCCCAGGCCAGGGTAGTCCAGGTCTCACAGGAGTATTATGTATCATAGAACAGATCAGGAAAACCCTGTTAACATTTGCAAGGGGTTATTTTAATGGGGTACCAGTCTGATGCCGATGCCTGGTTCTCATTTTGACAAGGTCAAGTGACCTCTCTATGGCCACTTAGGTGGAGCTGGGAACACTGCACTTCTTTGTGTTGACCCTGTTGGAAATTCACTATGGGGTTCAGGAGCCATGTTCTCAAGGAAAACTCTCAGTCTCCTGAGGGAAGGAAGGAGCTAAAGTAGCACACACAATGACTTTTCCATCAGTGTGTTCTCGTGGGAGTCTGTGTGGTGTGCATAGTATTTGCTTGCTCATTCAGGATGACCATAGACTTGCTGGCTCAACTCTCAAACAGTGCAGAAAGGGATACTTTATTTAACACCCAGGAGTCATAGCATAAAGTGGGGACTATGGCCACAACCTCTGTAAACTGCAGCTGATGTTTGAACACAAAAACCATATTCACGAGTGTGTGCTTTCTGCTTTTTTAGGGAGCATGTCCCACACTAAGACCATTTAGGGGCATGTGTGTGCCTTCCATCATGCTTTGCTGTGATGGAAAGTCAGCTATCTTGTGGGGTCCCTGAATGTTTTCTGGTTGTCTGTTGTCCATTGAGAAAGATATGTATTGTGTAGCCCTCCACACCATGGAATTAAGGAAGTCTGCCAGGCGTTGTGAAGCAGCAGATTGGCATATGCCAGAAGCATCCTGAGGGCCTCTATACAGCATTTCTCGGATGAGCCACCGTGGCTGCATGCAGCCACCAGGGGCTTTTCTCGCGGCCACAGCCTCCTGGGCTGTGATGGGGGGGGCGGATGGCCTCCTCCCTGTTGCACCTGGATGCACTGCCTTGATGTTGGTTGCTGGGGCTACTAGCAGGGATTGGGTTCTGCCCCCCTCTGGAGTCACCTGGGGCACAATGCTGGAGGACCAGGCAGCCAGTGAGTTCCCTGCCTTCCCAGGGGTGGTGGGGCTCAGGCTTTGGGCTTCAGCCCTGGGGTAGTGGGGTGGCAGGCTCTGGACATGGGGCTTTGGGCTCCAGCCCTGGACTCTGGCTGTGCGACAGCAGGTCCCAGGCTCCAGCCACATGGCTTCGGGCTCCAGCCCTGGGCGCCGTCCTCCAGCTGCGAGGCTTCAGGCTCTGGTAGCAGGGCTTCAGGCTCCGGTCCCCTGCTACCTCCTCCAACCCCCATCTCCGCTGGCTCCCAATGCCTCCCCCAACCCTCCATCCAGGACTTAATTTGTCTCCAGGCTTGCCAGGGCTGAGTAAGACTGCTGTTAAAAGTGATACTTGTATGTTTGTTAATATCACTTTTCACAACAGACCTACTAGCTAGCAATAAATATATACATGTCCAAAGCGTAATTTGTGCATATTTATTTGGTTTTCCTAAAGCTATTTAAGTATTTTATGAAAAAGTGTGAGTGCGGCCACCAGCAAGAGTTGGTGGCTGTATTCTGAGACCACCAAAAAATTTGTCCTAAGAACCCCTGCTCTAGAAGGACCTACGGACCCTGAGACTCACCAGACCACGTTGTTTCTCAATATGACCTAGCCTGTCCTGAATTTGGTCATTGCCTGCTCCACTGGTTCCTGTTATTGGGAGAGAGGTGGCAATTTCTCCTGACAACAGGACTTCACTCCAACTCCAGGATGACCCGAATGTCCATGGACCAGACTTCCTGCCAATCCAAGACAGGTGCCATCTTTGACATGATAACACTATTTTAGTTCAACCACAGCTGAGCTTTTTGTCCTTTTCCCTCTTCTGCTGTCTTTTCTGTTATCTGTGCTTGTCTGTGTTTGCTTGGGGAAAGTTATAGCTTGGTAAGTAACTGCATTAATATATTCACATCAGCCATGAAGAAAAGTATGAGAGACGAAGCTGATTCTGGAAACCAGGTTTTCCTTGTACACTTAGTAAATAAAGAAGAAGTTTTAACACTGAAGGGGGGGAATGTTGGTTCCTGAGAAGCTGGGACTTACAGCTCAAAAAGACCCCTCATATATTGCATTAGCTAGGGAGCACTCTGACCTTAATGTCTGCCACAGGTGTGATATCATTCTGCAGTTGGGGGACACACAGCAGGTGAAGCGGGTGAGGAGCTCATGCACTTGAACTGCCTGCCCCTGCCAATCAGCCCTTATGGATCTTTCCATTTTCTCTCTGAAGTCTGTTGCAATCCTGGGATTCACAAAGCTGCTGTGGAGGTGAGAGAGGAGCCTGAAGATGGGACGAAATTATGCTTTGTGTGTGAGTCACTTGGGGAGTCTAGGGAAGCTGTATTATCTCCTCCCCGCTTCCCAGTTGCCCTGAGGGAGGGAATCTTCATCCTTAATGATCCTGTTCTCCCTACTTGGCAGCCTCATATAGGAATTGTTTGTAGGTTTGTAAATTATGGGGTGCATATGGCACATTCATGAGCTATCCAGATGTCACTCAGCCAGAGATAACCCTTACCCTGCGCTGGGATGATAGATGAGGAACAACATATATAGCCATGGAAAGCAGATTCATAGATGCCCCAATCTGTGGAGCAGAGAGACTGCATTGTCCTTGTGGGTTCCCCCTCAAGATTACATTTCCCTTTCATGACTGCTGAGCCTGGAGGCAGCAAAACAGTGGTTCAGAATTTGGTCCACTGGTTGTTGGTGAGATGAAGGTGATTGCTGATGAGGGCCATTACCCAAATAAAATAGTTTAGTTAAGTTTTTTTGTCCAATATTTAAAATATAGGTGCCTAAAGTTAGTCTCCTAAGTGCGTAGTGTGACAGCTAAGGCAATTTCCTGGCCAAACCTTGCTGAAATAAGTTTAAGTATTGTAGGAATGCATTGTATTAAAAATGCAAATGTTTGTGTGTTATTGTATGTAAATTGTCTAGGAGACATGATTGCTGTAACCCTTGGGAAGTGTTATGAGCTTCATATGACTCTTTTAAACAGTGGGCCAAGAAAAGAATGTACAGTTAGTTGAGTAGGTAACCTAGGAAATACTTTCATAGATTCATAGATTCTAGGACTGGAAGGGACCTCGAGAGGTCATCGAGTCCAGTCCCCTGCCCTCATGGCAGGACCAAATACTGTCTAGACCATCCCTGACAAACATTTATCTAACCTACCCTTAAAATAGCTCCAGAGATGGCGATTCCACAACCTCCCGAGGCAATTTATTCCAGTGTTTAACCACCCTGACGGTTAGGAACTTTTTCCTAATGTCCAACCTAAACCTCCCTTGCTGCAGTTTAAGCTCATTGCTTCTTGTTCTATCCTTAGAGGCTAAGGTGAACAAGTTTTCTCCCTCCTCCTTATGACACCCTTTTAAATACCTGAAAACTGCTATCATGTCCCCTCTCAGTCTTCTCTTTTCCAAACTAAACAAACCCAATTCTTTCAGCCTTCCTTCATAGGTCATGTTCTCAAGACGGTTAATCATTCTTGTTGCTCTTCTCTGGACCCTCTCCAATTTCTCCACATCTTTCTTGAAATACGGTGCCCAGAACTGGACTCAATACTCCAGTTGAGGCCTAACCAGCAAAGTAGAGTGGAAGAATGACTTCTTGTGTCTTGCTCACAACACACCTGTTAATGCATCCCAGAATCATGTTTGCTTTTTTTGCAACAGCATCACACTGTTAGCTCATATTTAGCTTGTGGTCCACTATAACCCCTAGATCCCTTGAGAGGCGGGAAATGCAAATGCCCACCTCCAGCCCTGCTCTTTTTGAAACTTTGCCTTTAAGAAGGGACCTTTGGCCACCAGTAATCTATTCCCAGGATCAAAAGGCCCAAACAGCATAAAGGGATAACTCACAGTCACAAGGGTTCTTGTTCTGAGCAAAAGGGGTTATGAACGCCTAACCACAGGCCAAGCCCTGGTGGGGTTTGAAGGACTATTCACCATCCAGAGCCCTAATTGGAGTAGGGGTGATCTCTGGGAAGCTTGTTAGCATGTGTCAATATGTTTTCTCTATAATCCCTAAAGAATGTGCTCACTTAGAAAGAGCCATGTGGTAACTTAACTGTGGCAATTAGGGTTTTCCCGAGCATTACCTCTTTTTTGGTAGTCCGCTCTCTGTGCGTCCAAACTTTTCAAATAAGAGGCAATGTCTGGGATTTTTCCTTGAGAGCAGATGTTGCAACTCAGAAAGAGCTGTCTCCTTGCCTGATTGGTCCCACCTTTGCAGCCGCAGCTGATTCCCCCACCCCCACCTCCCGCAACCGCAGATGTCGGATCCTGCCTACCTTGGCCTGGCCCAGCCTGCCAGGTAAGTGGAGACAGCAAGTGCCTCTCGACCAGGACGCCTGCACCAATGCAGGGCCTCAGAGCCTGGCCAGGAGGGATGACGGGGCTAGGTCTCTGCCTCCCCCGGGGGAGGGGGAGAGACCTGCAGGGAGGTGCTGACTGATGGACTGGTGCTGCATCCGGGGCCTCCACCAGCCATCCTGCCACTATAACAGGGAGCACAACACTGCCACCTTGCCTTGAGTGTGAGGCCGCAGGTACCCCCTCCAGTACCCCACAAGTATCCCCTCCAGCACCCCCCAAATACTCCTCCCAGTACACACGCACCTCCTTTCCCTATCCCCCCCCCTGCCTGGCTGGGGCTCCTGCACATTAGCCACCCTGTGGTCCTGGTTAAATCCCCCCCAGGATACCTGTGTGAGACCCAAACAAACACCAGGGCAGGTGCCCAGCCTCATAGGCCAACGGTGACCCCCATGGCAGGCCCAGCCCTGCCAGCCTTGGGCAGGTGTGGAATTTGTCCCCCATGCGTGGCCCTGTTGACTTGGCTGGAGCTGCCCCTCCACCCAATATACAAGTCAAACTATGCCTATTGTGCCCTTTCTGTGGAAAAAAGTAAGGTAATCCTTTTTAGACAGTCTGACTTTGTTAGAGAATTCACCATGAAGGCAGGGAGCTGTGCAGCCTGGCAATACCCTGGTCAGGAGGGAGAGAGACATGTGTCCCCTCCCAAGAGAGGGGATGGCTGGGCAACTGGAAGCCTAAGGGTGGGTGCCTTTTCTGGACTATACAAGGGCAATACAGGTGCAGTTGCCCTCAACTGTGACACACAACTTGACATCTAAATAAATGGTCTGATTTTTGAAAGTCCTGAATACTCCACAGCTTGCACTGTTGTCACTGGGACCTTCTAGTTGTTCAGTATTTTTTAAAACCAGGCCACCTATTTAGATGCCAAAATGTGCACTTGGGAGCCTAACTTTGCACACCTATTTTTCAAAAACTTAGGTTTTTGTGTTTAACAAATTCACCAAGCACAATGTTACTAGAGTTGACTGGTAGCTTTGTAGCACTGTTGCGCTGCCTTCAGAGAGACAAGGGTTTGGGAGCAAACTCAGGGCTCCTGCTGCTCCCTGGATTCATGAAAAGTAGGCATGATTAGCTTGAAGATGAAGAAGGCAAGCACAGAAGTCTCTAATACTGCCCATCCTTAACTATAGGGCTTGTTGTTTAATGCCAGGAGATCATGCATTTCTCCTTCCAGACTGGAAGGTAAGGGTCAAGATCACTTTGAGCAAAGGAGGAAGCAGGAGAAAGCACAAGACAACAGATCAAAGAGGTGGGTATTGCCTGCATTTAAAATGCTAACCACCACCACCAAATTAGTATGTGAATTTCTGAATGGTCATGGTGAGCAGCAAAATGGTACCCATAAAGTTCTAGGTGGCCATAGTTTTGTTGCAATATTTTATTGGTAGTGAAACCAACATAAACTGTCAATTCAGAAAACATGGTTGAAAGTGACCAAAACCTTTTAAAATATCCTGTAAAGAAAAACTTGGAAATGTCAAAGTTTTATAAATCATTGGCTATATTCTTGGAACAGATATCAGCTTAGTAGGTTGTCTGTGAATGAGTAGTGTAAAGACTTTAATCAGAGAAGATTGAACAAGGCTGGCTCTTTGGCATAGGAAGATCCATATAACTATATCTAAGTTATGCTCTTACTGAAAATGGTCAAAGTGTTTGTCACTTTGTTTGAAATGTGTAGCATGGTACAATGTTAGATATATATTTATATGCACTCTACCCCCTTTTATATAAAAAACAAACCTGTTCCTTATAAAAATACATTTCCACAAATGCTATCTTAACCAAAGCAACTTAAAATAAAAGCATTTGCTGTGCAAACTACTATAAATAAATCACTACATTAAATATAGTCTGAGGAGCATTACTCAGGGCCCCCTTTAGAAACAAAAATTCAGGGAGGGCAGTTGAAACCTTTTTGCAATTTCCTCATGGGCAACTGTGGTGGGAATTCTATACCCAATTTATAACATGAAATATCCCCTGTATCTGTTTCACAAGGACATGTACCAGCATGAGTGTGGGATTTAGTGGAACATGGATTTACAACTGGACATTAAATATGGGCATGTGGAAACATTATTATGTAAACTAATACTTAGCTACTTTCCCTCAATAGCAACAAAATGGTAGCACAGAAACTAAACGCCAAGTGTAATTTTTTAAACTTGTTTTACAAGAACAAAAAGAAAAAAGTCTTCTGCGGATCAAGGACAATTAGTTACATTTTTTAAACTGGGAGTGTTAAAGTATTCATTCTTTTTTTCTTAATTGACTAAAATTCAAGGCCATGTCATAAAGGTCTTAAACAAACATGGCGTGTGCAGTTACACAAATAAAAAGTTAGCATAAAAACTTATTTTTCTGTTGTGAAGTCTTAAATGTAGCCAGATTTTGCTTCTACTGAACTCAATGGAAATTTTCCATCAATTTCAATTTTTAGCAAAAACAAGCTCTGGGATTATTATTTTAAAAATACATTACTAAGAATCTTTGGAACAATTTTTTAATCCTCTGGGCTTCTTGTCTTCCATAGTCCACTATGATGACCCCCTCATTGCTCACGTAGGAGCTTTATCTCAAGATGGCTGCAGTTTAGACATATATAGCCTATTACAATGTTAGAGATGGATGTAAGTGCTGCACAAACTTTATGATGGCCCTCTGCACAGAGGTGAATTTCACCTTTTCAGAATGCCACATGGCGGGTGGGTGAAAATCATCAGGCATAGTGCTTTAAGATGCAGCCATGGCCCCTTCACCTGGGCTCTAACCTCTTTGACCAACACACTGAAGACTGAACCAGAAACATCCAGAGCTAAAAGCATGAATCTCTACAGCTTGAGCTAAACAGCCTGGCACTGCACCTGGGCACTCTGGGTCAGACTGCATAATATGCACTGATCAGAGAGTTACATACATCTACACCCACACCCTTACTCTGATCTCTTGGGGTAGATAGCCAAGCCCCACTTTTGATTGAGGTTTCATTATGTATTGGTAGTCACAACATGGATAGTCCACCCTAACAGTCTACCTTAAAACTGTGGGATGGCAGCAACCATCTAATGTCTGTTGCTCAATAGACTATTAGACGAATGCATTGATAACTCACAGCTGGTGTATTCATTTATTGGAGAACGTTTCCTTTCCAAAGTTAACAGTGTTAAGAAGGAAGATGAAATTTTTTGGCTGAGACATTTTTCATTGAAAAATGCAGATTTGGCAACACTGACCTGTTTCATGAATTGTGCTGGTTTCATTGAACCGTTAGTTAAACAATAATCTGAAAAAGAACATTTCATTGACATTTTCATATTTTCTTTAATTTTATTAAAAAAAAATCAAAACTGTTTTTAAATGGTCAAAATTGAACCTGAAACATTTCATTTTGATTTGAACAAAACTTTTCGTTCAACCCAAAATGAATTTATTTTTAGGTTTGCCAAAAATTGGAAATTTTTCATTTTCAGGACAACCTGAAAGGAGACTGTTCTTGATTCTTCAGAATTGCAAGAAAACTGAAAAATACATTATTCACCCAGCTCTACTAAGGAGAACAACAATTTGTTACATCACTACCTGGGCAAATCTACCTGCAGGAGAGTTAGTACTGCAAAGCTCTCTGTTTCTCCAGCCTCTCAGACTCCAAGTAAGAAATAAGACGTGCTCCTTGATGGAAAACAAAGTACTTGAAGAAGAGGGAAGGAGGCACAGAGAGAGAAAGACAGAGAGAGAGAGGCATATTTAAAGCGAAAGATTAAATTTCCAGAAGGAAGGAAACCTTTCATTTAGGTGCAACTGAGCAGATCATGAGACAGAGAGATGTTTGGTACATGCTCTTTGGCCCCATAAAGTGTATTGATTTGAACATAAGTCACCATAGTGGCAGGTATCTGTTGATGAGAATGTGGAACGCCTATATTTTTGAATATTATGTAGCTGCACATGCTTTACTGAAGGACCAGATTGTATTCACTGTGCTGAACAGCATAGGAAATAAAAACTTTCACTCTATTATGGAGTCTGATGCAGACAGACACATCAGGAACAAAAGCACATGCAGAGATCCTATAAAGCTCCGGAGCCACTGGTGATTGCTGAGGGATTCTGGTTACATAAAAGAAACCAAGAAAAGGAAGGAAAAATTTCACAGTTTATTGCAGTCTTAAACATGGTGGATGCAGTGTTAACTGATGCCCTTCATGACAGGCTGGGCTATATAGTTAAGCAATACAGAAACAAGTGCCTATTGTGTGAGCGTGGTGTGTCATGCCACAAGGTCAGGGACATTCCTGCAAGAGAATCCCAAGTGGTGAATGTATCTAACAAAGTCCACAAGTTAGCAGAATTTTCACGTCACATATAACTACTTCAGAATGTTATTGATGTGACAAGATGGGTCACTCAGAATCAGGGACCTGGCATGATGCAAAGATCTGATGGGCTGGCAGTGGGTAATTCTATTATCCGATGCAGTGGTTATAGCAAAGTCAATCACCTTCCTCTGTGATCTACATCATTTGCAAAACAAATTGCCTCTCATGTTCAACAGTCACAAACAACTAGATTGCCATTCTTTGTAATGAAGGGTGATCCATCCTTCCTGGTCCAAAAGAACCATACCAATTGGCTAGAACATTGCATGAAAATGATGAAAGGTAAAACAGGTCTGTGACGGGGTGGCTAAACTGCACACAGGAGAAGAAGTTTCAGAGTAGCAGCCGTGTTAGTCTGTATCCGCAAAAAGAAGAACAGGAGTACTTGTGGCACCTTAGAGACTAACACATTTATTAGAGCATAAGCTTTCGTGGACTACAGCCCACTTCTTCAGATATGCATCCGAAGAAGTGGGCTGTAGTCCACGAAAGCTTATGCTCTAATAAATTTGTTAGTCTCTAAGGTGCCACAAGTACTCCTGTTCTTCTTTTTACAGGAGAAGAACCGGTTAATTAGAGTGAGAGAGCCTGGCTACACCTGGAGAGAGTGTAGTAGACTCAAGGGAAGATTCCCAGGGCCGTTGCATGAGGCCAAGGGGAGAGGCAGTCTTGGATCCCCTCCTGAGAGGAGAGGATGGGCAAGAGCCATGGATAAGGGGCTATGGAAAAGCTGTAGGAGAGGATTAGCTACTGTGGTGGCCCTGGGAAGGGATCAAACTTCAGCAAGGAGGCCCAGTGAGTCAACATCCCGAGAACAGGACAGAGGATTCAGGGGGGAAAGGAAGAGTGACTGAAATTTCAAGTCCTGAAGGGGTGAGGTTTAAGCGTACTTCTTGTATGACACCATTTGGCAATGAGACCTGGATTGAAAAGAGACCCAGGAGGGACAGAAGATGTTGGAAGAGATTACATGTGAAGGGTATCATGATGGACATTACCTGAGACTTGAAGGACAGTGGTATCCCAGAAGGTTGGGACTAGAGTGGGCCATGGCCAGGGGGCCAAGTCATCTCAATGCTGGCCAACTGAAATCTCAACGGAGAGCTGAGGCAGAGTTGTGGAAATGCTGCATAATGCCAGAAGGGGGCGCTTCAGGACAGTGAGTCAGTTACAAGGTCCAACCACAGTGCTGCAGAAACATCTGCTATTTTTAAGAGGGAATTGGGAAACATGAAAGGCATCTCTGTAGAGCTGAACATTAAGTCAGACAACTAACCAGGTGATGCAAGGTGAGAATAGACCCATAGGTCATCAGACCAAATGTTGAAACAGATCTTAAACATCTGATCAAGGCATGAATTCTTTACTCGCTGAGAAAATGGGCAACTCCCCACTATGCCACCATTCCGATCTGTGGTGACACCATTGTGACAACAAAGCTAGTATTTTGTTCAGACTAAAATCCACTTCCTCTGATCTCTGCTTCTTTTGCAGTAGGTGAAAAGCTTAGCATAACTGGCCTGTGCCAAACTTACTTATAAATGCAAATGATGGGACAATCTCAGGGTTTACAGTGATACCCTGGCACTATTGTTTATCTTCTGGAACCAGCTTTGTTTCAGAGGGCTTTGGAGAGGAAAGTTGGGGATACACTACTAGCTGGCTAGTTATTGGTCAGAATGAAAGTTAACATGCCAAGAATCTGTACATAATCTTGCTGAGCATTATAGTCTGAAAGTTCATAATGGCAAATGCAAAGTTTTCCAGCATTCCCTAATATGTAGGCCATATGGGTGATTCTAATGGTTTTCACAAGGTACCCACAAAGGTTAAAACCATGGTGGATGTTCCCGTTCTTGAAAATTATGAATATATTTAGTTCCTTTCTAGGATTATTGAATTACTATAGATTCTTCATTCCTCATCTACCTACAGTTCTAAATACTCTTCTAGATCAAAGAAAAACCTAAGGCCCTATCTCCAACCACTGCACTCCAAGTATATTGTACATCATTTTATAATGCAAGCTTTTTGGGACAGACAGTGGTGCAGCTGCAGCATTTCTAGTGAAGACATAGTCTAAGTTTCTGCAGTTTCTGTTCCTCTGATGTTCCAGCTGCATCCTACACAATCACAGTATCTGTGTACCTAATGCTCTAAGGATTGTGGGAGTGGGTGTGCTTTGCTGTTCTCGCTATGCTTTTTCTGCTGCAGAAATGAGGTTTTGTTTTATGGTGTGTGTGTTTAGTTTTATGGTTGTTGTGGGGTTAATTTCAGTTTTCTTTTGTTTTAGCAGCCTTTTGTCACCCCTTTGGGCTGTCATGGCCAGCCCAGGGGGACAGAGACCTCAGTTTGTGTGGTGTCTGAGGGTTTAACCTGTGGCCAGGAGCTGCAGAGTTTGCTTCCAGACTCTGCCTCTGTGGAGGAGTGGGTTCTAGCTATGGGGAAGGTGACTGGGTTTAAACATGTGAGGTATGCCTCCCACATGAGAGAGGCTGTTATTGTGTGTGCTGCCACACCTAGGCTGGTTGAGCAGGCGGTTGTGGAGGGGATTGTTGTGTGGGGTGCTTTTGTCCATTTAGTGCCCCTCTCAACACCTGCTGTTAAAGTCTCTATCTCTAATGTGCCTCCTTTCTTAGGAAATGAGGAGCTGGCTAGAGATCTGGTGAGTTATGGTAAGATCACTAGCCCTATCATGACGATTCCTTTGGGCTGTAAAACCCCAGAGGTTTGGCATGTCTTCTCCTTTCATAGGCAGGTTTATGTGGTATTAAACAATGCTTCCAAAGTGTTAAAAGTTTCCCTGAATTATAGGATTCGGGAGTGTAATTACACTGTGTTTGTTGCCACTGAGGACAGGGCCTGTTTTGGGAGTCTGACACATTTGGTCAATCAGTGCCCTAAGAAGAGAAAGGCTGCCCATGAGCATAGTGACCCTGAGAATGTGGGGGTTTCTGAGAGTAAAACATAGGGTGAGGTGGCTCTGGCAGAAACTGGATCGCAACAGGCGCCAGATGTCTCTGGGGATGTTGGTCCCAGGGGAGATGGCATTACTGGTTCTGTGGCTCCTGACTCAGCGGCCTGGCTTGAGCCTGACTTCAAAATGGAGGCCGAGCCTGTTGCTATGGAATCCAGGGCCTGGACTGAGGATTCTGGCTTGCAGGTGAAGCCCCGAAGCAAAAAAATGGCTGTTGAAGGCAGAGGGGGCTCTAGTTTTTGGGAGTGCTGCAAAGTGGGCTAATTTGCTCAGTGTAGTTGTTAAGCGTGCTGCTGAGGGTTGCCCTTTGGTTGGGAGCATGGAAAATTCTCAGGTATTAGTTTTGCTGCCTCAGTCCCAGCAGCCCCCTCACCTCTGGTCTCTCTGAGGTTCCCCGCTTGAGGTCAGTGGTGACTCAGACTGCGGGGCTGACAAACTCACAGACTCTTTGCGTCCTGAACTGCCTGAGGGGGGAACATACTCTGGATATTATTGGTAGGTAAGTTTCTGGATGAGACTAAGGGGAAATGTGGAGTAGAGGTGGTAGATTGGTTTCCTGGCCTTAATCTGTTTTTGTTATCTGCTCAGGAGGCGATGAGACATGTCTCTGTGTGTCTGAGTTTGACAAACAAAAACAGTACAGATGAAAAAACTGGTGACCAAAGGGTATGTCTCTTTGACCAATGGAAATGTTGAGGATTAATGGATATAGGAGAATTTGATGTTTTTGTTTGAGGTTTGGGGTTTTTTTTTCTTTGTCCATCTTATTTTTTCTGTTGAGTATTGGTCTGGTGAATAATTTTGTATGCGGCTCTCTGAATGTGAATAGGTATAGGGACATTAAAAAAAAAAGTATGGCGTTCTTTGAGTACCTGTCCCCCCAAAAAGTGGACATTTCATTTTTTCAAGAGAGACACACACATTCTTGGTTTGCTGTGTAGGAGATAGGAGGTTTTTCTGAGTCATGCTACCACTGCAAGCACTGGGATTGCCATTCTCATTGTGGACATGGTGAAGCCTGATTCAGTAGTTGTGCAGGAAGTTGTTCCAGGACATTTATTCAAGCTTCTTTTGAGAACTATCATTTTTTAAATTAATGTTTATGCTCCTACTGTAGGGAATGACAGGGTATGGTGTTTTCAGTGCCTGGGTGCTTTTTTGACAAATTGTTTGACAAGTGATATTTACCATGTTCTTCAGGTTTTTAGATTTTTAGTGGGTTTTTTTGCCTTAATTTGGAGTTTAGATATTATACTCTTATAAGCAATCTGGATCAATTTATTCAGTGTTGGGCAGTTGGAAATGCACTTCATACTGTTTGGGCTGGGCAACTGTTTTTGAACTTGTAGTTTTAAATGTCAGAAGGTCTCCCTTTCTCTCTCGTTCTTTGTGCATTTATAGAACTTCATTCAATAGGGCCCTTGATACAGATCAGCCCTCTATGTGCTACTGTAATATAAATTTTAAATAACACAAATCCTAAAATAGTAATTTTATTAAACACATTTTGATCTCAGTTTACCAATATGATTGGTGTGTAATATATCCCCACACAGAGTGGAACTGGGAAAGAACTTCAAGGACACAAGACAGGAAGCAACTCTGAACAAATTGGATGGGAAGATTTAGAACTTCTACGTAGAGTGTAGAAATTGTGTCAATATTTGTATGGACAAAGAATTGTGCTTCTGAGATCACCATCTTTTCATGTCTGTATTTGGGCTTCACAAACTATTACATCTCTAGCTGCCTGTAGAATGCAAAGATGGACTCCTTATTACCTGTCCACCCCTTTGTGATTTGGCCAGAGGGCCAGGATGCTGAAGAGCCACCAAAGTCAGCTGGCAGCCTGCAGGGGATACCAGGGTGAAAAAAGGACCTCAAGGAGGTGCTCAAGAGAGGAATGCCCCCATTAGAGTTGGTTTATGTAATTTTTCAGTCACTCAGCTTTCATGGTGATGGGCAAATTAGAAAGACAGATTCATAAGTAAGAAAGCACTCAGAATGAGCCAATACTCTCCAGTTGCATAACTGGTTTTGCAAGGGAAAACACTAGAAGATCAGAAAAACAAATGCCCTGTTATTCTAGATTCTAGTTTAGTCAGCACATACTTACTGCAGTATATTTGAGTTATTATTCTACCACTCTTAAAACAACAGATGCTGGGTCAGCTTCGTGCTGGACATACTGAAAGGATGCATCTGAAAGAAACTGCCTGATGTCACTTTTGATGTCCTCATTTGGATCACGCCATTGAAGAAAGGGCAAAAACCTTCTTCCTTGTGAATCAGATTATAAAGAATATGCTGAAACTGGCACCACCACATATGTGATCATGGCCTGAGAATCCATGGCAGGATATTCAGGTGGATTTTGCTGGGTTTTTGGAGGACATATGTTCTTGGTGGTCATTGATGTTTATTCAAAGTGGCCAGAGATCTGTGTAATGGCCTTCATGTCTATTGAGTGTGCTACCAAGATGTACGTGAAATGTTCAGTCAGTTTGCCAGGACAACCACAAAGTGACAAAGGAATTTTATTTCTATCTTCTGAGTTCAAAACTCTTTTGCAGTTCAATGGGGAAGAAGGTCATATTAAATCAGCATCGCACCATGCAGCTACCTCTTCATTGAGAAAAACCCAATTTATGCATAAAGGCTTAGCAAACTTGTTATGCTACTGAAACACCAGCTCACACCACAACAATGGAGTCCCCAGTACTTCTAGTTAGAGGATATTTGCATATGTCTTTCAATTTACTGAAACTATTGGGGATGATTCATAAGGCACAAGAACAACGGGTGCAGATTGACCTTGGGAGATACAAGTCAACACCAGGACAAGTAATAGCTCACAACTATGTTATACAGCTTAAATGGGTTCCTGGTTATTCCTTAGCAAGACAGGACCAGTATCATGCACAATAAGCACACAAATGGCCTCACATGCCAGAGACATGTTGCTCAGGTTTTAGACACGTATTTATCAGTTCTTCCATTCCAGAGCCATCTCTAGTATCAGTGTCAGCAGATGGCCCTTTGTCAACATGTTTTCAAAAGTAACTGATACTTTCATGTGATATTTGCTTTGAATACTTCATGCCACAGTTAAAGTTCCAGTTCCTCTACAGACATTTGGGTACTTCCTACTTCCTAAAACCCCCATTTTCTTGTTAATAATATTCAAATATTAGAGCATTCCCTGGGGGGGGGGGAGGAATATAGTGATTGCATAATTTTGCATAGAGTGAATATTTCACATTAACACTGTATACAAAAACTAAGGTGCAGATCCTTAGCTGGTGTAAACTGGCATAACTCTATTGGTGTCAATGGATCTCTGCTGATTAACACCAACTAAGGATCTAATCCCATGTGATGCCCATCAAAGAATAAATGAGAAATGTGTTTGTTGCTGACCTCTAGCTCTTGTAGTCTGTCTTCATTTGAGAAATAAGTTTGGAACATAAACAGGTTAATAATAATAATGTTATTAGGGAGATATATCTATCTCATAGAACTGGAAGGGACCCATTGAGTCCAGCCCCTTGCCTTCACTAGCAGGACCAAGTACTGATTTTTGCCCCAGATCCCTAAGTGGCCCCCTCAAGCATTGAACTCACAATGCTGGGTTTAGGAGGTTAATGCACAGACCACTGAGCTATCCCTCCGCCCAATAGGTTGAACCATATGGCACAACTATCTTTTCACTCCCTTCTGTGGCATGCTACCAGCAGGATAGTTAGGACCAGAAACTTGCCAGCTGAGCACAGGGGTCACAGGTGCAGGAGAGGAAGAATAAGACAAAACCAGAAGAGCAGATTGTGGGTTTTTAAGCACAGGTTTAATTCCTCTTATTATATGTAACTTAATAAGGAAAGACAGGGAGATGCTGAGGGCCTGAAAATGTAGAGACAGCATGGAAGCCTTGAAACAGGAATGTGAGCCTACAACCATCAGTAGGGATTCTAGCCAAGACAGCCTTTTTTATTTAATTTTCCATGCCATAGAGTATAACAATCTATTTACTCACAAGAATATTTTATTATTATATTTTGAGTAACATCCTGCTGATCTAAAAAGTTTAAGGGCCCCCCAAGCCCTTTAAATTTGTAATACCCCTTTCAGTCTGCTATCTTTCCCTTTGGAGCTGTGCAGCCCTGGGGTACCTAACTGAGAGATGTCCACTTCCGTCAGGGGAGCAAGCTTCATCAATCACCAAACAACAGTGCTCAAGTGGGAAAAACACTTTCTTTGTATCTCTTTGTGGACTTGAGTAGAAAGTAGAGCTTTGAAAACCCCTAGAGAGCAATCGTGCTCACTTTCGCTTTTGGCCTCTTCAAACTTGTAAGTCTCAGGGTGGTTTAATTAAAGTCCTTAAAACTCTAACAGTAACACTCAAATGCTTAATTTTTTCCCCTCTAGACTCACAAAATTTCCATCCCTCTTTCTCATGTCACTCTCACTCTGTAATAAAACAACTGAGTCACACACTGGTACATAAATATTAGCAGATTTTTAGGCTTGCTGTATTTTTTTTCTTTCGGCCTATTGGGCAAACAGCCTAGAAGGGCTAAGTTATTTGCCAGAATTTGAATTTCTGGCAAACAGCGCAGATCCAGTAGAAATCTCAAATCATATTTCAGGAATGCCATCCTTGTACTGTGCCTTTCCAGCTCTTTTCTCTGCACACTAATGAGTATTATGGGGAAATGTGTTCCAGATATGTGAAAAGTGATGCAGTGGGAAATGTACCAGAACCATCTTTCCACTTATGTGGTTGCAGTTGTCCAAAAAACACAATTAATTAGTGTGACTGAACTGTTTAGCTCCCCAATAAAAGCTTTTTGAGTGATTATATGAAGAACCATTGGTACAGTAGACTTCATACTGAAATAATTAGTGGAAGTTTTAATTACATTCTGATAAGTAAAATACTAGTTTGGTACGCTGCAGACATGAAAAACGCATACCCTATTGAAAACAATACATAGAAGTTTAGATTAGAGGTGCTGATGAACTATGGAGATTATGTACTTGTCAGGCACATAATGGGTCTGAATTTGAAAAGCAATGTTGAAGGTGTAAATAATTGCAGGTGATTTTCTATCACTTATGGCTAGAAAGTGAATTAAGTTAAACTGAATTAAGGGCACATCTGTCTTGAATAAGAGTGTCCACAGAGGGATTTAATGCAGTTTAATTAATTTCCAATTTAAATTGGAAATTACCTTTACTTAATTCACATTAACTTTTCTGAGCAGTTGAATATAGACAAGACCTTAGGCATCTTTCACTCCCTGATTGAATGCTTTAAGGCAGGGGTCCTGTTCCTACAGCACCTAATGCACCGTTGATTATTTCTGTTTGTTTGCAATCAGTAGGCCAGATTTTCTACTCAATTACACCAATGAAAGCCAAGACTCACTTCTCTGCAGTCAGCAGAGTTCTACTGGTGTAAACCCAGAATAAATGAGAGAAAAAGCAAGGCCAGTAACTGCAACCCAGCACTGTGTTGTGGTTGAAGGAGTTTCCTTACAACCAGCAGGGATGCAAGTTCAACTTTTGTGTTAAATGAAAGCTTAAATGTTGAAGAGGAGGCATCACCTGAGCTGTGGTAGTCTGCATGCCCACAAAATCCACCCCCATGTTCTAGACAGAGAATAACCTGAAATGTAAGATCTGTCTATAGTGAAAGAAAAAACTGCTAGGAAGCACCCTCTGAATATATGTAAGCTTCAGCTGAGGGCTAGGAATCCTGTATATCCCTCAGATTCCAAAGGAAATGGACCCCCCCTCCTTTTTAAGAGGCCTCTACGATATCCCTGAGTTTTGTTTCACTTGACCACATAAATTACTAGCCATTTTCTAAAACTGCTTTTGTATATGGGAGCTCTTCTACTTCTCATCCAGTTGCAAGCAGGAAGTGTGATTTCAGCTGCCTTTCACCCCAGGGCTGTTGCAGCATATGATTCCAGGACTAGACCCTAAATCCCATCCTGCATACAGACAGGAAGCGTTCCTTTCCTAGGGTTTAATGCGGCAGGAGCTGGCTCTGGAGCCTCTCTCCTAATTAGCTGCTGCAGGTGGAGAGCTGTGCAAGTCACTAGGATTGTTTTTATAGCTATCACATCTTTATGTAGCTGAAGTGGTTTTTTCCACTGTAGCTTGGCCATTTTTGCAAGAGAAATATTTTAGGTCACATTATCATTTTTCCCCCCATGGAAAGCTTATAAAAACTAATCTGTAAGTAAATTGTTAGGGAAAAACATTAGTGAGTGTGTTTTTCAATGGATAATCTTAAAAGGAGCTCATTCCAGGGGAGTTACAAAGTAAAAGCTTTGGGCTGGCTCCTGATCTCCACCTCTCTTCCCCCACCCAAGCTGCTTTGCATCAGTCTCAGCTAACCCTCCAGTGATTGTTTTCCTAATTATTGAATTTAATGGCGGTGAGAATGCCTGACTGGTTACTTTTGAGACTGAAGCTCTTTGTTTATTATCCACAGAACAAGTACAGCACAGGTAGTGTACTGCAATCTTTCCTACGCTGCCTTGCTAGTTTATCTCAGCTCCTACCTACAGGGGTGGGAAAGTTAGTTCAGGCCCATTAATTTAATTACCTGTCTGGCAGGGTGACCAGATGTCCTGATAAAAATCAGGATTCTCATGATATTAGGGACTTTGTCCCGATCAAAGTACAGTTGGAATGTCATTTGTCCCAATTTTTGGCAGGGCTGAAGGAGCCCAAGTCACACTATGCCACGTGGGGTTGAAGGAGGCTCCTTCAATGCTGCACAGCAGGGCTCCTTCAGGGAGTCCTACAGTACAAGGTAGGCCTATGGGCATATTCTATTTTTAATTTTTTACAAAAATCTTGTATATGCAACTATTCCCCCTGCCTCCAGAAAAAAAAGTCTCAATTTTTCACACTTTCTATCTGGTCAACCTACTCTCTGCTGAGGTTGCCAGCATGAGTCCCAGTTGTGCTGGTCATGGTTTATTGTGTGTGGATATCCCTGTACTAGGAACTGGATTGAAGCCACCACGAAGGACCATGAGATGGTAGCAATTTCAGTCTCTATCAGCCTGTGCTAATTCAGATCAAAGACCTTGATAAAAGAGACTCCATTGCCATTAGTAACCTGTAACAATGCAGCCTCCCTGTTCTTTAAAGTGATGTTATGAGTAGAGCAGAAAATTTTCAATACAACAATGCAGGCATTAGTATTTTTAAATTTATCATTAACATGCATGAACTTTCCATATAAGTATTAACAAATCTTATTAATAAATAACCTGTATTTGTTACCATTACAGACCCATTTGTATTTAGTTAACCCCTTATTACTATTTGTGTATTTACTTTGTAGAAATTCCCCAAATGGTACCCATACATTATAATACCAACTTGATCTTGATATAGGACTGTCTTTAATTTTTCCCGTTGGAGTGATTTCCCAGACTTTATTTCTCCATGCCACTAATATTTGGCAGGGGGAGGGATATGATCTTTTCCAAAAATGAACTATTACACATCTGGCTGCTAGGAATAATTGCATTGTCTGTGGGTTTTTCCAAGTGAATAACCTCCTTTGGATTTGGTATTTTATTTTCAACTTCCCTTCCCTTCTTTGTAACATGATACTAAATATAAAGTTATTTTAAAAAAATCAGATATAAGGCAGACACTTCCCCATTATTTATTTGATAATTGTTACCCCATGAGTCAAGAAATATCAAACCTTTACTAAAATAAATGAAATCTCTGTCTCTCTCTCAATTCATGGCATATCCATTATCCCTTCATGTAGAGAATTTCCATCAACTACCTTCAACATATTCTTCGTGCTTCAACAGACAGTGCAACTTCTGTCCAGGGCAGCTTCAGTGAGCCTGGACTGCTTTGTGTAATCATTTGCATCTGTAAAAAGTAAGTGTCAACTCACTTTGCACTTACTTTGTGCAGGTGCAAATGACTACTCAAGGTGAAAAGCAGTGGAGAATGATTGTAAAGCACTTACGCAGGTGGGGATGTAGAGTAATGGAGGCACCTGGGATAGAATGATCAGAAAGTACTTGCATGTCAGCAATTGCCTAGGAGTAAATTTATCCCTTACTCCATGTGTGTAGCTTCCATTACCAGTAATGGAAGCCATGTATGTGCATCGAGAGAACACTACGTATGTGAATATGTTAAGCATGAGTATTCTGAATTCTGCCTGGTACTGGGTTATATGAGGCTAAGCTTCTGCATGAAGCTTAAAGTTGCTCCCATCCTAGAAGACACTATGCAGTGTCACACTATTGTGGGCTCACAAACTCAACCTGAGAAACAGGAGCTACTTGCATAGACAGAGGCAAAGAACGCTGCCAGGCTAGGTTACAGCAGCATCAGAGCTGTGTTTACTTTAAAGATTATTTCTTGTTGTTAGTTAAGTAAATTATCCTAAAACCTGCCTTAGCCATCACTGAAATATTCCAGGCACTACTTGTTCTTTACATTATATTACTTCTCAAAGGCACCTGGGAGCTGGTACATATGAGAACTTTTCAAGGGAACTTTACTTTTTATGAACTGCTGAACATAACAGAGTAGTTTGCTCTAAAACATAAATCTGCTGCTGGCCTTTGTCAAAGCTACCAGACCAAAAGGTTAGAGGTAATAATTACCACAGAGCCCCATTAAAAAAAGAGAGAGAACTATTTATCTTGTTGAGTTTTTGACTAAAGAAGTGGACTTATACAGTTTGGGAGCTATTTTTTGGTAGTATAAAAAAGGACCTGCAGAAAATCTTTCATCTTATTTCTACACCTGCCAGCTTTCCTCACCCCTTCCCTTACCCTCATTAGATGCTTAGTAATTCCAGTAAATACATCAAGAAAAATATGGCTCTTATAAGCTATTGAAGTCTTCTGCATAGAATAACATAAACAGTACATGTATTTTATTTATCATTTTTTTTTAAATTTGCCTCTAGACATATAAGTTATTCATAAATATCAAAGCAGAACACATTCTCCACAGCAGTGAAAGTTCATTAGCCCATTCCTTAGAGTCATTAGCTAAAGGAAATGCATTAAGGTCTAATCCTGTGAGCTGCTGAGTGTCTTCAACTCTCAGTGAAGTGAATGGTTTTTTACCAGCTCTAACTGATTGTCTATAGTTGTCATGTCCATAGTACATGGGAAAGAACTGGCCACTACTACTAAGTGAGACACTATGTCATAATTATGGTATTATTTATAGCCACTACGGAAAACAGAGCCAACATATTCATTTCTAACCCGTGACAGTCAGACTGAATCTGATCCACAAATAGCATGATGACCATTAGGACAAAAGATCTTTATTATTTGTAGCAGAAGCTATTAGACATGTGACTGTGGCAAATAATCCAACCAGAACTTTAATCTTAGTACAGTGTATACAGATAATAGCATCAAAGAGTCAGTGTCAGAGATGAAGCATGTGTGATGTTACACTCCATATTCTTTATGAAAATATGCTTATGATATGGATATGACACAACTGAGATATACTTTATGCAAGATGGCTCATGTAAGATATCATTGGAAAGATTATGATTTACTGAATGTGATTATCCAATTTGTATGCATGTATCATTTCTGTATCTAAAGTTAGGAATATGGACTATGTAACAATTACAACAGGGTGTGTATTTGGAAGACGCCCACCAGACGACAGGCTATCAGATTTGATGGCCATTATGAAGAAACAACAAGACTGTGAAGGAACTAATCTCTCTCCTTCTTGAGAGGCGTCTTGGGACATAACTGGGACACTACTAGGTCAGGTGGTCTCGTCACTTGATACTAAACATTATCTTGGACTTCTTGTAACTTTCCACAAAAAGGGAAAGTGGGGGTGTCAAGTTTGGGAAACAAAGGATTCCCGCCTTATGTAAATCTTATTTAAGGATGGGGAGGAAAGCAAATGGGACTCTCCTCCATTGCCTACTCAAGAAGGACTGCTGAAAGAACCTGAAAGGACAGAGGAACTAACCTGAAGGGAAAGGCAGGGAGCGTCCAGACTGAGACAAGGGTCCAGTCTGTAAGAAGAAATAACTGGAACTCTGAGATACAGAAACTCTGCATCCTGCCTAATTCTACATTTAGGGTGATAAATTACATTTTATAACCTGTTTCTTTAGTGAATCAAGCTTAATTTGCTGTTTTGTTTTATTTGCTTAGTAGTCTGTTCTGTTTGCTGTCTCTTTAACTACTTAAAATCTGCCTTTTATAGTTAATAAAATTTGTGTTGTTTAATATTAAACCCAGTTTACATAATTTCTAATGTGGGGGGGGAGAAGTGCTGCATATCTCTCTTCACATTGAGAAAAAGGGCAAAAGTTTATGAGCTTGTGTTGTATAGATTTTTCTATACAGTGCAAGACAGTATTATTTTGAATTATCTCCCAAAAGGAGTGTGCACGTGAGTGGTGGGTGAGTCCTCCACACAGAAGTGACTTCAGTCTGTGTCTGCAGTTGGGCGTGGCTCTACCAGTGTGTGTGCACTGCAAGAGGCTGGAGAGCCTAATTCAGCACAACAGGGAGAGCAAATCTAGGCTAGTAGAGCAGGAGTGACTCAATTAAACTCCAGTACATCAGGTTGCATCCCAGGGGCAGGGGGTAACCCGTCACAGCATGGTGATGATCTTTGTTGGGTTTTATGGCCTGCATCATTTGTTCTAAAGGCTGTATACTGTCTTAATACATATAGGGTAATGCTAAAATGAATGGAATCTTTATTTTCAGTAAAGGAGGTCTCTTGCTATCCACTCTTGTACTCCCAATAATCTATATAGCCCTTACTATCTGAAACCATTTTAAGGAGAATTAGCATGCTATTTCATGGGCCCCTTGTTAAGAGTTATACAAAGAAGGCCTTTAAGACAGTATCTCTTACAGTATGCTTCTAGTTTGCTAAAACTACAAGTAAATGAAATGTCTACACTTATAACAGATGTGCAAGGCTACCATTGCATTCCCTTGCATTCCTCCCAGTCAGACTCTTGCTCATGTGGTACAAACCTGTGGCTTATTAGCAAAGCAGGTGGCTGATTGCAATGTGGGGGATTCCAGAGAGTCAAAGTTAGGTTAATCTCTTTCTTGTTTATCTTGTACTTTATATGAATCTGTATCATTTAAAACACTAATCTGCTGTAACAAATCTGTGGCCATCTAATGATTCACAGTTGCTACTGTACTGCACTTCCTGGTCACGTGAGACCAGATCCACAAAGGGACATAGGCGCTGCAATGCCTGACTTCTGGGAATGAACCTCCTAGCCTGGGTCCACAGGCTCATACTATGTGCTAAGGATAGCTGTGTAGACACTGTGGCTCGGGCTGGAACTTGGGTTCTGAAGCCTAAACAGAGGAGCGGGCTCTAGCCCTAGCCCAAGCTGCAATGTTTATTTTTAGTGTCCTAGTGCAAGTCTCTGGAGCTGGGATGGTGAGCTTGCCCTCAGATGCAGCATGGACATACCCATAGGCGAGGCTCCCTGTACAAGGCAATGAGGAATTCTGAGAGCTATTGAGTGCTGTGAATTTTGATTTTCTTAGTGAATCATCCAACAGTTACTTAGGGGCTTTATAGTGTACAAGACATTGGGAACTGTTATAGTGTTCACTAGCTCTCCCAGTGCCACCTGGCACAATTTGTCCATCAATCCATTGTTGGAAGCACCCAGGCTTCATGCATGTAGGCTTCATACTGCTGAGCAGGATTTGGTCTGATATCTAAGAGTACTGGATAGGTAAAGAAAGATCGGAGAAAGCTTGTTTTACTTTTTGCACTGCTTTGTTTTGCTATGTGGTTCTATTTTTTATTTTTATTTTTTTTGCTTTGCATTTAAAATTCCGTTCTGCTCTGAGATGGTGACTATAGTAATAAATAAATCAATCAAATAAAAAAGACTGCTTATTTCTCAGCTCTGTTCCTACCATATATCCAATACTACAGCAACATTTTTTCCAGCGGCACAAGCTTTTATCTGCCTTTTAAATCCTAAATTGAGCAAATGAAACCCAGTGCAATTATAAATTTTTTTATGCATGCTTGAGTCAATCAGAAATGTACTTGATTTTTTTCCGTTCTTTTTGTAAATTACTGCATACAAACTTACATGCATGTGAATTTGCACCCAGTTTGAAACAAATCTGAACATCTGGTTCTGTGCTTTTCTGTCTAACCATCTGTTCGCACTTGCAGTTCCCATTTCCAGTTCGGTGTGTGGTGCACTAGCTTTGAAAGCATATCCCTTCATATTTCACAAAAAAATACTCTTAAAGTTGAAGCTATTACTGACATCCAGTGGCTGCTGAGGCTAATTACAAATGTTTATTTTCTGTAATAATGCTGAACCCTGTTCCCTGTTTATTAAATTTGGAAGCCCAAGTTAAGATAAGAAGTTAGCTTTTGTGATCTACAAGTCTGACAGAACTGTAAGGCAATGTTATATTTATCTGGAAGGTTATTAATTCTTATGCATATAGTGCGAACAGTGTCCTGTGTATTTTATACAAATGGAGGAGCAGGAGCCTGATTCTATTCTCACACTGGTGTCAATCAGGAGTAACTCCAATCAAGTCGATATATGTGAAACTGATGTGAGATCAGAATCCAAGGCCCCTTCTCCAAAGAACTTACAATGGGTGATTTCACACCTGGGTAAAATTTACCCCTGCTCAGAAGGCCAACAGAAGGCTGCACTATGTGAGCCCTCATAATAACCCTCCAATTGGCTCAAACTGGGACTTAAGCAGTGTATAGAATTCATACTGGCCCCCTGCCCAGGCGTGACTGTCATCTCTAGGCCCTGGTACCACTTCTAAATCCTTTGATGAATCAGTCCTTCCACAGATAATTAGTCTGAAGAAACCAGTATCAGAAAGTTCCAGCGCTAATTAAACCCAGTGAAGGTAATTCAGGCTTTAAGATACAGACAAGGGTTTCTATTGTTAGATTAACCCTGATGCAAACAGTGCTTGTGCTTACACACTTTCCAGTTTTGCCTTGAGTAATATTACTTCAGCATAGGCTTCTGAGCTGAACAGGGGTATAGGGAGCATCAGGGCAAAGACCTGCCCACTTTTGGGCTGGGCCAAACCTGACTGACACTGTGACCCCATGAGCCAGGTCACACCATCTCTCACTTAGGTTTGGGGAGGGTGAGTGTGGGGGCTCATGGGTCAGGGGAGTCAGGTTACTCTAGGGGGTGTGCCTGGGAGGGGGAGGAAGGTCAGGTGAGGGGGACTCCATAGCCCCTCCTACCTCAAATGGGAATCTGCAGCCCCTGCTCAGTGTCTATATTCACTACTTAGAAAAGAGGCTCTATGGGCAATACTGTGAATGCTGAGGTAGCATTATTTCACTTTCTAAGGTTATTGATAATGGCATAGAGAGCACACTTACAACGTTTGCGGACAATACCAAGCTGGGAAGAGTTGCAAGGGCTTTGGAAGATAGGATTAAAATTCAAAATGATCTGGACAAACTGGAGAAATGGTCTGAAGTAAATAGGATGAAATTCAATAAGGACAAATGCAAAGTACTTAGGAAGGAACAACAAGTTGCACACATATAAAATGGGAAATGACTGCCTAGGAAGGAGTACTGTGGAAAGGGATCTAGGGGTCATAGTGGATCATAAGCTAAATATGAGTCAACAGTGTAACGCTGTCGCAAAAAAAGCAAACATCATTCTGGGATGTATTAGCAGGAGTGTTGTAAGCAAGATACAGAAGTAATTCTTCCACTCTACTCCATGCTTATTAGGCCTCAGCTGGACTATTGTGTCCAGTTCTGGGCACCACATTTCAGGAAAGATGTGGACAAACCTGAGAAAGTCCAGAGAAGAACAACAAAAATGATTAAAGGTCTAGAAAACATGACCTATGAGGGAAGATTGAAATAATTGGGTTTGTTTAGTCTGCAGAAGAGAAGACTGAGGGGGGACATGATAACAGTTTTCAAATACATAAAAGGTTGTTACAAGGAGGAGGGAGAAAAATTGTTCTTCTTAACCTCTGAGGATAGGACAAGAAGCAATGGTCTTAAATTGCAGCAAGGGTGGTTCAGGTTGGACATTAGGAAAAACTTCCTAACTGCCAGAGTGGTTAAGCACTGGAATAAATTGCCTAGGGAGGTTGTGGAATCTCCATAATTGGGGATTTTTAAGAGCACGTTGGACAAACACATGTCAGGGATGTTCTAGATAATACTTAGTTCTGCCTTGAGAGCAGGGGACTGGACTAAATGACCTCTTAAAGTCCCTTCTCGTTCTATGATTCATTGATATTAGCGCTTTACTGCCATTCAGAAACTTATAACAAGTGTCGAAATAATAACCAGCTCTTAGACAGCGAACTAGTTGAATTTTTTTGATAAGTTTCAGCTCCTCACAGAAAGGCTAGAGAGGACATTATACTTTACAGATCTGAAATAATGCATAAGTGTAGCAAATATCATTGCCATTGAAAGTTTAATTATGAAGCTGAAGTTGTTTCCAGGCCAGCCTGTCAGATATTTACTACCTTTCCAGAAAAAAAAAAAAAACCAAAAGCCAGCTTTGATGTGATTTCTGAAATACTTTCAGGCATATTGGAACAGGATGTGAATTCTGACAAATATATAATACGTTCAGTGCCGTAAACTTTAACAACTGCTGTCACCAACAATGTAAACCCTGGGCATTCTGTGCAAACACTGTTTACAATTAAACTTCACTGTAAACAAAATGAGGTCATTTCGGAGGCATGTTTCGGAATACAATGCTCCATTTGTCTCCTTCTCCCCTGTCTGTCTTCAGGTGTCTTTCTACGTTGCTTCCTGCATGGAGAATACCCCCTCAATCTGTTTGCCAGACTGCCAGCTTCTCCATATTTAGGGCCCTACCAAATTCAGGGTCCATTTTGGTCAATTTCACGGACATAGGATTTTAAAAATTGTAAATTTCATGATTTCAGCTATTTAAACCTGAAATTTCACAGTGTTGTAATTGTAGGGGTCCTGACCAAAAGGAATTGTCGGGGTGGGGGGGTCGTAAAGTTATTATAGGGGATATTGTGGTACTGCTACCCTTCCTTCTGTACTGCTGCTGATAGTGGCACTGCCTTCAGAGCTGGGCATCTGGAGAGTGCCAGCTGCTGGCCAGGAGCCCAGGTCTGAAGGCAGAGCTGCCACCAACAGCAGAAGAAAGGATGGCATGGTATGGTATTGTCACCCTTACTTCTGCACTGCTGCCTGCGGAGCTGGGCCCTCAGTCAGCAGCCGCAACTCTCTGACTGCCCAACTCTAAAGGCAGCAGTGCAGAACTAAGTATGGCATGGTATGGCATTGCCACCGTTACTTACTTCTCCACTGTTGCTGGTGGGGCGCTGCTTTCAGAGCTTGGCGCTCGGCCAACAGCCACCACTCTCCGGCCACCCAGCTCTGAAGTCAGTGCAGAAGTAATGGTGGCAATACTGCAACTCTCCTAAAGTAAACTTGTGACTCTCCCCCTCCCCCACAACTCCCTTTTGGGTCAGGACCCCCAATTTTAGAAATGCTGGTCACCCATCATGAAATCTGTATAGTATAGGGTAAAAGCACACGAAAGACCAGATTTCATAGGGGGAGACCAGACTTCATGGTCCATGATGCATTTTTCATGGTTGTGAATTTGGTAGGGCCCTACCCATATTATAATCTGTATTACAGTGGCACTTGGAGGCTTCAGCCAAGATTAGGGCTTCATTATAGCAGGCACTGTACAAAAACATAGTAAGAGATACTCCCTGTCTCAAAGAGCTTTCAATTTAAATAGACAAGACAGACAGTGGGAGGAAGAAAAACAGCAGCCCATATGGGTGAAGTTAGTTGTGCAAGATCACAGAGTGAGTGTGAGGATTAGAAACCAGGGCTTCTAACTCATAGGTCAGTGCCCAGTCCACCAGACAATGTTGCTCCCTGCAATACTGACCTTCCTATTTGAGATTCACTTCTTTGATGCCACCATGAAGTGACCAATTCAAATATTTATATAAAAAAGAAACTAATTGTTTCTTCCCCCAAGTTTCCCAACCTGTCTCATCTCTTTTTATTCTGCTTATTCTCCTGCAAGCCCTTCTGGACTGGGAATTTCTTTATTTTGTGTCTTGCAGTGATACAAATGCATTGCCAGTGCTTAATGAATAATAATAGTAATGATTACTAATCATTATTAACAATAAGTGGGAGAAAATAGAAAGAAAAAATTCAGTTTCAATTTATGAAATCACTCCTCTGGAGTAATCTTAATGCTTGACAAATGCTCAGGTGGAAGCAAAAATTTGTATGTTTCACAATCAGTTTGGTTGGAATGATTCTGCATTACACAGTAAAGCTGTTACTTTTCACTGGGTGTTTCAGGATGACCCAAGTGTCTCTGCACCCTTGACTAATGAAGATTTGCCCTGCAAGTGCCTGGGGAGAGAGCCAGAATATCTTTTCTGTTATTGAAATAAAGCAGCTCCCTTTTAAGCCAGTCAGAAAAGTAATTGTTCATTTCTCAGGTTGACCAGCACATGACATCTTTTTGTTAAGTAGCTTTTTACATGTTTACTCCTTAGCTCTCACAGTTGTAGTTTGTCTAATTGCCAGCACTGTAACGTAGGCCAGGAAACCCCAATACCTAATGAAAAAGGGGCTAGTACCGTGCACTGCATTTATAACAGAGGCATGGCAATAAATGGGCTATCGGTTAAAGCCATAAAAAAAACACACTTCCCAAACTTGGCTTCTTAAGTTCAATACAGCTCCTTGGGCTCTAGAACACACAGAAATGTTAATTATAAGAGGAGACTTCTGAGCATCACTGGTGTTTAGAAGGATGAGTCTTGGTGGGCAGAGCTGGCAAGTGTAGAAATGAGATGGAAGATCTAGGGGAAATTTTTCCTTCACAATAATTATTAGCTATTATGTAAACACACTTTAGGTAAACAAGCCCGGCAAGAAGGCACAGAGTTTAACAGAATCGGACAGGCAGTTCAGATAAAATAAAAACTGACCTGACTCTTCACTGAACATTAAAACCAAACCCAAATCTGCTTTGTGTAAAAAAAGAATTTTACTCCTATATTATGAATAATTCTGCAGACTAGAAGGTTGGTGCATGTCAGAGCTGCCAGGATAATGCAGTACAGTGTAAATACCCAGTCTATGTCTACACTTACAACAGCATTGCTGTGAGAGCACTCCCCACAACAAAATAAAACCACCCTCAATGAGGGGTGTAGCTTCAGCGACGGGAGAGCGGCTTCCACCAACAAAGTGTTGTCCACACCGGTGCTTTTCGTGGTTAACATTTTGTCATTCAGGGGGGTGTTTTTTCATAACCCTGAGCGACAAAAGTTTTAAGGATGAAAGTGTAGTGTAGACAAAGCCCTAGATATGCAAATAGAAAGATAAGGTAGATAATCTATTAGGTCCTTGCATTTCTAACATGTATAATTATGTGCTTAGAGCCTGGTTCTCTACTGCCTTGCAGCTTGTGAAATCACTTACATCTGTGCAAAGTAGGTGTAATATGCTATAAAATCAGAACTTCAGCATCTTACACCTACTTTGCATTAACTCAGTGAAGGTATAAGAGACTTCACAAACTGAAAGGCAGTTGAGAATCAAAGGAAGCTGAGTCCTTTGTCCCAATTACTCTGTGGATTGATCCGAGTTGGAGGTGGGGGAGACATCATCTCCCCTGGCTGACAGCATTATCTTACATTTGTCCCCCTCAAAGCATGAACACCCTTCCATGTACTCAAACGAGTGGATGGGGGGAAGCGGTAGATGAGGTGTATCTGGATTTTAGTAAGACTTTTGATACTGTCTCATATGACCTTCTCATAAACAAAGTAGGGAAATGCAACCTAGATGGAGCTACTGTAAGGTGGGTGCAAAACTGTTGGAAATCCATTCCCAGAGAGTAGTTATCAGTGGTTCATAGTCAAACTGGAAGGGCATATTAAGTGGGGTCCCAGAGGGATCAGTTCTAGGTCTGGTTCTTTTCAATATCTTCATCAGTGATTTAGATAATGGCATAGAGAGTATACCTATAAAGTTTGCAGATGATACCAAGCTGAGAGGGCTTGCAAGTGCTTTGGAGGATAAGATTAAAATTCAAAATGATCTGGACAAACTGGAGAAATGGTCTGAAATAAATAGGATGAAATTCAACAAATGAAAAGTACTCCATTTAGGAAGGAACAATCAGTTGCACACATACAAAATGGGAAATGACTGCTTAGGAAGGAGTACTGCAGAAAGGGATCTGGGGGTCATAGTGGATCATAAGCTAAATATGAGTCAACAGTGTAACACTGTCGCAAAAAAAAGCAAACATCATTCTGGGATGTATTAGCAGGAGTGTTGTAAGCAAGAAACAACAAGTAATTCTTTTACTCTACTCCATGCTTATTAGGCCTCAGCTGGACTATTGTGTCCAGTTCTGGGTGCCACATTTCAGAAAAGATGTGGGCAAACCTGAGAAAGTCCAGAGAAGAGCAAAAATGATTAAAGGTCTAGAAAACATGACCTATGAGGGAAGATTGAAAAAATTGGGTTTGTTTAGTCTGGAGAAGACTGAGTGGGGGCATGATAACAGGTTTTAAATACATAAAAGGAAGGAGGAAGGAGAAAAATTGTTTTCATTAACCTCTGAGGATAGGACAAGAAGCAATAGGCTTAAATTGCAGCAAGGGAAGTTTAGTTTGGACATTAGGAAAAACTTCCTAACTATCGGAGTGGTTAAGCACTGGAATCAATTGCCAGAGTTCAGCGGGCAGGAGTCACGGCTGGAGCATCCTCAGCCCCAGCTCTGGGTGGGTGGCGTGATCCCAGCATCAGATGGATGGGCAGTACGGAGGCGTGGCATCAGCCCCAGCGCCCCCAGCCATGGGCCTTGTGCGCACCAGCCCCAGCCTGCCTGCTCCCCCAGCTTCTTGGCCATACTGGGAAGGGAACTGGAAGCAGGCAGGAGGAGGCCTGGGGGTGGAGTGTGCGTGGGAACACACCAGGCTGTTTGGGGAGGCACAGCCTTCCCCTGCCCAGCACCCATGGGCCTAGAAGTCAGAGGCCTCTGCTGATTTCCTGAGATCCATGTGAAGAAGGCATTAGTGTCAGAATCCAGGTTAGGAAGTAGAAGGCCCTTGTTCCCTGTGCCATGCTCAGTCTGCTAGAACATGTTGTCTGTTACGCTGGGGTCTTTGTGACCCGAGGCACCAGTTTAGCTGCACACTGCTAATCAGTCTGCCACCAGGAGGGAGCTCCCAGAGCCAACTTTAACATTTTCAGCTAGGTCTGCAAAACTATGTGTTGTCATTCTTCCCCTGGCACCAAATATAACTGATTTCCTGCCCATTGCGATCAGAGCTCCATGAAGCAGACTGGGTTAAGGATTTTGAGGAGAAGCAGTGAGACTTTTTTAGAAACACCCTCCAGTTAAACATTAACAGTATGTGTGAGGGGAAGGGGAAGGTTAGGGTCCCTGCTGCCTCCTGGTAAAGAAGTGAAGTCCAGTTCCTTGTTTCTTTTGACCCTCCCCAGTGGTTGATATTTATTTGTTTTTACAAAAGGAGGGGGTGTATGTGTGTTTTTATGTTTGGGGAGGGGGGTAAGAAACTATTTTTTAAAGGAAAGCTAAGATTTTTCTTTAGATTTCTAGTGCCCTGAAATCAGGGATTGGGGAGGAGAAGTTGTGGGCTTCACAGGGCCCCTCTGTGATGGTGCCAGCAGTGGCCTTGAAGAAGTGTTGGAGGCTCTGCATGCTAACCTTTTTCAATGCACTAACCTGTGTTAGACAGCCACTGGTTGGGCTTTATAAAGCGTTTTATTTTGTAGTTTTTAGAGCTGTTGAAAAAGCAAAGGGAAGATTTATAATAACAGTTGCTAACTCTAGGCCAACTGGTTTGGCACAGAAAAGAACTATGTTTTTCAGAACAGCTTTTCAACATTCCACTGTTAGCTAAAATGTATGAAAATTACAGTTTTGAAATGACCAGATGTTTTTGCCGAGAAAGAAATAGATGACCTGAAAGGAGAAGATGAGGACTGAACTCAGGCTTCCATGCTACAACTGTCAGCTTCTCAGCTAATGGATGACCTACTACCATCTAAAACTACTAAATTTGTGTGATTAATGCTGCTAAATTGCAGCCACAGTATATTTATAATTTTCTCCTTCAGAATGATATCACTTGCATCGCATCACTATAAAAGGTGAAGGAGAGAAAAGGAGATTAATGTGTCGCCCTTGTACAGAACAGTATGGAATAGCTCTCCTCAAAACAGAGGTTTTCACAAGAAATAGACGAATGGTTTCATCTGTTTTGTTTCCAGCTTTTTTAATCAGGAAGCAGCAGCTAGTTTTAGCTTTGTCTGTTTTTATTTCCAGACAGAACCGAGACTAGAATCTTTTCTGATTTCAGCTTCACATTGTTCACCACAATAAGATAAATCAAACAAATACATTGGAGAATGATCAGGAGCACAGGAGATCTCCTTTTGACCACCCAGAGTGGCCTAGTTGGAATGGCCTGTCTTTAGGAATCTCTGCTGACTTGATAGGTGCTTTAAAGCTTTCCCTTTGGTTCTGCCCCAAAGGTTACCAGTCAAGAGATAGCTCTCGCCATTGGTACTAACAAAGAGCTATCCTACCTGTGGATTTTTATAGCTATAGATAACCCAACACCTTTCTCCTCATGGCCGTGGCTGTAGGTGCCTTGCAACTCTCACCTGGGGAGAGAGTCCCTTCCCTATCCCCTTTCCCTCATAGGAGAGCGGCAAGGAGCTTTCATTAAGGGGGAGTCCAGGGAAGTCTAAAGTGGTGGGGAAAATGATTGAAATTATAGTTCTTTGTGTGCTGTGCAATCCTGTACTCCAATAAAAAGGACTTGGTCTTATTGCCAAGTCCAGCGGGCTATCTCCATGCCTTGTCACCAAGGGTTCTTTGCATTGGTCTCCCCAATCTGAACAATTACTGTACATCTGACAACTAATACCACATTTGTGATTTACCATTACTCATATAGGGTCCAGTCCTGCAAAGTGCAGTGCCCTTAATCCCATTGACTGCAATAGGATCTTGGAGCATTCAGCACCTTGCTGGATTAGGCCTGTCAAGGCTGTATTCCCACTTTGAACTTTAGGGTACAAATGTGGGGGCCTGCATGAAAACTTCTAAACTTAACTACCAGCTTAGGTCTGGTCTGCTGCCACCAACCCAAAGCTAATTCCCTTCCCTGGGTAGCCTTGAGAGACCTTCACCAATTCCCTGGTGAATACAGATCCAAACCCCTTGGATCTTAAAACAAGGAGAAATTAACCATCCCCCCTTCTTTCTCCCACCAACTCCTAGTGAATACAGATCCAACCCCCTTGGATCTAAAAACAAGGAAAAATCAATCAGGTTCTTAAAAAGAAGGCTTTTAATGAAAGAAAAAGGTAAAAATCACCTCTGTAAAATCAGTATGGAAATTAACCTTACAGGGTAATCAAACTTAAAGAGCTCAGAGGACTCCCCTCTAGTCTTAGGTTCAAAGTACAGCAAACAAAGATAAACACTCTAGTAAAAGGTACATTTACAAGTTGAGAAAACAAAGTAAAACTAAGACGCCTTGCCTGGCTTTTTACTTACAAGTTTGAAATATGAGACTTGTTTAGAAAGATGGGGAGAACCTGGATTGATGTCTGGTCCCTCTCAGTCCCAAGAGCGAAGGAACTCCCAAACAAAGAGCACAAACAAAAGCCTTCCTCCCCCCCCCCCCAAGATTTGAAAGTATCTTGTCCCCTTATTGGTCCTTTGGGTCAGATGCCAGCCAGGTTACCTGAGCTTCTTAACCCTTTACAGGGAAAAGGATTTTGGAGTCTCTGGCCAGGAAGGATTTTATAGTACTGTACACAGGACAGCTGTTACACCTTTCCCTTTATAGTTATGACAAGGCCCATAAAGCTGCTGCTGCTGCTTCTGAAAAAGTATCATTAGCCTACCCTAATCCTCTTCTAAGAAAGCACACTGTGACAGATATGGCAATTGCCTTCAATTTCCTTGAAAGACCTTATTGAACTAAGTTTATGTATTATCATGGGCTGGGACTGTGTGTAACCCCTCTAGGGGGAAATGTGACAGATACTGCAACCCCATTGTCCCTTAATTTAAAAGAATGATTTATGTATGACTATTCTACTCCCCTGGGAAGGACTAACACAACTCCTCCAGGAACTAAAAACAGTGGGTAGTGATTAAGGCAAATCAGTCAGGCGGTAACCGACCCAGAGGGGTCACACCACCGGGGGAGGCTCACATACATTAGTTCAAACAAAATTCTCCAGAGACCAACAGACAAAGAAAGGACTTTCGGATAAAGTAGCCTGAGTTTAAATTGACTCACGGCCTTCTTTCTGATTCAGCAAACAAACAGGGCCTGATGTTGGACCCCAATATTTGCAGAAGGCTTGGAAGAACTTGACCTACTAGGGCCCCATAAGACCGATGGGTGACCTCTGTAAGCTTTTAGCTTGCATACAGGTTCTTATTATAGGTTTTTAATATGTTTTCATAATGATTCACCTTAAGAATAAATGTGCTGTTTCGGAAAGAGTTGTGTGGCAACTTGTGACTGCAGACAATTATGCTTTTGAAGAAAAAGCAAAGCATAGATACTGACCTGTTCATGCAGTCTGGTTTGCTGGGAATATCACAGTGTACACCTGAAAAACCCAAGTTAGGAGGTAGTGAGGTGCAGGTCTCCATCCAAGAGAGGTGATGACTGGGAACTGGAAACCTTTAAGTGGGTGCCCTTGAGGGACAGTGGAGGGAGAATACAGGTACAGTTGCCCTAAAACCATGACAATATGGTGGAAGAAGTGGGATTGCTGAAGGTGTAAATTGTTGTAAGTGCCAATAGCAGTAAAAGCAAGTATCATAGAAGGGAAAAACACAGAAAAAAGTCTTATGGTCTTTTCAGGAAAGGAATAATGAAAACAGAGATGGGGAAAATTAGTTATGAACAGCCAAAGAAAGGTCTTGTCGGGGCTCATAACACGGAGATCTGACCTAGTGGTCAGGGTCACAGTTGGGTGTCATACCAAAGATCAAAGCAAGAGTCAGAGAAAAGTCACCCCATGGGTCAGGGTCAGAGCCACATCAAGGATTAAGCCAGAGTCGGAGTCAGAAGTCACTCCAACAGTCAAAGATGGAATCAGCAGTGGCGGTAAGGGCAAGGAAATAGAAACGAGAAAAAAGATGTGGTAGCAGGAACTGGGATTAGGCATGGTAGTAAGAGCCAGGAACAAACAAAGAGACAGGGACTTGGTCTCTGGGATCTAGGCAGCAACAAGCCTAACAACTAATTACTGAGACAAAGGGTGGGGCAGGAATAGGAAGCGTTATACCTGGTTGTGTCTAATCAGCAGTCTGCTGCTTATCATCTGAACTGCTGAGTCAGTGGGAGTCGCATCTGGTGGTGGGGCATTAGCTGCAGTTCCCTTATCTGACGCTGTGGTACAGAGGATAAGGCTCTTGCTTGACAGTCCCATGGACCTGGGCTCAAGAGGTATGGTACTTGACAGGTCAGCTGCTTGAATTATGCAGAGAAAGGATGCTCAACACTGAGGAGCAGGCAAGGGTGCATTGACTTGCTGTATTGTAATGGCCAAAAGAGGAATTATGGTCCAGGTTTGCAGGGAACATCCAGCAGTTGGGGAAAATCTTGGAGCTGAAGGCTGGAGAGAAGCTGACAAAGGCAGCACCCGTGTTTCATCAGGATCAAATGTGCCAACAACTATGGGCAGATTGACAGATCAGGAAAAGCTGCATCTGGAGAGGTTCAGGGACAGAGTGTGTCTGAAACCCAGCAGCTTGCAGAGTGGGAGAAGCAGTATCAGTATGAGAGAGAAGAGAAGGAAAATCTGAGGACAGGCCACTGGCGTACTCTGGAGCCAACCTCTGAGAAGGTGGGGCAGAGACAGGAATTTGGCTATCGGCGGAGGGGCTTAAAGAATCTCCCTTGCCTGACCCCTCTGCTGTCCATGCTTTACAGCTTCTTCACAGGGAGGCAGCCCTGCCTTATTTCTCCCATTAGTCCAAGGAACTGCTGCATGTAATACTTCGAGGGCAGATGGGGAACCTCCACCTATTTTTGGGGTAGATAACCCCTTGAGGGACAAAGGGACACCACACATACTGCCTAGAAAGGGGAGTGGGAGGACCTGGTCTCAAATTCATGCGCACAGGTTTTGGGGTAAAAAGGGGTGCATGAGAGCTGTCTGTCCAAGGGGGAGCCCTAATCTGTGTGGAAGGGTTGGAAGGAATTGACCTGCTAGAGTTCATAAGACTCATAGGTGATCTCTGGTAAGCTTTTTAGCATGTGTGTAGGTTATTTCATTGTTTTTAATGTTTTCCCTGTAAGGCTTTCCCCTGAAGAATAAATGTGCTTGCATAGAAAAAGCTGTGTGGCAACTTGTGACTGCAGGCAATTACTTTGTTCATAGCCTTTGAAGAGAAAGCAAAGCACAGATACCGACCTGTTTAGGCCATCTGGCTTCCTGGGAATATCACATGTGGGCTGGGAACTCTGCAGCCTGAAAGAACCCCAGTCAGGAGGGAGTAAGGCTCTGGTTTTCACCCAAGAGAGCTGATGGCTGGGAGCTGGAAACCTTTAAGTGGGTGCCCTTGAGGGACAACAGAGGAGGACTACAGGTGCAGTTGCCCTGAAACTGTGACACAGACAAAAAGCTATTTAAAGTCTGTTTAAAATTATGCATTCTCCACTTCATGAGTTTGCTAAGCTCATTATAAAAGTGGAATGAAATTCCATAGCACATTTAATATTTTATATTATTATTATTTTCTGTGCTTTTCTGAGGTAATAGAAAGTGATTTAGCCATCCATGATCCAAGAGTAAAAAGATGTAGGAATCCTAGAAACCTGGACACCATAGCAATACATTGACTACCAGTTTGGCTACTCAGTCGCTCAAGTCCTTCCAAGGAAGGATTAAGAGGATTGCGTTTTCCACATTTTGAGATGAATAGACTGAGACAAGATCATTTTACTGCATTTCTGAGAGAGTTAGAATATTTGTGGAAAGCAGTAAAACTGGGCTGCTCCAGAGTCTGACTTTCAGCTTTACAAAATTATCTACCACAGGAGATTCACTAAATGAAATCACTCAGCTTCTTTTTGTTTGATCTTCTAGTTGTCCTTGATGACCTCCCAACTGTCTCAGTTTTTTTTACATTATTCTACTGGACACCACTCTGCTGCTCTCTTGTAAGCTATGTAAGAATGCAATCTTGGAATTGTGAAAAACGGATCATATTAAAATGTGAGGGACACGTGAACTGACTCCGACCAAATAAGAAGCAGCTTTAAACCACTGTGGAAAATTTGAACCAAACCTCATTCTTTTGGGAGGCTTGGAAATGTTTAGTTTTATTTGCCTTCAGTTTATCTGCCCCACTGTGATTCCTGGTTTGGGCCAGGCGAAGAAGGAACAAGAATCTTTTGTCACCAGAGTTCCAGCCGGATTTCCAGAAAAGCAACATGCAAAAGCTTGTACTGACTAAACCGAACCATGAACTTTCACCAACTAACTCATCACTAATCTAAATGCATATTAGCATGCACATCTTTCCTTATTAATGCCTATCACCTCCTAACTGAGGAGCCTTAAGCACTTGACAAGCATTGAGGAACCCAACATTCCTGTCAAAGAGGCATCCTCATCATCATATCCACTCATTACTATCCACACCCGAACATAGCCACTTTATGAACTTCATACCCTCATATCTCAATGTCTGTACTTTGACCCATCAACCTTTTACCCCCCAATCGGGGAAATTGCAGATTATGTATTCCTCATGCCACCTTATCTTAAACCAAACTTTGCACCCTCGATAATCTGTATGTTATTCCCTGATAACCAGAAACTTCTATGCTCAAACTCTGTTCGCTATTTTTTTTAACATCATCTTATGCTTATACTACAGATGGAGGAATGGAGGCCAAGAGAGTGTGCTCTAATTTTGGGTGACCAACTGGAGACACCTTCCACCTAATTTTCAGAAGTGCAGAGCTCCTACAAGTCCTGCTGAAGTCAGTGGGAACTGCAGGTGCTGAAACCTTGGAAAACCCATCCCTAGGCACTAAAAGGTCGGCCCTCAAAAGCGAGGCAACCAAAAATGTTGGCTTTGGTGACTTCTCCAAGGTCATTTCTACCTTCTTAAATAGAATACATTTACAAGGGAAATTTCAAGTAACATACGCCTTTATATTCACCCTTTGACCCGCAATTTTAATGATTAAAGTTTTCAAACTATTAAATATTTAGGGTGAGATTTTCAAAAGTGTTTAGTGTTCGTCTCCATTCCTGCCCCTTTGAAGGCAGAGGGAGCAATGTTAGCTAATGCTGAGTGCTTTTGGAAATCTGCCTTTAGGGTTTTGTCTTTTATATATGAGGTCTAAGCTCTGAAGTTGCCAGTCTGAAGAAGGTTCTTGGCTATGCAGGCTGCTCCCTATTTTGATTATATGAGGGAGGGATAGCTCAGTGGTTTGAGTATTGGCCTGCTAAGCCCAGGGTTGTGAGTTCAATCCTTGAGGGAGCCATTTAGGAATCTGGGGCAAAATCAGTTTTTGGTCCTGCTAGTAAAGGCAGGGGGCTGGACTGGACTTGACTTAATAACCTTCCAGTTCTATATCTCCATGTATTTATTATCTGAAGTAGGGCTTCCTAGGAGCAGAGTCACAATCTGGCCCCTGAAACTCACTAGATTCCAGATGGTATCCAGAACCTCAGCTCTCTCTGGCAAAGATGCCAGACACCTATACTAGGCAATTAGTTTGTATAGATGGCCCACAGGTCATCTCACAGCTGTCTTGCTCGCCTTCTTGAGTCCATGCATGGGAGTCACTCCAATCCTAGAAATGCAGGAATACTGGTGAGTTAACACAGTTGAAGTTGTGTTTCTGTTTTATGCAACCACAATAACATCATAGATTATTAATCTTCTATTATTTATAGTTCTAAAATAGTCAGACAAATTTGTTTGAGAACTAGGTTAAAAATAGTTCACTGCCAGGTTGACACTATATTTACCCAGATGTATCCAAGACCGCTTTTATACTTTAGTCACACTACTTTGAAATATACCAGTATAAAAAGATGGACATTTCATTTAAATACAGTGATGGGAATGATGCCACTGAAAGGTAATACATACATAACAATGATCAAATGTAATAATTTGAAAATACAGAGCACCTCTAAATAAACCAAGTCTGTTAGCATTCACTGCATACACCAGTTTCAGAGTTCATAATTAAAGATCATAAATCTTTTGCAGTGTAGTCAAAGTAACCGAGCACATATAAACCAAAAATCTGAAAATCTGAAAACAAAATGAGTCTGACTCTCCTAAGTGTCAGGTGCAATTCATTATTGTGCAGAACTTTGGAAATTAAGACTGTGAACACTGGCTACCCATAAATATGAAAAAAAAAAGTTTTCTACTGGCTGAGATTAATTTTAAGGCTGAATTTCATATAGATTAATCCCAAAATATCTGAAAAATGTTTAGATGATGTCACACTTTTTACATTTAGATTTTTTCTTTCAGGATGTAATAAATGAAAGAGAAAGTGAATCAAGTCATTATGTTGATCCATTTGCATTAATGGTTTTCAAAACTGTAGCTGGCACTAAAATATTTTGCAAATTACAATTAAATACACTTATAGAACAGGTAATCTATTGATGTGCACATGTGGAAGTTGAAATTTAGTAACACTGTTGTAGCATACAAATTAATACAAATTGAGAACTTCACTAGGGCAGTCAGATTATCACATTATATATATAAAATAGATTATATATAGAAATCTAATAAAATGTGTCATCATCTAAACATGTGTCATATAGTCTTTGGAATAACCCAATGTGAAATTCAGCACTAAGCTTGATCTCAGCCAGTAGAAAAGATTTTTATACTTATGGGTAGCCAGTTTTCATTTCCAAAGTTCTGCCAAGTAATAAATTACATCTGACAGTTAGGATTGTCTTGCTGTATCACAAAACTCAACTTGCTCTTCTGAATCCCTTCACTCCCCTCCCCTGAGAGGGGGACAGAGAGTGCTAAAAGCTGGGCGCCTGCCCTATCCCATGAGTATAAGGCTTATCAGCAAAATTCCAACCAGGTCTTTTATTTCTGGGCACCATCTCTTTTAACCACACTGGCAACTTGCTATGAACTAACATCCCCACCAAGTACTACCACTGATTACTAAAATCTATTCCTTCTTAACCTGATTGTGCCTCCAGGATGGTGAGAGGAAAGAACCCCTCAGGCCTCTTGCAATGTGGCCTTAACAGGAAGAAAAAATTCCTTCCTGATATCCAAAACAGGTGATCGCTCAGACCCGCGGTGTCTGCAAAACACAGCTCCAAAACATCTTGTACAGGGGGCTCCTGGTATTGCATACATAGCAAAACCCGAGAACATTTTCTCAAGTGTCAGACCCATGACTAGAATCCCCATTGCTTAGTTTAACAGCCAGTGCATAACATGCACACCAAGCACCTCCTATCCAGCTTACTGACTCGCTCTGAATCATAGTTTAAATCATTGATTTCATAGAATATCAGGGTTGGAAGGGACCTCAGGAGGTCATCTAATCCAACCCCTTGCTCAAAGCAGGACCAAGCCCCAGACAGATTTTTACCCCAGTTCCCTAAATGGCCCCCTCAAGGATTGAACTCACAACCCTGCATTTAGCAGGCCAATGCTCAAACCACTAGTTGCTCCACCTGAAAAAAAGGTGGCTAATAATAATGTGCTAAGAAATGTTAGACAAAAGCCAAAATTTCAAATCAGGGTACTTTTAAAATGACCTGTACTTCAAAACTGTTTGACAGTTCTTCAAGCTTACATTCCCAGTAAATCTGGCAATTTTGAGGCCAAACTAATTCTTCAAGTCAGTGTTATGGGGAAGCAAAAACAGGATTTTATAATGGAGGTTGGCTTCAGCCTTAATATAGATAGATATTATAATGGAGAAAGAAATTGAGAGAGAGAACAGAGTGTGTGTATGCATACATGCATGTATACACACGTTCACTGTTTTAGGCAATTCATAATACATAATAATTTCCCTTGTGAACTGCTACAAAGTTATTGTAGCCTTAAAGCTGGATAGACGTACAGTAATGGTATTTCCTGACATTTTAAAATGTGAAAAGGTCAACAAAAACAGTATGTATGGAAACAATCTCTTGTCATTATATTATGTAGCATGAATTAAACAACCATTTTCTCTTTTTTCTTCTGTCATTCAGGGGAAAACATCTAAATGGAAAGCACTGAAACAGCCAGCAAGACATTAATTTAAGAAATGCTCCACAAATCCATTCTATTCTGCTTTGTTTAAATCTACTGCTTTTGCACCTACTCCTTGCTAAGGGGTGTGTGAAATTAACCAGCATAACCCTGTGACACAAACATGAAGCTATCCAGGGAATATCTTTTTCCACATTTGATTATAATGGCCTCCAGCAAAAGCTGTATTTTCCTCATGCTGCTTTGACCAATACCGACACAGTTGTCTGCAGTGTAATGATATTTGCTGCTTTTTTTATATGTTGTGTTAGAACACACAGATTTCACTGAAGAGTCCAAAGTCTAGGCCACCAAGCCCAGATTGACAAAGGTATTTGGATACCTAACTTTTATTGATTTTAGTGGGAGTTAGGCACTTAAGTACCTTTGTGAATCTGGACTCCCCATCACACACTATAACTTCTCACTGTATGTGGAACCAGGTTGTGACACAGCGGGTCCTAAATATGGCTCGCATCCACACACAACATATTAAGACACACTTCATTGCTGTGGTGACGAATCGTGTCTAGACCTTGTCAGTGGGCTGGATCCTAGACTGATTACTGTTCTACATCCAGGTCCCAAACAGAGATATTTGGCAAGATAAACGTGACCCTCTAACCATTTGAGCCAGCTTGCCATTCCTGACACTCTTTGTGTTGTAGGACAGAACAACGAATGTGGATCCAGTCAATGTAAATACCATCCACGCACTCTATCCCCACCACACAAACCATCCCACAGGGCTTTGTGGGATATCTAACCAGGAAGTGGCAGGCCTGTTTAAACATCTAGCACATGATATTGCTGGTCATAGTGAGCATGTCCACTTCTGCCAGAAAGCTACTAATCTGAAATGGTGAAGTCACAGTTGAGTGCCTGGCCTGACAAACGATTCCGAACCCTGCTTGCAATCCGGAGCAAGGAGAGCATCCAGGATGACCTGGATTCACTGAAAGGAATTTGAAGATCTACACCAGACCTTGTTGGCAGGGACATCACCTTAATGCACTGAAGATCCACTATCACTAGGCAGAAGACACCAGCCACAAGGCCAGATCCTTAGGAAAAAAACAGATGATCACACATTCCAGTGCAGTGGAGAGCTATGTACTGGAGGGAGAGGATGAGATATGGCTGGGGAGAACAATGAGGAGACCTTGTGCCTGTTGCAAGGGTGGTACCAGCTCTTTGGTACAGAAGTGTGTTTAAATAGCATCTGATCAGTTGAAAGGACAGAGACTGAAGTAACAAGGCTTGGTGAGGGAGAGTGCCAGTCCATGAAGATGCTTTGGTCTATACTATTAATATACTAGAACAACTGGCATCTGGCATGGATGGAAGTTTGCTGACATCTTCCACCCTGCCACACTAAATCCACTGGAATACAGCAAGCCCATTGGCTGCTGCATTCCCCAGAGGCGGCTGCTACTCAAAGTTTTAAAAGGACAAATAAAGTGACTCAATGAATCCTTGGCATTAGTTGTACTGAGATGCCAGGTTTATAGACAATTGATGCCTCAGATCTCTGGGCTTACAGAGGCTCACCAGCCTTGCTGAGCAGAATTCTTTTAAGTGCGGATCTTTCTTCAACCTTTTTATCTAATTCTGGGCAGGTGCCACAGCAGCTTGTTGAGACTCACTGCTTTCACTGCCTGCATAGGGTAAATGGCTGCTATTCTTGCCCTGCACCTGGAGTAGGGGCCGAGAACATACTTGCTGAGAGACCCACACTGGCCCTGCCTCGCCTCCTCTTCTGACCCTATACAATCCTTCTGGGTGGCTGATAGAGATCTGGCACTGAACCCAACGCTGCTGCACATGGTGGCTGCAGAGGCCCTCTACAAGCCCATTTTGTGGTTCGATTATGTTGCATTACCTTCCACAGCCCCTCTACCCTGGGTGAATTCTGCCTCAAGCATGTAGACTGTTACAGCAAATATCTGGAATTAGTTACTTTTACTACTTTAATATTCAGATGTACAGTAGCATGCCAATAGCATGTGTGCTCAGGGGGTGAAACATCCCACTGTTCACAGACCTTACCCTAGCGTGGGGATCTTTTATCACCAAGGTGCAAGGTGTGTGCTTTACGTAGACTAGCACACATTATGGTGGATGGCAGAATGCCTGTAGCATAATAGCTTCGCGCATAAACTAGCCCCTCACACACAGTTGGTATCCTGCTTTTTGGAGACAGAATTGGGTCAACTCCAGGAAGTCCCTTTGAAATCATTTTTCCAGGAGTTAATATGGTAGGAAAAATATAGCTAATAAGTCAAACTCTTTCTTCTTTTGCTAAATAAAATAAATATTTTTCTAACCTGTATTGTTTCTGGCTCCACTTTCATCTCAGCCTCTTACTACAGTTTACTTCAAAATTCCTTCTTGGGTGTTGGCAGGGCAGCCATGATCGATAGCATGACCTTATAATATGGTGTACAAGCATCATCCCATATAATGCACCGTAAAGTGTTTTATTGGAAGTGAAGCTGCATAAATAAACACTCTTACCTTAATGTGAAGTAAAACAGTTTGAGTTACAAATGTGCAGCATTGGTGTAGTAGATATTAATCTGAAATGGATGGAACTAGCTACCCGAGCAGCAAAAAAATCAAAGAGATACACACTGATTTTAGTTTGTTTTTTTCTTGATATGCAGCTGGCATCCAATACTTTCTGCTAACTTTGCTTACAAAAAACAGGGCTCAGTGCTCCAGCCTTCCTCATGTGGGAGGTCCAAATGATAGACGTAGGCGGCTGACTATGCCTAAAACTGCCCCTACTACTTCTGCTTTTCCACTTGAAGCCCAATCTGTTGCACCTGTGCTATTGCAGCCTCTGGGTCTTAGTTGGGGATTGGACCTCCTGAGGTCCCTTCCAACCCTGATATTCTATGATTCTATGATACCCTGGGGATATTTGTAATGATTTAGCTATGTTTGTGCAGATTTCCAGCATAGATGCCTTGCACCAGTATAATCTGGAGCTTCCATCACTGCCGCTTACTTTAGTTTGAAACCAGAGGAAGCAACACCACTATTAGTCATTTTTTCCATGGCTAAGGAGCCAGTGTGGCATGAAGGCTAAAGCTCTGGCTGGGCTGGAACCAGGGCCGACGCTAAATTTTTTGCCGCCCCGAGCAAAAAAAAAAGAGCGCCGCTCCGCCGAAACACCCCGCCCATGCGCCGCCCCGCCAAAACACCCCCCTGAGCACGGTGCTGCCCTGCCGAAACACGCCCCACTCCCCCCGAGCGCTGCCGGGGGAAAAAAAAAACGAGCTCCGCGCCACCAAAACACCCCCCCCCATGCCACCCTGCCGAAACACGCCCCCCTCAAGCGCTGCGCAGCCGGAAAAAAAAACCCCAAAAACCCCGAGCACCGCTGAAAAATCCCCTCCAGCACCGCGCCACCGAAACAACCTCCTAGTGCCGCGATGACATGCCGAATCCCCCCACTGAGTGCCGCCCCCCCGAACCCCCCCCCCCCCCGAGCGCTGCCCCGCCGGAAAAAACAAAAAAAAACCCCCCAGAGCGCCGTCCCGCTGAAACACCTCCCCTGAGCGCCATGCCACGCTGCAGAAACAAAAACAACCCACCTCCCCCAAGCGCCGCCCAGCCGAAACAAAAACAACAACAAAAAAACCTCGAGCGCTGGCCCGACGAACCAAAAAAAAAAAAACCTGAGCGCCGCACCACCGAAACACCCCTCTCCCCAGCGCTGCGCCGCCGAACCCCCGCACCCCAAGCGCCAGGCCACGCCACGCCATGCTGCCGAAACACAAACAACCGCCCCCCCAAGCGCCACCCAGCTGAAACAAAAACAAAACAAAACCCCGAGCGCTCCCCGCCACCCCAAGATTGGCCGCCCCTTACAAGGTGCCGCCCCAAGCACGTGCTTGGTTGGCTGGTGCCTGCAGATGTTGGATTGTTGGGTGACGTTGAGCAAGTCATTTCAGCCCCCTGTTCCTCGGTTTCCTCATTCCCTGGACAGTGGGGCTAATGATACTTACCTTGTTTGAGAGCTATAGCTAAAAGACATTCTGTACAAGCTGGGTATTATCTGTTTTTAGTTTATTCATTTATTGGCATTTTAAGTCAAATCTTTATAGTAGAATTTTCATCTACATGCATTGCTTTTTGCACAGGAAAATACTGAAATAGTTTCTTAGGCATGTTTGTGCCTTGCTTAACAGGTTGCAGTGTCTGCAATAGACAAGCCACATGAATGCTGCACGCTCCACAAAATAGCTCAAAAACAAAAAATAAAAGAGAACATAATAAAGAATTTAGAGCCAAAGGATAGCAAATACAGCTGCTTTTTCCTTCCTCCCTCTACTTCAAGGCTGTCTTTGCAATATGGATTTCATTAGTGGCTCAAAGACAACGTTGCAGAATTACAAGTTTAAGATGTTATTGGAAAAGCCACCTCATGACTCTTTTTAAAATATATTGTTTAAAAACTAACTTTTAAAAGCTATTAGGAATTAGCTGGGAAGTGTGTGTGCACCTGAATAGGGTAAATGGCAACACAGACATTCTGTGGAGCTTTCCCCTGATTCAGAGAAAAAAACACAAAAATATAATACATAAACAGGAATTCGGCAGCTGTAGAGTTTACTCTGTCCGTTCTTAAGTCTGTTAGATTGTAAGGGTTCTGGAGCAGGGTCAATCTCTGTGTCTGTACAGAACAATGAGGCCTGAATCCTTATTGAGACCTTTAAGCACCTATATCAATACTGTTACTAAAAATGTAGATTCACAAATGTTATTATTTCCTAACACCATCAGATCAGCACTGTATTGTCAAAAGGAGTCAGGCATCTAGACATTATTACATTAATAATACACACCCTTTTCAAGAGGAAATCAGTGGATTTCAATAAAAGCCATATGAAGCTGCCAACTAAGCTAATTAGTAAATGAACAAAAATTCAAATATGTCAATAACGCCAGGGGAGAAAGAAGATACATTTTAGTTCTGAAACAAGCAATAATAAACTTCAAGTTAGACTTGCAGACAGACAGTATGTGAACTGCCATTGCACTCACAGTAGTTGTGCATTTACAGACCACACTTGAGAAGTCCATGCTCCCTATAGTGATATAAAATCCAGAAAACAAAGCACTGCAGTCTTCATGCATGAGTTTTTCTTGATGAGTTATGATCAGCTACCCCTGTATGGTATCTGCCAACTAAAGAAAATACAAAACACTTAAAATCTGTTTGAGTGGAGAATGGGTGCATTACCAGACTAAAATCTCTGTTGGCCTTATATTCATTTTGCCAAATTTTTAAAAGTGCTTGTGCAAACTCCAGTGCACTCATGCTAATCTAGTTTCATGTTCCATGCAGGTATGTGCATGTGCCAACCCTGACTTGTGTACATGTGCTTTTAAAACCTGGAGCCCTGTAATTTCAGTTTACTTCAGTGTTCCAGCATGGTCCCAGCATAGTGCCAGTGCTTTTTGCTCTCTGTTGTATAAATTATCATAGGGTTGTACAATTCCATCTTCATGGCATGAAGTCTCTAACAGAATCATCCTTCTATACATAAATATTAACATCAATTGTAGCCCTGCTTAATTCTTTTAAAACAAATCAAAAACAGAATCAGCCTGTGTTGTGGGGCGGGGGGAACTGTCCATGGGGCTTCTGAAGCAAAGCATGATGCTTGGTGTGCTAACTAGTATGCACAGACTCAGAAAGCTCTTGTACCTCACTGCTATTTCATGGGAATGCCAGTGCCAGAGTTCTGCGAATAACCCAAATGCTTTACATGTACTTGTGATTGCACTGAGCTCTGTGTGAACACTACCACATTCTCCATTCTTTTCCCTCTTTGAAAGCAACCTAACCACCACCACATCATCCACCACAGCCAAAATAGCACCCCCAGCTGCCTTGCAGGCAGGTACACAGCAGTCGAGCCAAGTGAGAGACCAGGAGGACATCAGAAGAGGGAAATAAACTGGCAAGTGGGTGCCATATCTGGAGCTGTTAATCCTTGAGTTGTATAACTTCATCTTGCAGATGCTGTGCTGAATGGCCAGAGCAGTTGTCTTCAATTATGGCTAGAGCCAAAGACACAAACAGAGTAATGAGAGCTAGATGCTGCACTGCCAGCTCCTGGAAGATTATATGTTTATTCATTCAGTTAGTTACCAGAACGACAATCTAGACTTTGTATATGTCTGTGCGTGATGCAAGTGCACAAGCTAATCTACATCCAACATGGTAGTTAGCTGCTGCGGTGAGCAGCGATACTCTTGTTTATTATAAATAATACCCTCATGATCAGACTCTAGGAATCCAGCATACACACTGAAGCACTCTTATTTTCCTAAACAGTGTCATATCGTGTAGCTTGCAGGTTATTATTATTTGTACAGCACCCAGAGGCATGTTAGGTACTTTCCAGAGCAAATGGAGAAGTATGGACCCTGCCCCAAAGATCTCTAATAGTCTAATTTTAAACGTGACACAACAAGTAGAAGGGGACCAACAGGAGGAAGGGGTTGGGATGAAGAATTACATGGGTTATGGCACTAAAAAGCAAGAACGTTACCCAAGGGGAGAATGTTAACTCATCTGTGCCTTCTGCATTTCCTGTCTTAATTATTGCAACCACCTCCTCTCTCGTTTCCCCAACACCTGCATTATCCCCTTAAGCCGTACAAAATGTATCTGCACAAATATCATTTTCCTGGTCCATCAATCTGACCATGTCACCCCCTGCCATTGATTTCCACCATGGCTCCCCCTTCTATACTGCATCAAGTTTCAATTTCTTGTCCTCGCCTTCATAAATCTCCACCCCACCCTACTTATCCAGCCTCATTTCTTATTATATCACCCCAATCCCTAGCTGCTTTTTCCACAATCATCATCACATTGTCTTCCCTGCCACCTGCCCCTCACATGGGATGCTCTTCCTGAGATGCTATACAAGGCCAACACCCACATATTTCACTCCCTCCTAAAGACCCACTTTCATAGAGATTCCTAACATCCAAAGCCAGAAGAGACCATTGTAATCATCTAGTCTGACCTGCTCTATAACACAGGCCATAGAGCTGCCCAAAAATAATTTCTAGAGCATATCTTTTACAAACATCCAGTCTTGATTTAAAAATTGACAGTGATGGAGAATCCACGATGACCCATGGTAAATTGTTTAAAAATCTGTATCTATAGTCACACTTAACATTCGCTGGGATGAGTATCCAGGTAATCTTATTGCTATCACACCCAACAACACCAGCTCCCTGCTGGTACTGCCCCCCTTTATTGTATGTCTCGTTTAAGTTTGTAAGTTGTTCGTGACCGAGTCCGTGCCGTCTTATTTGTATTCTGAGGCACCTAGCAAACTTTGTGTGTGTGTGTGAAATAATAAATTAATTAATTATAAGGACAACTTTAATCACTGAAAATAAATGCATATTATATGTTAGCAGACTAACATCCATTTTTAACAGTTTATAATACCAAATCAAGGATTACTAAGGAACAAATTAAATATCTGGGATAGTTGTAATATTACTTACTGGAAGACAGTTTTGAACTCACCCTGCTACAGGTCAGACTCTTGGCTTTTTCCACACATAACAGATTAGTAATGGCCTTGCAAATGGTATTGTTTCTTAGAACTTCTAAATGGCCTTTAATAATTTTCTCCATGACAAACTAAAATGCTAACCTACAGAGATGAGAGACATTCAAGGTATCACATGGAAATGAAGAAATAACTGGTTAAAAGCAAAGAAAGGTAGTTTCAGTCTTAGACCTCTGCAACTTTAATCTTTTATACCTGATTTTGATCAAAAGACTCGTATATTTAATTACTTCACACTAAGGACTAATCGGGGGAGAAGAGTGAGAGGGACAAGGCACAGCAAATACAACTTTATGGAATTTGTATCTGGATCTAAAACAAATGTGCTGATGCTGTAAACAGCAACATTGCAAACTGTGAACATCAAATCCAGATCTTGTAAGGCACTGAGAGTCTTAACAAACAAACAGACAAACAAACAACTTTCCAAGAGTCAGATGATGCTGGTCTCAAATCCACAGTCTTTTGAACCAATGGTCTGTGAAAATAATTCCTCCCCCCAAATACTTTCAACAAAAACAGTGATATAACACGGAAACTAGGTTTGCATTAGTCATATCAGTTAGTGGTCAGAAGAGCGTGGGCTTAAAAAAAATGTTTACTAAGGGAAGCCACACCTGAAAAGAAATGTTAAAAAGTTCCACAGATCAAAGTTTTTCTTCCAGCTCAATGAGTACTTATGCTTGAAGGTAGCTACAATTTCCTCCAAATTGTTCACTTCTGTCATTCTACATTGTAAAAATGACAAACAATAGTTGAAGAGGTACAAAAAGGCAACAAGGTGGATAGAATGACATATGGAAACAGCCAAAAATATATTTTATCTTTGAACAGAAAAAAAACCCGTTAAACATTATTTTAAGTTTCACTTTCCTCAGTTAATTACTATTTTCACTCTAGTAGACGCAAGAGACAAAGAACAGCGAATCAACTGAAATGAAGACTTTCTGGGACTTTTATTTTACAGGAACCATAAATATTACTTATAATTTGACAATTGAATGCAGAATTTTTACACTTTTATGCTTAATTTTCTAACTCTTAGACTGCTGAAAACTTTGAATAAATAAATCTCACCAGCTTAATTTGAGAATGATTTACTTTAGTGTTAATTAGAAACAGTATTTATGCCTTCCTTTCACTCTCTTTACTCGGTGCTATTTACAATCTGATAATCTGTTTTAGAATAGTTAGTTTATAGATTTATATCAATCATATGTGGTCAAACAAAGAAGGCACCCTTTTTCAAATATATATTTGAAGTATTGTCCCAAAATAAAAAGTGATGTTTATTTACCTAAAATCTGTCTCACACATGCAAAGTATCAAGAGCCATTTGAAACTTGAAAATTCATAATAAAGTTCTGAACAAGAAAAATAAAGGCTATGAACATACGCTTACAACCACTCTATAATTATCAACAAGGGGTTCTTTATTAAAAGTCTTGTTTCTTTTAGTTGCTGCTTTAGTTAAATCCACACAGGACTACAGAAAGGGAAACATCTCAGTTCCTGTATAAAATACAATCTTTTCCCTCGATCGCAAGAAGCAAATCATGATGCATAAGAATTCTTTAATATATTTGCCATTGGAGTTTATTGACTTTACTTCTGCTGGTATGTAGGAATAACATTTGGTTACCAACACTAGATCCTCACTGTCTTAAAATCCCATCCATTTTGCTATAATTTTGAGTAAGTTCTATTAATTTAAGTAGAATGAAGTTGGGGGAGACATTTGTCTGCCTATATTTTAAAAGTTTTAAATGTTTTCCCCCTTTACAAAAAATTACAGAAATACATACTATAAATTGTAAATGTTTTTCCTCTTTAATAAGAGCTAGAGAAATACGTACTATAAATCTGGGTCAGATGACTGAAAGGTGGAGCAAATTTCTCACTGGGGTAATAAATTAAGTTAGTATTTGAATTTGCCTCATCTCAGAGTCTCTTTCAAATTAATGTACTGTATTAAGTAGTTGAATGATTTTATCTTATCCATGTATAGTTATCTAGTTCTATTAGTAACCACTATTCAGAGAGGATAGTGTAAGATCTGATTTTATTCTGTTTTAGAAAGAGGTTATCACTGATGAATATGGTTTTGATTTCAGAAAAGTGAGCTGTCACTCTTTACCATGAATTAAGGTATCATTCAAAGGTATACAGAATGCTGTGCTGTGAGTAGCCCAAGGTACTCCCTTAAATTCAAGCCAACTAGCCAGCCAGGCTTTCCATATGGTTTTCATAAAATGCCCTAGAGCTATATTTCATTTCATAATCTGAAGAGACGACACTAGATTTAAAGCAGGCCCAACAGAGATACATTTCAGGAGGCAGTACAGGTATTCTAATTATGTAACACATGTAGTCATTTCTAGTACATAAATTGGATTTTTATTGGTATGTACAGATTCCTTAAAAAACTTGCACCTTTAACATAATCAGCATCGATCCATACTAGTGCATTGGGTAAGGGACACTTCTTTTTGTGTTTTGACTTTTTAATCTAGTTTGTATTACCTTAAAACATTATAAAGGGTAGTAAAATAGCAAGACATTTCAAGCCTCCAAAGCTGTAAAGATGCTGTGCTATCTACAGAACATACTGTGGATATGTCTACACTACGAAATTAGGTCGGTTTTATAGAAGTTGATTTTTAGAAATCGATTTTATACAGTCGATTGCGTATGTCCACACTAAGCACATTAAGTCAGTGGAGTGCGTCTTCACTACCATGGCTAGCATCGACTTACGGAGCGGTGCACTGTGGGTAGCTATCCCACAGTTCCCACAGTCTCCGCCGCCCATTGGAATTCTGGGTTAAGTTCCCAATGCCTGATGGGGCAAAAACATTGTCGCGGGGGGTTTTGGGTACATGTTGTCAGTCGCCCCTCCCTCCGTGAAAGCAACGGAAGACAATCGCTTTGTGCCTTTTTTCCGTGCAGATGCCATACCACAGCAAGCGTGCAGCCCGCTCAGCTCAGCTCACCAACACTGCCACTGTTGTGTCCTGGGTGCTGCTGTCAGCAGACGGTGCAGTAGGACTGCTAACCGTCGTCATACACCGCTTCTGCTGCAACTCTGCTCTGCTGCTACTGTCTCAATAGTGAATTTCTCCATGTTGTCTGTCATGTGCTCCCGGGTATGTGTGTTCTTCCTTGGGAAATGTGCGCAGTGCTAACCGTTGTCCTCCACCGCTTCCACTGCAACTCTGCTCTCCTGCTCTCCTGGTGCCATGAATCCACCTTGCAAGTCCTCTCGTTATTCTGTATAAATATCTATTCTCATGGCATCCGTCGTCATCCACCAATTCCGCTGCAACTCTGCTTTCCTGCTCTCCAGCAGACATCATACCACGGCAAGCATGGAGCCCACTCAGCTCATCACTGTTGTTGTGAGCATTGTAAACACCTCACGCATTATCTTGCAGTATGTGCAGAACCTGCAAAAGCAGGTGAGGAGGTGACGGCAGCGCGGTGACGAGAGTGATGAGGACATGGACACAGACTTCTTTCAATGCATGGCCCCTGGCAATTTGGACATCATGGTGGTAATGGGTCAGGTTCATGCCGTGGAACGCCGATTCTGGGCCCTGGAAACAAGCATAGATTGGTGGGACTGCATAGTGTTGCAGGTCTGGGATGATTCCCAGTGGCTCCGAAACTTTCGCATGCGTAAGGGCACTTTCATGGAACTTTGTGACTTGCTTTCCCCTGCCCTGAAGCACAAGAATACCAAGATGAGAGCAGCTCTCACAGTTGAGAAGCGAGTGGTAATAGCCCTCTGGAAGCTTGCGATGCCAGACAGCTACCAGTCAGTCGGGAATCAATTTGGAGTGGGTAAATCAACTGTGGGGGCTGCTGTGATCCCAGTAGCCAAAGCAATCCCTGAGCTGCTGCTATCAAGGGTAGTGACTCTGGGAAATGTGCAGGTCATAGTGGATGGCTTTGCTGCAATGAGGTTCCCTAACTGTAGTGGGGTGATAGACGGAACACATATCCCTATCCCTATCTTGGTAGCCAGTACGTAAACCGCAAGGCGTACTTTTCAATGGTGCTGCAAGCACTGGTGGATCACAAGGGACGTTTCACCAACATCAACGTGGGATGGCCAGGAAAGGTGCATGACACTTGAATCTTCAGGAACTCTGGTCTGTTTGAACAGCTGCAGGAAGGAACTTACTTCCCAGACCAGAAAATTACTATTGGGGATGTTGAAATGCCTATAGTTATCCTTGGGGACCCAGCCTACCCCTTAATGCCATGGCTCATGAAGCCATACACAGGCACCCTGGACAGTAGTAAGGAGCAGTTCAACTATAGGCTGAGCAAGTGCAGAACGGTGGTAGAATGTGCATTTGGACATTTAAAAGCACACTGGCGCAGTTTACTGACTCGGTTAGACCTCAGCGAAACCAATATCCAATTGTTATTGCTGCTTGATGTGCACTCCACAATATGTGTGAGAGTAAGGGGGAGACATTTATGGCAGGGTGGGAGGTTGAGGCAAATCGCCTGGTGGCCGATTATGCGCAGCCAGACACCAGAGCGATTAGAAGAGCACAGCTGGGTGCCCAGAGCATCAGAGAAGCTTTGAAAACCAGTTTCATGACTGGCCAGGCTACAGTGTGACAGTTCTGTTTGTTTCTCCTTGATGAAAACCCACCCCCTTGGTTGACTCTACATCCCTGTAAGCCAACCAACCTCCCCCCTTTGATCACCAGTTTCAGAGGCAATAAAGTCATTATTATTTCCAAATCATGCATTCTTTATTAATTCATCACACAAATAGGGGGAAAACTCTAAGGTAGCCCGGGAGGGGTGGGTGAGGAGGGAAGCACCAGGTGGTGTGGTGGATGAGGGGAGGAGGGAAGGACAAGGCCACACTACAGTTCAAAACCTATTGAATGCCAGCCTTCTGTTGCTTGGGCAATCCTCTGGAGTGGAGTGGCTGGGTGCCCGGAGCCTCCCCCCGCCCGTTCTTGGGCATCTGGGTGAGGAGGATATGGAACTTGGGGAGGAGGGCAGGCGGTTATACAGGGGCTGCAGCGGCGGTCTGTGCTCCTGCTGCCTTTCCTGCAGCTCCACCAGACACCTAAGCATGTCAGTTTGCTCCCCCATTAGCCTCAGCATTGCATCCTGCCTCCTCTTAGTGTGCTCTTCCCTCCTCTCATTGCGTTCATTTAACGCTTTCCTGGACTCTGCCATTGTTTGCCTCCATGCACTCTGCTGAGCTCTTTCAGTGTGGGAGGACTGCATGAGCTCTGAGAACACGTCATCGCGAGTGCATTTTTTCCGCCTTCTAATCTGTGCTAGCCTCTGGGATGGAGATGATAGGGGGAGAGTAGAAAAATGTGCAGCTGCGGGAGGAAAAAAAGGGAGAGTAGTATTTAAAAAGATACATTTTAGAAAACAAAGGGAAGACTATTTCACACTGAATCAAGTGATTCACATGACATAGCACATGTGCTTTTGGTACAAGGTTGCATTTTGCCTCTTATATTGAGTGCCTGCAGGTTTGGTGTGAGACATCACACACGCTCGGCTGGGCAACAGAATTCGGCTTGCAGGCAGCCATGGTAAGGCAAAGAGTTTCGGCTTCTTCAACCTTCATAACATGTGGAAATGGTTTCAAACAGCAGCGCCCTCCTTTCCCATACCAAGCAAAGCCCGTTGGGTTGGCCATTTAAAAGGAGGGGCTGCGGTTTTAGGGTGAATGTGCAGCACAATCCAACCCCACCCCCTCAATTCTCTCGGATGATCGCTTCACCTCCCCTCCTCCTCACCGTGTAGCTAGTATCAGGGAAGATCCCTGTCAGCCAACGCAAACAGCTCAGCATGAACGGACCTCCCCCATACCGCGTGGCTAACAGCGGGGATGATTTCTTTTCAGCCAAAGGCAAACAGCCCAGCAGGAATGGGCACCTCTAAACGTTCCCTTAAACAAATTTCTCGTATTTCAACCAGGTGACCATGAATGATTTCACTCTCCTGAAGCTAACACAGAGAGATAAAGAATGGATGTTGCTTGAATGCCAACAAATCCCGGGCCTATTCGCTGCAATGTTTTGTTCTGCAATGATTCCAGACTACTTGCTACTGGCTTGGCATGGTAGTGTCCTACCATGGAGGATGGAATAAGGCTGCCCTCCCCAGAAACCTTCTGCAAAGGCTTTTAGAATACCTCCAGGAGAGCTTCACGGAGATGTCTCTGGAGGATTTCCGCTTCATCCCCAGACACCTTAACAGACTTTTCCAGTAGCTATACTGGCCGTGAATGCATCCCAAGTCTTCAGAGAAAATTAATCATTAAACACGCTTGCTTTTAAACCCTGTATTATATTTACAAAGGTGAACTCACCAGAGGTGCCTTCTCTGGCTTCATGGTCCGGGAGCCCGCTTTGGGAGGGTTGGGTGGGTATTGGCTCCAGTGTGATGAACAGTTCCTGGCTGCCGGGGAGAAGGGATTCTCCACTTGGCTGCTGTGCACTATCCTCAGCCTCCTGCTCCTCCTCATCTTCCTCATCCACAAAATCCTCATCCCTGTTGCGTGAGACTTTCCCCTTGCAGGTGTCCACGGACAGTGGTGGGGGAGTGGTAGGGGCCACCCCTAGAATTGCATGCAGCCCATCATAGAAGCGGCATGTGTGGGGCTCTGACCCGGAGCAACCGTTTGCATCCTTTGTTTTTTGATAGGCTTGCCTCAGCTCCTTAACTTTCACGCAGCACAGCTGTGTGTTCCTGTTGTAACCTCTGTCCATTGTGCCCTTGGAGATTTTGGCAAATATATTGGCATTTCGTCTTTTGTAACGGAGTTCTGCCAGCATGGATTCTTCTCCTTATACAGCGATCAGATCCAGTACCTCCCGTTCAGTCCATGCTGGAGCTCTTTTGCGATTCTGGGACTCCATGGTCACCTGCGCTGATGAGCTCTGCATGGTTACCTGTGCTGATCAGCTCGCCATGCTGGCCAAACAGAAAATGAAATTCAAAAGTTCCCTGGGCTTTTCCTGTCTACCTGGCCAGTGCATCTGAGTTGAGAGTGCTGTCCAGAGCGGTCACAATGGAGCACTCTGGGATAGCTCCCGGAGGCTAATACTATTGAATTACGTCCACACTACCCCAAATTAGACCCAGCGAGGTCAATTTTAGCACTAAACCCCTCGCCGGGGAGGAGTACAGAAATCAATTTTAAGAGCCCTTTAAGTTGACAAAACAAGCTTGGTCGTGTGGACGGGTGCAGGGTTAAATAGACCTAACACTGCTAAATTCGACCTAAACTTGTAGTGTAGGGCTGCAAGAGGATTGTGTTGTTCTGAATTCTCAATCCAAAAGAAAGGCTCCGATCCTGCAACTAGATTCACAAGTGCAGACCCTTAAACTCACACAAAGTCCTACTGACTTGAATGGGATTCTGGCGGTTGAAAAGTTTCATGCTAGCAGATCCTGCTGCTGCAGTGGGGACTATTTTAGTAAAAAGATCTTAACTGATTTAATGTTGCCAGCGGTACTATTTCAGGAGCAACATATAAAGCCATATAGCATATTCCACTTACTTGGTGATATTTAATGTAAACATCTTTCTAAATAGAATAATTAGAGCATACTGGAAATACAATACAATACAATAAATGGAATAACAAGTTTTTCTGAGGCACACTAAACTACCTGGCACCAAAGTTGCTCTAATAATTTCTGGTAGGCATACTGGATACTGTCATTTCTGTTGACTTCAGTGCACAGGATTTCAGGCAAGAAACTTTCTACAGGAATAGCTACGTCTGTACCAAAACCTAATTCAAGATGAATGTAAAATGTAGCACAGCAGAGGCTAAAATCAATCATCTAAAGTTTGTTTTCTCTGGATTCTCAATGGCTTACCAAGCCCTTCCAACTTCTTTTTGATACACAGCATTTTGAAACCTTTGAATCCGATATAGCAGCATACTTCTTGGATTTCTAACTCTATTTCATACCAATATTCTGAACCAGAATAATTCATGTTTTGTATGAGTCTCATCTTTCCCCTATTCTGTCCTGAAGTCTTAAAATTTCATCTATCCTATAGGAAAGGAGTATATTTTTTTACAGAGACTCCGTGTTATTTAATGGAATCCACCCAACAGGATGAGTTTTCTCTTGTATCACAAGAGATTATGATTCCATGACTAAATAAAAACTCCTCAGTGTCATTCTGCTGTTGCATGCATTGTAGACACATATTTAAACTACATTCAATTACAGATTATTTCCATTTTCCTTTTTCAGGACTCTGTGCGCATTCTTTCAGGATGATATTAAATCTTTCTACTGCACCCATTGTGTTGGACTAAATAGAAAATGTACCAAAGAACATATAGGCTGAACAAAACACTCTCACGAATTACATGCTTGTGAGAAGTAAATTATGGTGTGTGGGAATAAAAAAATATTGTCCTCATGAGTTATTTCTGTGGTTAAACACCAGTAATACATGGCAACACATGATACGTAGTTTACTTAATGCCATTTGTTCTAAGTAGGGTTACCATTTGTCCGGATTCTGCCAGACATGTCTGGCTTTTTTGAGTTAAAAACAGCGTCCAGGGGGAATTTGTAAATGTCCGGATTTCCCCCCATGCAGAGCGCGCGCAGCTGACAGCACAGCCGGCCGGATCGTGCCACTTGGCATGGGGCTCTGGCAGCCAGAGCCCCTCCTCCACTTCCCCCTCCTCTCCCCTGCAATTTGAGATCACTCCCCTCCTCTCTCTCCCTCCCTCCCCCTCCCGGCCGGCCGTTCGCATTGGGCCTCCGGCTGTCTGGAGCTCCTCCCCCTGCTCCCCCCCCCGCTGCCCAGCGCGCCACTCCACAGCACTCTGTTCTGAGCGGAACGGTAAGGGGGCCAGGGGGTCGGAGAAGGGGCAGGGAGGTTCTGGAGGGGGCAGTCAAGAGACCAGGAGCAGGGTTGGATGGGTCGGGAGTTTGGGGGGGCTGTCTGGGGTTGGGGGTGTAAGATTTTGGGCAGTCAGGTTACAGGTAGGGGATAGGGCTCTAGGGGGCCAGTTAGGATGGGGGGAGGGTCTCAGGAGGGGGCAGTCAGGGGACAAGTAGCAGGGAGGCTTAGGTAGGGGGTGGAGTCCTGGGGGGCAGTTAGGGGCAGGGGTCCCAGGAGGGGGCAGTCAGGGGACAACGAGTGGCGGGGAGGGTTGGGAGTTCTGAGGGGGGCGGGAAGTGGGAGGGAGTGGAAGGGGCAGGGGCAGGGCAAGGGCAGGATGGGGCGGGGCTAGGGCGGGGTCTTCCCGTCCTCTTTTTTGACTGTTTAAATATGGTAACCCTAGTTCTAAGGAGCTAGTTACTGACCAAAATTATTGCCGTTAACTCGTTCCATTAGCAAGAATTTGATAGGGGAAGCACTTTGTGTGGCCATTAGAAGGCCTATCCTATGTCCTGTTGTAGCGGGGTGGTTACCCACTCCTGCCCTGCGGGGCTAGAAACAGCCTAAGAGAGGGCTGTGGATGGGGCAAGAAGCCTGGGCTGATTGGGGGAAAGTAGGCTCAGCTGGAGCCATGCCCCAATCAGGCCCAGCTGGCCCCTATAAAAGGCTGTGAGCGAGAGGCCCAGACAGTCTCCCTCTGCCTGTAGAGGGAGAAGAGCCTGGCTACAAGGTGCCAAGACGGGAACGTAGATTGGAGCAGGGCTGGGGAAAGGCCTAGGGAGCCGGGGAGCTCCGGCCTAGGAAAGCCGCAGGCTTGGTAAGCCCCATTAGGTATTGAGTTGCAGGGGGCAACCCATGGGTAGGCAGAGGCAGCAGGTCCGAACCCCCTTTGCTTATGATGAGTGGCTTACACTGCAGTCCGCCCCAATGAGCAGGGGGACTAGACGGGGACTGGCAGTAGCCGAACACTGAGGCGAAGTGGGGATAATGGGTGAGGGTTCCCCTGGGAGGGGGAGACCATGAGGCTGTGAGGGGTTACTGCCAGAGGGACAGCACCCTAGGTAAATGGAGCACTGGGGTCCTGGGAGGGACATGGGCCCAGCGATAAGGCGGATCACCGGCCTGCAGAGGGCGCTCCGGATATTGGGAGAGCTAATTCCCTGAGGACGACCAGCAGGAGGTGCCACGAGATCCTTACACCTGTATACAGCTAGATGTTAGACTCTCATGCACCCTAGCATACTCCACCTATGCTTTGTTATAGATGGACTGTGCTAGGCTGAAAACATTGGGTGCTTTATCTTGACTCCAATCCTCTACATTCAAGCCCAGATTCAGTGTGTTTGTTCCTGTGCTCGGGGCAGGAGTGGAGGGGGATGGGGCAGAAGTGGCTTTAAGTCACCTTTGCACTCTCTATATTCTAGGGACACATGAGACAGTCATCAGTAATTTGGGTTCACCTCCTTCCCAGAATACCTATGTAAACCATTCACACTTCTTGGCTCTGACTCATTTTCTTCAACACAAGGCCCCAGTCTGGGGTCATCCTCAGACTGCACTTTTTAATATTAAGGGATAGGGTGACCAGATGAGAGGAAGAAAATATCAGGACACAGGGGGGTGGGGGGGGGGGGAGAGGGGTGTCCACCAGCGGAGCAAAAAAACAACTGCCAGCGGAGCAAAATATCGGGACAAATTGCGTCCCAACCAGAGATCGGTCGGAACGCGGGACAAACACCTAAAAATTGGGACGGTCCCGATTTTATCGGGACGTCTGGTCACCCTATTAAGGGAGGACAGGGGAACATTGACAGAATTTGCCTCTAACTGAATCCATTTGGAGTAAGAAGCCCACTAGAATAAAATCCATCAAACACACAGGGATCAAAATAAAAAAGCTGGAAAGTTTTGTTTTTTAAAAAAGGAAGATTTGAATGGAAAATAAATATCTGTGATATTTTATTTCTCCCCCTCAAATCTTCTCCAGTTTGAAACTGAAGCGTCCAACTTTTTAACTGTGATTCCTATGCATTTGATGGATTGGATTCTAATAGTGCACTGGAAACAAAAACAGATGGCTAATATTAGCCAGTAAACGTAAGCACCAGGGAAATTAAAAAGAAGTGATTATTAGTACCCCCAATCCCTAATCATTCAAGCTAAATAAATAAATAACAATACTTTGCACTTATATAGCACCTTCCATCTGAGTATCTTGAAGCACTTTATGGATATTGTACTATGATCAGAAAAATGTCCATTTCTTACCTGCATGATTGTAAAAATACATCTGAGTAATAATATATATAATCTCACTGCATAAATATGTGCATGTGTATTTCAACTGTAGATGCCACTAGAGAAACACATAAATTATAAGACAAAATTTAAATACCTGAGATTTAAAACCTTTTAAGTTAAATGCTTTCAGAAAACAGAGCTCTCCTCTCAATTGGCTTCTCCTCCTATTATCTTCTCTCAGACAAAACAAACAAAATACCCCACCCCAAAAACTACAAAACACTTTTTCTTTAAAAAACAATAGTAAATTGGGGAAATTGGTTGACTACAACATGAGACAAATCCCCTTCTTAGTTTAGGGGAAAAAATATCCCTACTGTTTTCCTACCTCCTCTTGCTCCCAGACGCTAAGTCTCTCCCTTTAAAGAAATAACCACACAAAATTAAACATAAAAAAAAAAGAGACTGAATTATTCTGTCACTTTCTCCTACATTCTGCACAGTCAACCACTGTGAATGTTAGAATGTAACTTGACACTAACAACTCTCTTGTGAAGTTTGCCTGTGAACATCTGTGTCTGCAGGGTTTTTTTTTTTTTTTTTTTTAAGACAATAGAAAGTATTTTATCGAATAAAAATAAAATACCTGACTGATCTATGCCAGGAAAATCACAAGGGACCCGCACCAAGCAAATGAAAATAAAACACACGAAAATTGGATATTTTTTTAGATTAGCAGATCTTTGCATACTATTTCACATCTCCCAGCCCACTTCCCTTGAGAAGCTGCTGCCATCTTATGGAAGACTTTGAAAAACATTCTTTCTAAAAACAAATAATTCTGCTCTTATATCTTTGGTGTTTTCTTATGTACTTTACTCCTTGAATAATAAAGATATTTACAGCTAAAAAAATTTGTCTTATAATTTATGTTGTTGCTTTGGAGATCCAGCTACTCACTACTGCTGCTTATTCCTCACTTGAAGTCACATGCCTGTCTGGGACATTACAGTAATTTTTAGAGCAAATAGGAGACAACATGGTCTAGTGGCCTGAGAAAGGGGGTAGACTATTCTGAATTCTATTTCTGCCTCTATCACAGACTCAGGCCCTGATCCTGCACTATTAAATTCAGTGGGAGCTGTGCCATTGACCTCAGTGAGCCTAGGATCAAGCCCTCATCGTATAGCCTTGGGGAAGTCACCTAACTGTATCTTCTGTATATGATAAGGTTGGACCTGCTTAACTACACTTGTGGTTTTTAACTCATTTAGATAAATAGATGCAAGCCCCGGTGCAAAGTCTCTTATTTTGGCTTAAACCTGACAGAGGCGACATCTACACTACAGGGGGGAGTCGATTTAAGATACGCGAATTCAGCTACGTGAATAGCGTAGCTGAATTTGACGTATTGCAGCCGACTTACCCCGCTGTGAGGACTGCGGCAAAATCGACCTCTGCGGCTTCCTGTCAACGGCGCTTACTCCCACCTCCGCTGGTGGAGTAAGAGCGTCGATTCGGGGATTGATTGTCACGTCCCGACGGGACGCGATAAATCGATCCCCGAGAGGTCAATTTCTACCCGCCGATTCAGGCGGGTAGTGTAGACCTAGCCTTATTTTGGTTTAGCTTAAGTCACTTAGGAATGTGTTTAAAGTAAAACAGGCCATTCTTAAACTGAAATCAGAGGTAAAACTGGGGCAACTTATGTGTGTAGACAAGGCCTCAGTTTCCACATTTGTAAACATGAGAGCTGTATTTACTGACCTCAGAGGTTTGCTGTGAGCAGTGATAAATTAGCCACTGGGCTAATGGGGCCCATGTCCAGGGGCCCCAGCCAATTGAGGGTTCCAGAAAAATGGACATCCCCATGCCTGCCTGGCGCTCCTGCCGGGAAGTGGGGTCGGGGTCTGGGGTCAGGGCACAGGGGCTTGCCCCCCTCTGCCTGGCTGGTGCTGGAGCGCCCCGACCCCGCTCCCCAGCAGGAGCGCTGCAGGTATGGTTGCCAATTTTGATTGGACGTACTTCTGGAGGTTTCTTCACATGACATAACCTTTAATTAAAGATTAATCTTTAATTCCTGGAGACTCCAGACCAGTCTTGGAGGATTGGCAACCCTAGCTGGGGGGGTAAGGGAGGGAGGACGCCTGGCAGAAGGGGTGGGGAGGGGCCCCCACTTGCTCTGGCTCAGGGCCCCACAAAACCATAATCTACCTCTAGCTATGAGAATTAATGTATTGATTTGAAAATGCAAAGCCCTATAGAACAGCTAAATATTAGTATGCGACAGAGGAGTATGATTTCAAATCAGACTTGAGCAAGAGAGGCTAAACGCTTCCATCTGCATTTGCATGAGACTCCCACTGACCTTAATGTGAAAGTTAGCCAAGGATCCAAGATCAGATTGTGACCAGTAAAACCAGAGAAGGTTTCACATGGATGGGCCCAGCATCAGAAATATATATGTATGAGAGAAGCAGAATGGCGTCCAAACAGAAAATTCCAGTCTTCCCAAGCAGCAGCAGCAGTGATTCTAGGGTCCAGCTCTCAAGTGGTTTTTAGGCTCCTAACTCCCATTGAAATCAAATACTTTTGAGGATCAAACCTAAATACTTTTGAGGATCTTGGCCTAAGTCCCCTCTGCCTTGTGTAGCATTTAACACCGGGGCTTTGAGAATGAGCACACTCATCTGGGTTAGCACTGAGGAGCTAAATAATATGTTCATTTTTCACTCCTTCCACCTATTTCTCCCTGATCCAGTAGGAACCCTGCCTCCTCCTTCCTCCTTCTTCCCCTGTAGAAAAGGGACACCTCCCATCAAGCAAGAGCAGATGCCCTTTAGAGTAGGCAAAATGCCTTACATATCTTACCAGTACTCACTGCTGGCTGCCTCTCCCAACACAGACACATTCTGGGGTCCTGCTGCATTGCTTGAGAGCAGCATAAACCCACTGGTTTCCCCTCTTCCACCTCACTACATTTTGGACCAAACTGCCCCTGCTGCTGTTTTGTGGTGAGCATAAAGGCTGAGATTCCTCCAAAAAGTCCCAGAATGGCCCTTTCTCCAAGGCACACCATCACCAGGCAGTGATACTTTAAACCCTGGACACTACCCACCTCCCAGCTTACAATTGGCGAAAGAGACAGGCTTTCATGCTTCACAGAGCTCTTCTTCAGGTCTGGGGAAGGTAACCAGAGTGTCTAAGCTAAATACAAGTAGGGACAGATTGTTAAGCATACGGGGTTCACATATGCTGTAGGAGCCCACTTAAAAATGAACTGGCAATTAAGAGTCAGCTGGTAGTGGGGTGAATTACAAATTGTTATAATGAGCTATAAAACCAGTGTCTCTGCTGAATCCATGGTTTTTAGTGTCTATCAGAGGTATGAATTTCAATTCCCAATCTCATCTTTTGAAGATATTGTGCAGGTTTCCTTTGAAGATGAGGACTGGAGAGGTCAAAGATGACGTGATTGCTTTGTGAAAAGTGTTTGCCCATGGGTGATATGGTGTTTTTGTCTTTTATCATTTTTTGTGTGTGAGTTCATTTGAGAGAGTAGTGATCGTCTGGTTTCACCCACGTAGCTGTTGTTGGGGGCATTTAGTGCACTGGATGAGGTACACATGCTGTGATAGGTATGTGTAGGAGCCATGGCTCTTGAAAGGTATGTTCAGGCCAGCTCCAGGCACCAGACGACCAAGCACGTGCTTGGGACGGCACCTTGTAAGGGGTGGCCAATCTTGGAGTGGCGGGGTAGTGCTCGGATTTTTGTTTCTTTGTTTGTTTTGTTTCGGCAGGGCAGCGCTCGGGGGTATATATATATATATTTTTGGTTCAGTTTTTGGTTCGGCGGGGTGGCGCTTGGGGGGGTTGTTTTTGGTTTGGCAGGGCGGAGCTTTTTTTTTCTTTTGCTTGCGGCAGCAAAAAAGTTAGAGCTGGCCCTGGGTTTGTTGTGGTGGGTATTGATCATTATAGCAGTTCAGATATGTCTGCAGGTTTTGCATCTGTTTTTCTGGCAGACACCTGGAAACAGTTAGTTTCTAAAGGGTTTATTTAGACAATTCCTGCCTCCAGGCATTTACCTGCTTATGGCCAGATTGTGACCCTTGATGTACATTCATGCAGAGAAGTAAGAGGGTGAATAATAAGGGAAGCTAAAGACATCAGGGAAAAATCCATGGTTGGCAGGACTAAGGACAATCAGTAGAAGTTTTTAAAGTAAATTAGGAACCATATTATATCCTAGCAATAGTATAGACCCCTTACTAGATGGGGGTAGTAACATTGTTAATGATGCAGAAAAGGGAGAAATTATCAAGGAATAGTTCTGTTCGGTATTTGGAAAGAAAGTGGATGATGTGCTTGGGTATCACATGAAGATGACGAAGTACTTTCCAGTTCATTAGTAATCAAAGAAGATGTTAAACAACATCTGCAAGGGATAAACATTTTTAAAATAAGCAGGCCTGGATAACTTGTACCCAAGAGTCCTAAAAAAACTGGCAGAGATCTCTGGCTTGCTGAGGCTGATTCTTAATGTCTTGGATACCATGGAAATTCCAGAAAACTGCTAATTTTGGGTCAATATTCAAAAAGGGCAAGGATGATGGCCAGGTAGCTACTGGCCAGTTAGCCGGACATCAATCCTGGACGAGGTAATGGAAAAGCTGATACAGGATTGAGTTAATAAAGAATTAAAGGATAGGAATATAATTAATGCCAGTTGTGACCCAGGGACCACAGGTGCCAACTGGCAGAGGGCACAGGGGGTGAATAGTGTTGTGCAGGAATCCCCTGGGTCAGATATATGCATAATAATTCACCAAAGAGTGGTATGTGAGTTTTCTCTTGAGAGTCCTTAGCCCACTGGTCATCATAATCACTGTGAAATGTCTGTATGGATAATATTTAAGAAGTTATATAAGGATACAGAAACTGAAAATTATGTTTTTAACAACTTGGATTTAAGGCAGATCACCAGGAGGTGACATACATTGGAAATGTTCCTTTCAGGCAGGAGGTAACAGACACCTATCTCCCTGTCTTGCCATTTGAGTATTGCATGCCTAGTTGCATACTGAACCAGGTGCAAATTAAGAGATTATAAAATCTACAAAACAGAAAATCTACAGGATGAAAAAAATAGTGCATGTGTATAGGTCATCTCCTCAAAGAATGAAATCAGGTTTGTTTAACAAGGCCTATTTTCCACAAAATCACGTTGACTGATATGATGCCTGCATAGGTGTAATAGACTTTTGAAAGGTGTTTGGCTCAGTACGCATGATGTGATTAAAAAATTAGCACTATACAATTTCAATAGAGCACATGATAAATGGATAAGAATTGGCTAGCTGACAGATCTCAAGAAGTCGTCATCAGTGAAGATCATTATTAAATAGGGGGGTTCAAACACCTGACACTATTCAACATTTTCATCAATGATTTGGAAGTAAATATAAAATTGCTGCTGATAAAATTTGTGGATGAATCAAAGATTGGCATAATGGTAAATAATCATGAGGACAGAACAGACCTACGGAGTCATCTGGATCACTCGGTAAGATGGACCCAAACAAAATACACTTTAATATAGCCAAATCCAAAGTTATATATCTAGAACAAAGGAGTACAGGCCATACTTTCAGAAGGGGGACTGTATCTTGGAAAGCAATTATTCTGAAAAGGATCTAGTGGCTATAGTGGGTTGATGACCCAGTGCCTTCCCCTGCCTGTGGTAACTGGATTTTGGTGTCTGGTAAGTACAGGTCCCCTATCAAACAGACTTTCCATTTGAAAACCAGGCACCTGGCAACCCTACAGTCATAGTGGAAAAGCAACTCAAGATGAGCTCCCAGTGTGATGCTGTGGCAAAAAGGATGTGATCCTTGGATGTATAAATAGGGGAGTAGAGAGTACGAGAAGGGAGATGATTTTACCTCTCTATACAGCATTGGGGAGATCAGTACCAGAGTACTGCACCCAGTTCTGATGTTCACATTGTAATGATTTTGAGGTTCATTAAATAACAAAGAAGTGAATGAGAACGGAATAAAAGTTTAATAAAACTGGAGAGCTACTGTGGTGACTTGCTGCACACAGCCATGCAGTGTTCCCAAACCATGCCTCCAGGACACATCTCCAAATTGCCACACTCATGACACTGTCCCTTATGAGGGAGCATCTCCAAATCACAGTCTTTCATAAACATCTCTACATCTACCCCAGGGATCAGCAACCTCTGGCACGCGGCCCACCAGGGTGCTTACCCTGGCAAGCCACGTGCCAGAGGTTGCCGACCCCTGATCTACCCTCTTAATGAAAAACAAATTCTCTCTCTCTCGATATATATAAACAGTTAACAATCTAATAATTAAATTCTCAATCCATTTAGTACATTTCCATAAACTCAATGTGTCAACTATCTAGAGAGGAGAGGTTACCATCACATCACTCTAGAGTGAATCTTTACCACTCACTTTCTCAAATATCCCTTCTCCAGGCAGGTTAGCAAATCTCTGTGCGTCTTTCAGGACCTTTAATCTCCTGCTCTAATCTTCTCAGTTTCAGCCTTTCATTAGGGTCTGCATTGTTCTCTTGTTCCTTGAGAGTTTTCCTTTGTGCATGGATGAAAAAGGATCAGTAACACTGGAAATGCCAAAGTCCACATCTATTGTCAATGTGTTAGAACTTTGTGGGATTACTCATAGATCCCTTTAATTACGTTGAAATGCATGCCCCTGGTCTGTCTAGGCTACATAAGACCTTAGATGCAGCTGTTCTTTAATGGTACCTCTTTGGCCCCAAGTATTAGTGGTATGATTCTTCAGGCACATTCTATCACACAGGTTAAGAGACGGGAGCTCATGGGCCCTTTAGTCTAAAAAAATAAAACAAAACAAAAAACCACATTCTGCTTCCACTTCTCATTTTCTTTCATCTTCCGTCTGACTTAACCTGCTGAAATTTCATAGCAGTGATCAGTTATTGGTAAATTAGATCTGATCCTTCTTCCCACTAACAGCTGAGCTGGAGAAAAGCCATTCTCCAGGGGTGTACTTCAGTAAACCAGTAACACTTTATACTAATCACCTCTGCTCCCCCCCCATCAAATGTTTTTCATAAGGTTCTTTCCTGTCCATATAGACCTTTCCACAAGTCCATTTTATTGGGGTTAATTTGGACTTGATGTATTGTGATGAAAATTCCACTCTATGGCCAATTGCCTAAAATCTGCACTGAAAAATTGTGGCCCATTGTCACTAATGACTTCATCTGGAATTCCATGTCTGGAGAAGATTCCCTTCAGCTGGCGATCACTGACTTACTATTAGCACTGTGCAGTGTGTAAATTTCTGGATACAGAGAATAAATCTGTGACTATTAAATAATCCTTTGTTTGCTAGATAAATAAGTCAGTGCCAACCTTCTCATAAGGCCTTTGTAGAACTGGATACACTTGACTTTTCTGCATTTGGGATCTGCAGCATTTTGCAAAATGATTATTTTTCTCACATTTATGACAGTGTACCAAAGACAACACACTGTTTGGGACCATGCTGTGATCCACACTTCCATATGACCATTTGTACCCACTCTTCCCCCAGCAGTGGTTTTCATAGCAAGTGGTTCCACTCTTTGATTTGATCTATTCTGGCTATGTTATTTTGTATATGGATAAACGCTTCTGGTGAATTCAGCTCTTCGGCTTGTTTCTGCTGCCCTGCATAGTTATCCTATCTCCTAGAACTGGAAGGGACCTTGAAAGGTCATCTAGTCCAGCCCCCTGCCTTCACTAGCAGGACCAAGTACTGATTTTGCCCCAGACCCCTAAGTGGCCCCCTCAAGGATTGAACTCTCAACCCTGGGTTTAGCAGGCCAATGCTCAAACCACTGAGCTATTCCTCCCCCCTTGGAGAGCTCCCTCACAGAGCTGTCGCTCTCTTAACACATTGTCTTTAATGCCACATGCTTTCATCTTCTTCAAACTTAAAGTTATAAATATCCAATGCTTCCATCCCAACAACATCCAAAAAGATTGATGATTTCACTTTATCATTTTTATTCTTTGCCCCATGGTTGCTAAATACAATTCAAATCTCTGTCTGAATTTTTTTTATTTCTCTGCAACATTGACTGACAATTGCAGACTGGATGGAGATTGCAACACAGCCATTTTTGGCCTGGCCAGTCATGAAACTGGTTTTCAAAGCTTCTCTGATGCACAGCGCATCCTGCTGTGCTCTTCTAACCGCCCTGGTGTCTGGCTGTGCGTAATCAGCAGCTAGGCGATTTGCCTAAACCTCCCATCCCGCCATAAACATCTCCCCCTTACTCTCACAGAAATTGTAGAGCACACAGCAAGCAGTAATAATGATGGGAATATTGGTTTCACTGAGGTCTAACCGAGTCAGTAAACTACGCCAGCGAGCTTTTAATCATCCAAAGGCACATTCTACCACCATTATGCACTTGCTCAGACTATAGTTGAACTGCTCCTTACTGCTGTCCAGACTTCATGAGCCATGGCAGCAAGGGGTAGGCTGGAGTAGGTGCGACCGCGCGGTGCTGCCGACTGGGAGAGCAGCCTGAGGCAGAAGTCTCCAGCTGGCATGATATTCCAGGCAGGACTGAATCTTCATTAGACGAAACTTCTCTGCTTCCTCCCTTTGTCTCTGCTTTCAGCTGCAAAATAGAAATTAACTTCAAAATGACTACAGTTTCATTCAGGACTTCTGACACTATGTAATGATCTTGGGGTTCATTAAATAACAAAGTAGTGAATGAGAAAGGAATAAAACTTTGATAAAATAAACCGGAGAACTACTGTTGTGAACTGCTGCAAAAGGTGTTCCCAACCCCCACCTCCAGGGTACATCTCCAAATTGCCACAATCACAACAGTGTCCCTTATGAGGGAGTCTCTCCAAATCACAATCTTTCATAAACATATCTCTACACACACTTTAAAAAAAGATGTTGGAAAAGGTGCAGGCGATTCAAGAGCTGGAGAAAATGCCTGACAGAGAGGTAATGAACTCAATCTGTAGGGTTTATCAAAAAGAAGCTTGAGAGGTGATGACATTACAGTGTATGAGTACCTTCACATGGAGAAAATCCTGGATACTAAAGGGCTCATGAATCTTGAGGAGAAAGGCAAAACAAGAACCAGTGACTGGAACCTGAAGCCAGACAAATTCAAATTAGAAATAAGGCACAATTTTTGAAAGAGTGAGGGTGATTAACTACTCAACAAACTACCAAGGGATGTGGTGGACTCTCTATCTCTTGACATCTTCAGATCAAGACTGGATACCTTTCTGGAAGACATGCTTTAGACAGACAAGTTATTGGGCTCCATCCAGGTGTAACTGGGCAAAATTTAATGGCCTGTGTTAAAGAGGTGGTTAGATTAGAAGATTTAATGTTCCCATCTGGCCTTAAACTCTATGAATCTGTGAGAAAGGAGCCACTTTATACTCCTACATGAGCTACCCATATTGTTAGTCTATGCCTTGGGTTATGGGAGGTGGCGACCAGCCTCCATAGAGCTGCTACTCTTTTCCCATATAGGTGGGCAGGGATTGGATGGAGTATTGGCTCCACCCTGCCTGCCAGCAGAACTGAGCTGGTATGGAGATGGAAGTAATCAGCGGCAGGTATAGGACTGATGTATATGGTATAGGTACAGATTACCTCCCTTCTGGAGCAAAATTGATGGGGGACAGAACTAGAATTAATTTGTGATTCTGACTCTCAGTCTGAGGCCTGGTCTGGTCCTGAGGCAGCATAACTACATCCTGCCCCTTACTCAGGGCTTATGACAAAGCCCCAAGTCAACACCTTTAGTACCTCGTAGTACAGACCCTCATACAATGAATGAGAAGATTGGAAGGTCCACTTAAGTGGCAGTGCAGAATTCTTTGCAGACCACCCTCCACCCCCATCTTTCAGTGGTGGATTATCCTTGAAAAGCTTTGCACATTTAGTGCCTTCTAAATTGAAAGGGTAGCAGGATGGGATGCTTAAAAGGATTAGAGAGGAAGGATGGTTTAGTGGCAAGAACACTAAAATGGGCCTTGGGAGATGCTGGCTCAATTCCTTGCCCTGCCGCAGCCTTCCTGGGTGACCTTGCGCATGATACTTAGTCTCTCTGTGCTTCAGTTCCCCAGCTGTAAAATGGACATAATGAGTTCCTGACCTCACAGAGTGGCAGAGGTTAAATATGTTAAAGACTGTGAGGCACCTATTACTGTAATAGGTGCCATATAAGTATCATATAATATGCTTTCTCCATGTAGCAATTTGTAAAGTCTCTTTTTACATGTGCAGATATTTTATGATAATGTTCAAACTGTGTTTTTTAAATAAAAATTCCAGTACATGCATGCCCCAATATTAAGAGGGCTATATAAAGTTACAGTAAAGACCAAAATTACAGTTTCAAGGCTCCACCTCATCTCTTGTACTCAGAGCATTAAAAATGATTTTTAAAGATATATGAAAAACACATTGACTTCATCATTTTAACTTTTTCTTTCCTATCAGGCTCCTCTGAATTGCTTTGTTTTGAAACAGGCTTGTGCAGTGCCAGTGTTTTCTTTGGCAGAAATGGAAAGCTGGGTTTGGGGATAAAAGTAAATTGCTCCAAAGCACCAAAATGAGATTAGGAGATTTGACAGGACTTCATGCAAACCAATTCTGCACCGGCATAGGAGCAGTTTTTCTTTCCTTCCTTTTAAAGACAAAAGCTTTGCAGGAGTGGAGTCCAGAGTAGGTGGCAAACTCCTAAACCCTTGGTAAGCCTACAAGAAAGGCTTCTGGGGAGGTGGGTTTAGAGAGGGGGAGAATATACAACTTAAAAGTGGTTGTATGTAATTTTGCTTGCAATGTTCACATACACTTGAACAATGGCATAGTCCCCAAAATGGACCTTTATGTTAATCTGTTCTGGTAGCAGTTGAGGTAGAGAGAAAAGGCACTTTAAATCTCACTTAGCCTTGAACATTTCTTGGCCCGAATTATTTCGCCTAATAAAAAATATCACACTGTATGGCCTAAGCATACCTAGTGGCTGAGGACAGAAGGGAACATGTTGAATACAGGGAGGGGAATACATACTTCAGCCTTTATCCACACACAACAGCTGAAACTATGCTAGGAGCACCAATCCTGGGCAAGGTTGTTACCATTCTGGCGTCTGTGACCAGTGGGGACATTTTTCTTTCCCTGAGAACTGTGTTAGGAGTCAGTGTTCTGCATGAGCTAGATACTAGTTTTAGGAGCATGGTTTAGTGAACACAATGTTCAGAAAGAAAATAATCCCGTGTCTAATGGACAGGAGAACAATGATAACAGCAGCTGTATTTAAACAAGTATTGCAGCAATCTCCAATCAATGTTGGCATTGAGTGCTTGTGGGTAATTAGGGAATATCACAGTATTTCCCCAAACAAGCAAGTTTAGTTCCTTTTCATAAACTAAATTACAGTCATCATGCTACATAATTTCTTCCTTTCTCATCTTTAGCCACTATCCATGCTCAAGCCATGCCTATGAGGTTGAGTACCCCTGAAATGTTTCCTGCCCGATACCTTTTTACCATTGAATTACAGGGAAAGCTGCACTAATGTTAATTACTTGCATGCTAATGGTAACCATTCTACTATACAGTGTTGACAGGGCTAAATTCTGCAGTTATTTAATTTATTTAGATGCCCAGAGTTGTGGAGCATTTTAATGCAGAGGCCTAAGACACAACGGAAGCGCAGAAGGAAGGGGAAAACATTCAATTAAAAACTAAAGTAAAATGACTTTAAAATGTACAATTTACTTTGAATTTTTTTTCCCATTTAACAACTTTAAACACCATCTGCCATACAAATTATGGTGTCTCCAGCATTTGTTTTCCCTTAACATATTTCTATGTGGTTCCAGGTTCCCTTGCTCTGATTCCCACTTCAACTAAGCAGGGCACAGTGTTCTCATTGGGATCCCCTCTATATGCCTGACCTCATGCACAGCCCTTAGAAAGCCAATCATCCAGCTGCCAGTTGTCTGAGCTCAGTTATGAAGCAGAACACTAGGGCAGATTTCCTGGAATATTTGCACTACTACAGAGTAATTAAAAGAAGTCAAGGTGTTTTTATTAACAATTAAGTCTCATACTTTTGAGATGTATAAAGTACATCTGTATAAAATAGCCTCTTTACCACAATAGCCTGAAGTGACTTTCCCCAAAGTCACAAAACTGAATCCAGTATCTACTTTCAGATTTAAGCTATATTATACTAGGATTAATTTCTACAAGGACCAAGCATGTATGTGTGCGCGCGCTTTTTAAATGCAAGTGGCAACTACATTTTCAGGCTCAGTACTGTATTGCCTGACAAGGGGGAAAAGTTAAAATGGCCACAGTAAAAGTTTTAAACATCACTCTGCAATGTTTTTTCCTATCCAGTAGTCCGTTTGATTTCATTGATGACTTTTATATAGAATGGAAGTGTAGAGTTTCACACTCACGATCTATAGAAAAATACCTCTGGGATGACAGAGCTCTGTACAAGCATTACAGAGGATTATAGGAACAGCTCTGCTTGAAGGAGAACACTCTTTACTTGTCACTAAGGTTTGCAACTTAGGGACATGGTTAAACTCAAAGCTATTACTGGATACTCCGGTAAGAGACTCGGGCAAGAAGGCATTTTTCTCCAATCTGCATTTTATGAGGCAAGTGATAGTACTCTGAAATACAGAGCTTGCTGCACTTACCCATGCCTTTGGCATCTTTCAGATGGCTAATGTATAGTACAGGTCTGTCACATCTTACGCTGTGGTTATGTTTCGCAGTGAGCGTGTAAAGCGAAAATCACATTTAGTCAAAATTACATTGAGCGTAATGGCGGGGGGAAATCGCCTGCACTACAGGTACAGTATTAATTTTTTTTTTTTTTTGCCAACTACACAAAGCTGAAATCACGCATGTTAAATGTGCGTAAGATGCGACAGACCTGTATACATTAGGGAGGCTACATCTCAATTCCACTGTGAAAGCAACTAGTGCAGACTACCACTGTTGAATAGAATGTCATACTGTGAGCACATCAGGCCAATGCTTCAGGTGCCTCAATGCTTTGTTAACCTCAGAGTTGCCAGGGGAAATTCAGTGCATTAGTTTTAACTGCTAAAGCCCTTAGTAGTTTGGGAACTGATTACTGAGGAACTGAATCTCCTCACATCATTCTGCCACAGAAGAAATCAGGAGAGAGAGAGAGAAGGGACATGCCAACAGGGTACTCTGCATGAAGACCCCTTGGCTTCGGAACTCACTTCCTGGTTTAGTCCATCATAGTCTAGATCTATAAGCCTTCCAATCACATTCCAAGAGCTATCCTTTCTCACAGGCATTTGGGTTGCTGGTTTTATTGATAGTTAGGAGTAGTGAATTAATAGGTGAATGATGAGGAAAACCCCTGTGACATGCTACAAGAAAGGCAAAAGATGGCAGAGATGGCACCATTCTACATAGAAAGCTGCTACTGGATCAGGAATAGACAGAAATGATATATTGACAGATCAAATTCCAAACCCACAGTGTATCCCTCTCCCAAGTGGATCATACCTACCTCTGACAGCTGGCTCAGAGAATAGGATTGTTTTTAGTTTATTCACAGACTCTCACAATACTTATATAACTTACCATATCAATGAATTTTCATTGACTTCACTCTGAATTGACAAGTGTGGGTGTGTGCACACCAGGGAGGGAGTAGCTGATAGTATGAACAGGGTATTTGTTATTGGCGAATAATAGATTGTCAGTTTAATCATTGTATCAGTAGCCAGTACAGTGAATAAATGCATGCTAATGGAATAAAGGTCTTGTATAAAAGAAAGATTGTATAATGACATCTATATTTAGTCAGACTTCTTTTTAAAAGTGAGACTAACACATGCAGAGTCTAGTCTACTGTCCAGTTCACTAGACAAAATTAGAGCAGTAAATTAACACTTAACATAAGTAGAAAGAATACATATAGAATCCCCTCAATCTTGATGGGGAAAATGATTTTTTTAATATATAAAAACAGCAATTTCCATCTTGAGACAAAACAAGAACATGTAGTAATTCATGTATCGACCATCCTCCCCTCACTGTAACCTCACAAGTCTTTGTTTACTACGGTGTTCCACCAGATTGCTGGATTAGGAATACTTTATAGACTAGTGTTCTATCCATTTGAAAGGAGAGTGTTGTTAAAACTTAGCTAGAAAGAGAGTAGTGCTGTTACTGTAATTGGTTTGCCGTAGGATTGTGGTTACAAATACTAAGTTTGTCATTTGCTAGTTCATCTGCACAGTAGATTTCTTAGTTGAGGGACGTTTACAACGATTTTTAATAGGTTCTAGATCTGCTATATCTAGCCAAGACATTTGAATTTAAGGCAAATTATACAGGTCAGTTAAAATTTAGAAGTTTAGTTCAATTTAAAAGAGGAATTTGCATTTTGTAATAAAAGTTTTATTATAGCTTTTTGGCTCCTGGGGGCCATAGGCATCTACCTTCTTGGAAAGAAGGGGCAATATAACCTGTTGGGACAGAATTGAAAATAACTCTTCTCCTTGCAGTCGGATGTGATGCTGGCCACATCACTCCCTTGCATACCATTGGCCATGAAACTGACATGCCTTAACTGTGTTAACCCAATGAGCCATTGGGTTGGGGGAAACTTTGGTTTGCCCTCAAGATTATCATGCCATTACACATTACTTTTGGCTTCCCAAACCCTTCTCTCAGTTTGTTTCAAAGAAAGGAATCCTAGAATAGATAGAATATCAGGGTTGGAAGGGACCTCAGGAGGTCATCTAGTCCAACCTGCTGCTCAAAGCAGGGCCAAGCCCCAGACAGATTTTTGCCCCAGATCCCTAAATAGCCCCCTGAAGAATTGAACTCACAATCCTGGGTTTAGCAGGCTGATGCTCAAACCACTGAGCGATCCCTCCCCCCTCAACAGTTCCAGTTCAAATCCTTTTGAGATTATGACAAAGAAAAGGCAGTAGTGGCCATCCAGCAATAGTCACTGCCATGGTATAAAAAGTCTGTAAACTGTACCCAAGAAAAGAGCTGTATTTTGAAACATGATACATTAAGAGATCTTGAAAGGCCCCTACTGAAGAAGAGGCAGCCAGATGTCACTGATTTATAAGCAAAGGCCCAGAAGCAGTCACAAGGCAGTCGCAAGAAGAGCACATTTCAGGAAGTTAGGTTAGATCTGTGAGAACTCTGAAGTTGCAACTTAAAAAAAAAGTGAAAATACTAGCCTGAAAACTGGACCCCATGTTAGATCTCAAATAACCAACCCTTTATTTGAAGAATGTTGGCCTGGGAGGGGCTCTCATCCCACTGAGCAAGCAAGAACCTAGTGATGTTGGGTCTGCTTAAGGAGGTTAGAGGTTACAGCTTCATTGTTGCTCACTCTGATTTCAACCAGCCAGGTGCCAAGACAGAAGCACTGTGGCAGACACCAAAGCATCAGAAGAATAGCAGAGGTGCCTCTAACTACATCATCAGAGCTCCATTTAGCTTTACTTATAGTATAGATCAAAACACTAAAAAAAAATAAAAAAAAATCTGCAGCTGTAGGGCTCCATACAGAAGGCAGGCAATGCTCCTTTAGTAACTACTTCATTACCATAAATAAGTGCTACCCACTTCTGCCCTTTAAAGTTTACAGCAGGGGTCTCAAACTCTATTTACCTTAGGGCCAGTGCCAATCCTCAAATCCTCCCAGCAGGCCAATAATGTCACTCATGCCGCCCAGAACTCCACCCCCACCTGCCTAAGGCTCTGGGGTTTGGGTGCAGAAGGGGTGAGAGCTTGGGCTCTGGGAGGGAGTTTCGGTGCAGGCTCTCGGCTGGGGGTGCAGGAGGAGAAGATGGGGTTGCAGGCTCTGGGAGGAAGTTTGGGGCCAGGAGGCGGTATGTGGGAAAGGGGTGGGGTGCAGGCTCTGGGAGGGGTCTGGGGTGCAGCGCTTACCTGGGGCTCTGGGCAGGCTGGGGGGCCTCCGCACACTGCTGCCCCCCAGCCACCACCCCCACAGCTTCTTATTGGCTGCAGAGGCACTTAGGGCGGGGGTAGCATGTGGGCCAGCAGCCACTGGAGCGAGCAGGTAGATGCCACTCAGCTCTGCTGTGCTGCCGGGCCCCTGTGGTGGAGCTCCAGGGCAGCAAGTAGGGCCAAGGGAAAGACCCGGCCCCAAAACTGCTGGAGCCCTGCGGGCCACATTGGGGAGGCTCATGGGCCGCAGATCGCCCATGGGCCAGGAGTTTGAGACCCCTGATTTACATCATGAGCAGACTCCATGCATCCTCCCACATCATTCTATGTGAGTCAAACAGGGCTTTATGATCAATATGTTGCACATCCACTCAAAAGGATAATCCTGGAGTCCAACACAGTTGTCAGTGTCAAAACCTGAAACCAAATTTTTTAAATGGTCCTAATGTTCTCCAATCAGCATTCTCCTTTATTCCCCTACTGAAAGAAAGGAGGGTTAAAGTGGGGCTGTAGATAGATAAGCAAATGTCATTGAAAACCTAACTACCAAACCCTAGGATATGTTAGCCACTTATTCTCTCTTTCAGGAGACAGTAGATCCTATCAAATGAGATATTCCTTACCTACTTTCATAAGCCAGGAGGAATAAGGCTCTCACCCACGAATGGCAAACCTAGTCTTCCACACCCTCATGAGGCACACCCTGGGGTGATGCTGAAACCCAAGCAGAGGGAATTTGTTTCCTTGCTCTGGTTGTCTCTGGTATGAGTCAGCAAAGATAGAAGAATGGCCACAGCTGTCACATCTGTCTGGTGTATCCAGGCTACTCCCTCAACCTGAATAACTTCTGAGTAATAGTTATTGCATCCATGGCAGAGAGTCTATTTCCTCTTTATCTCTAGAATAGCCCTTTGGGTAACCCTGCATCCAGACTCAAGTGTTGTCACTTAGGCCAGTACCTCTTCACCAGCATGTCGGACTCCTTCTTTGTCAGTTAGCCATATGTTCTGGTGAACTCTAGTAACACCCAGGCTTACAGGTAACGTCAGCAGCTGATGACAGCCAACATTCCCCATGAGATGCTTGATAGTCTCTTTCTGCTGGGTATAGGTTCTTTAACATTTGTAGAATCCACTGGAATAGACTTACTGGGGATCCTCAAGATGAGCCTCTACTTTGGGAGTTGTATTGGTGTAATCTACCTATACAACTATACAGCTATGGTCCACACATGAAAGCTCTGGAGCCCTCTAGGTTTTCAATTAACCATGGGAAAGCAGTTACCTGAATACAAGGCCAAGGTGCTGATGAGTTAATGCAAACAGTACAATCACCTAATGTCCACTACCATAGACATCTTGGCATCAAGCCGCCCACTCCCTCCACACCAGGGTTTTGGAGCTGTGATCTGGCTCCGTTCCAGTTCCAGGCAAAACCTGCAGCTCCACTGCTCCAGAGCTGCTCTGCGCTCCAGATCTGGGCTCTGCTCCAAAGCCTTGCTCCACACTGACCTAGAGGATCACCAGGGGTCATAGATGAGCTATGGCAGATGAAGCGCACAGGCAGAAAGTCACACCACCAGTGGCACAAAAATTCTGAATGCATCTACCAGTAGCATAAACAACTCTTCCAGACCTATGCCACTCTAGTAAAAGAGGAAAAATGAACCTTTTACTCCCCCCCCCCACAGTCAATGCAGCAGACTCACAGCTAGCACAGTGAACTAGCTCATCATCCCAAACTGCATAGCCCAGAAATCCAACCCAAGTATCAACCGCTGTGAAAAAACTATCAGCACCCTTTGATAGTTCCACGTGTATTCATTTGATCTTAACTGGGAAAGAAAACTCAATCCCATTGTATTATTCACTCCATCACCCTTGATTGAGCTGCCCCACCTCAACACAAGTGCCAAAATTCAAGGAACCCTGAAAAATATTAGTGCCACAACCTGGGAAACAAATCCATATCTCTCCTCACTGGTAAAAGCCAGCAAACAACTATGCTCACTATTAATAGAAGTTTTCAATGCCTTTTTCAGGGAAGAACCCTTACCCAAATGCAGTAGTTTGATCAACCCTCAAGAAACCATCATTTGATCTTGAAAGACCTGTCCAATTACCATCTCACCTGCAACGTCCCATTCCTGGACAAAACAATTGAGAAAACAGAAGCCAGCAAACTCCAACATGTGACATCAGCCAACATCCTGGATGCCTCACAAATCAGGGTTCAGAACAGGGCACAATGCAGAGACAGCACTAACGGCCCTAGAGGAGCACTTCAGTCAGTGAACACAGGCAAAATCTCCACACTCATAATGCTGAACCTCTCTTCAGCTTTTGACACAATAAAACACAAAAAAGTTAACCTGCTTACATCAAACAATAGAAGATGGCCCAGCACTGCAGTGGTTTTAATCATTCCTCTCCAGCACAACTCAAAGTGGTGATGGGTAATTGCTTCTTGTCTCTGCAGGACATCACCAGCATGATCCCACAGTGATCCCCTCTTCAATATCTACATGAGACCACTGGGAAATACTGCGAGATGCTATGGACTCAGCTGCCAACAATATGCAGACAACACTGTCTTATTCAGCATTGATGCAGTCACCACTGCTACGGGTATGTCTACACAGAGTTAAAAATCCCTGCAGCATAGTCTCAGAGCTCAGGTAAGTTGACTCAGTCTCATGGGGCTTGGACTGCAGTGCTATAAAATTACAGTGTAAAATGTTCTCACTCAGGCTGGAGCATGGGCTCTGAGACTCACTTCCCTCATGGGCTGCTAAGCCCCACCAATAGAAACATTGCAAGATATGCTTTCAATCTCCCACAGGAGGTTATGGTAGAAAGGTTGAATCTTAAGAATGAAGCTTTGCAGTATTTCACAAATGGAAACTTTACAAGTAGTGGTGTAACTGCCCATCTCAACCTTCCGCCGATCTGAGAGAAGGTATTTGAATCATCTCCACATATTCTTAGCAGCATCCAGTGGCAAAAGAAATAGAAGACTGAAATTCTGCAGACATCCAGTAGAATGAGCAAATATTAAGCAGTTTTCCATGACAAGTTGTCTTCCACTAATATACAAAACAATTGTGCTACGGCCTAGTCTAGAGCCTTGCCGGACCATTTTCTGGCTGCCTTGGAGAATGTGAACTTTCATGACTTTGCTCAGAAATGGAAAATACGGACAGATACTAGTGTGAAGTATGTAGCACCAAGAACCTATTTCTTGCATATTGGTCAGACTATAGCAAGTTTTAAGGTGGGAGGTAGACTTCTAATCCTTCCTTAGTGCAGTCTTTTTACTGGAAGATTCAGACAGCCTTTCAGTCACAAAGGAGACCATAAAACAGTCACAAGTGGTGACTTGCACTTTCTTCAGTGTTTATTGGATGTCCTACATAAGTAGGCCAAATTCTGAAGAGAGCAATAACCTAGGCACATGGCTGTCTAATCCGGTCACTAAAATAGTCCACCACAGACAATTTTATAGCAATTGTACTGAGTTCTATAAGACAAGGGAGCCCGGTTACTGTGGTTTCCTGCCCAGAATAGCTCTACTGGGTATTGCTGGAGTCTCCAACCTCTGCGTAATTCACAGCACAACAGAGAACTCCCATTAGTTGAGGCAACTGAAATTCCCAGATTATGGAGTGGGGAGACTAGTTTAAGCACACCCTCCCAAGAGTGTGAAGCGAATCCATTCTAAATTAGGACTTATGTTGCCCCCTTTATCTCCTCCCCACCAGATACTAAACTCCATCTACAAACTTCTCAAATCCTACACATTTCAGCAGTTGTTGCTGGACAGTTTATCCAAGAGCTCCTACAAGCATGAAGCATAGATTGAGTTAGCATTGTAGCTTAGGCACAATCCTTCATTTTGCAAATTGATTTTGCCTAACACCACTCCTACAGAGGTAGCCGGTGGCAACATACAGATTGAAAGCTGTTTAACAACACATGTAAATCAGAACGCAGATGATGCAAGTCTCATTTGCAACACAACAGCAAGCACCAACAATGTAAGCAAGATATAGTGGGATTTCTTTAGCCAGTTAACTGGTACTAAGGATTTGGAGCGGCTCTGTACTAGATGGTACAGTGTGTTGTTCAGGTTATTGAGAAATTTAGTGCATGAATGTTGGTGTAGTTTAACAGAGGGTTGTTAGGAAAAATGAGGAAGGGAAAGAATGGCTTAAAATAAGTCACCCTTCAGCAAATAGGCACAGAAGATCAAAAGGACTATAGCAGGGTTAAAAATCGGCACTTATGTGTGTTTGTGTTGGGAGTTAATTATTGCTGTTCAAAACTGCACTGAAACATAGGACCCCACTAAGAGGGTGCCTGAAGAAGTTAGGCCTGTCGAAGTTTGCAGGGAATGGTAAGGTATACGTGCCTGCAGACCAGTTTAAAATCTTTCCTTTAACGCTTTTTTTTTTTTTTTAAACTGGAAAATAAAAATAATTTTCCGAAAGCGGCTGATCACTATATCCCATTGGTCACAGCCTCCCAAAGGCAGTCAGACCTGCAGGGTAACAGTTGCTACACAGGGTACTGTAGTCCAGGGGTCAGTTTAAGTGGCAGAATTCTATGGTGGAATGTAAAAAGGTACAATGCCTGAAACCTGAGGGGATGCACTCGGCCTAGACAGGACAGCCCTGAAACTGACAACTAGCTAAAAGTTAAATAATTAGTATCATTTATCAGAAAGCTGCATTTCAGCAGCTGAGGTTTTATGTCAATATTTTTGTAAATGTGTACCTACCCTAATCAAGCATTCAAAGCATAGAGCCAGGACAACCTCACCACTGATTAACTGGGTTAGCAAACGTATGCTGTATCAAGACACAGGAAGACACATCTAAAGCTTTAATGCAACATGGAAGTGTATTAAATTATTGATTACATTTACATATTTAAATGATCCTACTTACAGTAATAGTACTTAAGATACAATATTTGGTAAAAACAGCTAGTATATTTAAGTCTTCGAATTTTGGTAATGTTTTCTACCAAGTGTAAGAGTAGAAAGCAAGGTTTCCATAGATGAAAAGTGTACTTAACCAGAAACAATCCAATTGGCTGCAAAATACAGACTTACTATGATGGATTGCTGACATCTACAGAAAATGCAGTATTAAAAAGGTATCTTAATGTATATTTACAAGAAACTGCTTAGTGGTTTGTTCCAATATGGAGATCAGTTACCTGATTAATTAAGAAGGATGTGTCTAGGCTTGTCTTTGCTTTAACGCACCAGAAATAATCCCTCCACAAAAAGTGTACTAGAAAATATACAACTGTACAATAGGAAGAGGATAGAAAAGTTGAATACTGTGGAAAAAATTTATTAGTCTATACAGGCAAGTCTTCTGAAACAGATAAACCACTGGCTGTTTACAGTAAACCCAAGTGAAATACTCATTGCAATAGTATTTTCCCCAGAGATCCAAAAGCAGTGTGACTTTCCCCATATTTAGTGTCTGACAGGAAATTATGTTTCTGAACAAATAGCCACACAAAGCAGTTATGTGATATAGACCTTCATAGCCATAAGTGAGCTACATGTACATTACCAATGTTTAGGAAAAGAGCGTCTGTACTTAAGTGTGACAAGCTGATTCATAAAAAAGACACCATTCAAATCCTTGGCCAAAAAAAATGAAGACTCTACAGCAGGACTATGGTGGGCAGCATTGTAAAGACTACTGTGCAAGAATGCCATAAATTTAGTATATAAATATGACAGGATTAAGATGCCAGTTAAGCAATCAAGTTATCAACTGAAGTGATGATTTTTTAAAAAATCCCCTACTGTGTTTGCTCAACTTCTCAAAGGAAATTTTAGAAATCTCTTCAAAAAGTGTTCAGATTAACTGGCAGAAGCCATAGTTTAGATAGCTCTGCTTAATGAAAAAGAATTTGTAACAGACTTGGCTGTAAGAATTGTGTAATCATGCTGTTTATGTTATACAGTACCAACAAGGACAAGCATTTATCAGTAAAAGATATCACATTTTATCTTGCATCGTTTTTAGGATGTGTGCATATAAAGCAATTCTAGAATTCCAACAGTACTTAAACAAAAAAAACAAAAAAATCCAGACAAAAAGCAGACAGAATGCAGCAATGTATATTTGTTAGATGGCTATTTTTTAAAGAGTAGTTACATGATAAATGTATAAGGTCATAAAATTTGAGTGCATTTGTTCTTGCACACTATTTTATGCTACATATAAAAAACCTGAAGATTGCAAGTTGGGCATGCTTACCATAACATTTTTCAACTGGGAAAGCTGCTGAGCATGTTTTCCTACAAATGTTCACTGCCATGATACAAAACAAATATGTGCAAACTGCAAGGTCCCTAAAAATAGCAGTTAATGAATTTACAGAAAGGTGACACTATCTGTTTAAATATGCAAGAGGATAACCTTCCCAGAGTTTATAACATAGAGCAGTATCCACCACAGGCTCTTCCTCCATAGCCTTCTTCCTGGTTTGATAACTTTACGCCTCGGTTTTGGCTCTCACTTTCCCACAGTCCAGGAGTCTGAATGATTTTTTCAACAAGTTCTTCAAAGGCACATTGTACACCATCACATGTTTTTGCACTTGCCTCTGGGGGAAAGAGAGATTTAAGAAGTCAAGCAAGCAAGCATTAATGTATCTTTCACCATCTTCTTACTTTAACTGGAGAGAACCAACAGGTGTTAGTCTCAACATGCGTCCTACACTTTTGGTACAAAAGGGAAAGTAGTCACAGATGAACAGCAAGTCCTAGTATTTAAGGCAGTAAGATGACTTTTACTCTCTACAGACAGATATGAGCTTTGACATGCTATGTGAATTATTCTAACAATTGGCATGTTCAAGTTTTTTTTTTTTTTTAACTTGAAAGTCTAGCAATGTTAAAGGGTCTATTATACTTTACAGCACAGCCTTGTACTGACATAAGATAAGTCTTGTAATAAGCTAGTGGTACTGAGTTAACTGGATATATGGTCCAGTCATTAGAGTAGTCACAGTGAGTGAGGTTTCTACTAGACACCATCAAATTTAATCCCACTTAGAGAGGTTTCTTAATATGGGAGAGTGGAATAGAGAATGGTATTAGGAACATAAAACAGCCTTTATTTTGACCACAGTATTTAGATATTAAGGTGATGGATGCACTGGAAGTGTACAGATTGAAAAGAATGACTCCAGCTCCAGTCAGGCAGTTTCATCTGCCATGAGTCTAGAAATTTGGATAGACTCATTTTAAGACCAGTCTAAACAAGATGGGAAAACCTATCTTGAGGATGTTGAGGCTTAAGTTAATTTTGTAAAGCACTTAAACAATGCAGCTGAAAGGTACTATTAGATTACTTAGCGGATACAGTAAAAATTTTCACCTTAGCAATTCTGTAAAAGTGGAATCTAACCACAGTTTTATTTTTTACATAATGGTAACTTAAAATATCATGTAGGCTTTACATACATCTTCAAGGAGCATACCTATGAACAACATGGAATGTTTTCTTGCAAATTTGAGACCTTCATTCCTGTCAACTGCACGGTTTTCCTGCAAGAAGAAACAGTATATTATATGCTGTGATAGATGTATAAGTATAAACTACTGAAGGTAATTTTTCCAAGTCTGCTTACCTTATCAATCTTGTTTCCAACTAACATTTTAACTATGTCATTCCTTGTGCAGTATGTCTCCAATTCATTTAGCCAATTGTCCAGTTTGAGAAAGGTGTCTCTTCTTGTGACATCATAAACTGAAAAATATTGCCAATGGTCACTAACCTGATTTAACATATTATTTTAAAGACATTTCCAAATAATTTATTGCAACTATTGATTGCAGACATTCAAAATCTGAATTTTTTTTAAAAAAAGATTTGTAGACAGACATATCAGCATATTTTCGAGTTATTGCATATACAATAGGACACGAATGAGGCTGAGAATCCTCTTAGAGCCAAGGTGCTTTGTATTTAAGGCTAACAATCACCAAAATTATTTTTGCCCCTGGATTTCTTGTCTACCGCTCAACTCCAGCAATAGCGAAACAGACATTGCGCTCCAAGTGCCTAGTAAGGAGACTTCCAACACACAGTGAGGCAAATACCTAAAAGCAAAGCAATAGTTATCTTCAGAGGGCAGATGCAAAAAGTAAGGTTTTTTGACCCCGTTCTCCTTTCCTTCTATCTGAAGCATAGACTTCTTAATTTAAACCACAGTCTTTTCCAAATGACATTGGGGGTGTGATAAAAAGGTCATCAATGTTGGGAGCACAATGGAGGATATATTTTAGTTAAATAAAACATTAAGACTTGTCTACATGGCACCGTTTGTCCTGATTATGGAGGGGTGTGTATTGTTGGTAAGTTTTAGTATGTGCCAGCAGAGTTTACATGGGATAGCAAGAGCACAACATTTCAGCGTGCTCTACATTCCACATCCCTGTAGTCAGAACTGTGGCGCTGTGTATACAAGCTGTGATGGATTTCTTTTGGAAAGAAGGGAGGTGGTTTCCTGTCGGAAGGAGATGCTCAAGATGCTGAGATACTCCCAGTAACTGGGAGTATCTAACTAGAAGTCAAGAATTTCAGTATTAAACAGCCAAACGTAGTTGGAGAAGAATTAGTTGGTCTTTAACTTTTTCGTAAAACTAAAAAAAAAAAAAAAAAAATCAAAAGGTTTTAAAGTGGTACGTTGAGTAGCATACTTACCTAGGATAACACCCTGTGCTCCTCTATAATAGCTGGGCGTTAATGTTCTGAACCGCTCCTGACCTGCAGTATCCTAAAAATATTCAGAACGTTTTCCATTACTGTACTTGCACAAAATAATCTACTCTACGTGCTACTGAAAGAAAGTACAGCATCTGCAAGATCTAATTAACACAATAAAAAAGAAACTTCAGAACAATCATGGAATATAGCACCAAAGGAATCAAGTTTAATTACCTTTAGATGAAATACCATTAAGATTAGATGCAGAGTTGATAAGAATTTTGCTTCAGGAAGTGGCTTTTAAAGTCTTAGCATTTAAGTAAAATACGCCACTCTACAATGATATAGGGCACTCACATTTCCACTGACGCTATTGCTGCTCTACAGCTAGCAGATAAGTGAGACACAAGTGCAACAGCTTCACTTGTTTCTAAGTGAAGATTTTAGGTTTGCAAAACACTGCAAAGTCTTGTGATAACAAGACAAGATATATGGCTTTTCACTGCCCAGTATTTGATAATCAGCTTCAAACCACAGAAAATTAGGGCAAACCAAGCTGTAGCAGAAGTACCAAAAAACTGATCACATTTCTTCTTAAACTGAAGTAGCTTGTGAAATCAGATTTATATCTTAGGACTTTATGAACTTAGAGGACGAATGGGTCTGCAGAGACCAAGTATTAAAATGCTGATTACATATGCTTTGTTGTAGATCCTTGAAACAACACTGAACTATAAGCACAGATCATGAGAATATGCATGCATCAGAAACAGAGAAGCTCATTTACTCAAACTCTGTCCCAGTTTAGAAGCGTATTGCTTACAAACAAAAAGTAAATGCCACCCAATCTACCTCCAAAAGAGCAGTCATTCCAATAACTAAGATATCAGCAACGTTTTTCATTCAGGTTCAAAATTCACTCCACCACCATAGATCCTGAATATTCAATATTGTGAGTGGAGTACAGAACACTTCGGTGAAGAGAAAAAAAAAAAGTCTACCCCTACCCCCATCTCAAACTAGAGCCAGAGCACAGGATTCCTTTGCAAACGCCCCTTACCAGTCTTCACCCAAGGACTGTTATCCAGGGCTGTAATAGTACTGCTTCTCCAGGCCACTTGAACCACAGAAATGCAGAACTCTGGCCCCTCCACCAGCCACCACTGTGGTTTTCTATACTGGCATGGAGACCATACCACTGTACATAGGTATACAGAAATCAGCAATGTTTTATGCTGCATTCCTGAGTTTAGCATGGACCATGAGTGAATGCAGTGGTCACAGAGAAAGCCAGCAGTTTTATAACTCAGGTTTGTGTTTTGGAGATGCAGGGCATAAAAGAAAAGAGAAGTTATCTTTCCCTTTGAGTAGGATTCTCTCCACGAAGGATTCACCCTGTCTCTTCAGGAAAGAGTATGCAGGTGTCCTAGCTGGCTCATTTTCTTCCTCTCAGGAAAGAGTTCTGCCGCTCTGACACTCCTACCTCAGAGAGGAAATGTTCCATTGGCTCCAGTTCTCTCTCATATGCTTATGAGGCCCTTATTCAGCTGTGTCCATTTTCTCAGGCCTGGTCTACACTGGGACGCGTGGGAGAACGATTTAAGTTACGCAACTTCAGCTACGTGAATAAACGTAGCTGAAATCAGCGTACTTAGATCTACTTACCACGGTGTCTTCACTACAGTGAGTCGACTGCTGCCGCTCCCCCGTCGACTCTGCTTGCACCTCTTGTCAAGCTGGAGTACAGAAGTTGATGGGAGAGTGCTCGGGGATCGATTTATTGCGTCTAGACTAGACACAAGAAATCTATCCCCACTGGATCGACTGCTGCCTGCCAATCCGGCCGGCCGGTAGTGAAGACATACCCTCAGCCATCATATCCACTCTGCTTTGCTTGATCAAGGATGTGTTTGAGGTAGGCACTTACAGTCAGATCTCCAGAGCCTTCAGTTTGGTACTTGAGGTATGCAGCACTTTTGATATCAAAGCAAGGGAAGTATCCCTGATCTGTATTTTTCTCCCTCTTGTACTCTGCTTCTTTCCTCAGACAGACCAGGCAACACCAGAATTGCTCCACTCTGCTTAGCAGTCAGAGAGTTTCAAGCAGCCTGCCAGCACAGAGCAACTGACAACCACTGGAATTCCAGTGGTTGTTGCATACCAGAGATGGATTCATGACCATAGAACATGAGCCTTGCTTATAGATTAAAAAGCAAATATCATTAAGAGTTATTGGGAAACCTTTTCCCTTCCTTACTTTCCATAGTTCAAGGTTTGAGGTTTCCCTTCAACAGTCAAGGTCATCACAAGTACTTAAACTGAGTTATGCAGGATTCAGAGTTTCTTGCTCTATTTTAGCTGCTATGTTAGTAGAGGCAATCCTGAACTCAGACCTTAGCAGGCAAACTCCTTTTGGTTCACCTGGGTGTTTCCACATTCTTGTCACTTTAAAGTTAATAATGTAAATTAAACATGCACAACTATGGTAATTCTCAAGCTAGGTAATTTATGCAGTATTCGTATTTGTATGGAAATTGTAAAGTCTTAGTTAAGAAGATTTTTTCTTTAGAAATGTGAATTCAGCGTGAGAAGCTTTATACCTAATTTAACATGCTTAGTTATCAGGCTCAAACTATATAGTCTGATGTGATATAAACTCAAGTAGAATGTTATAAGAGGCACGGGTAATATTTATCGGTCGTCAAATTAAGGACTTTTCCTTCTAATGTAACTCCATATTCTCCTGTATACTTGTTGGCTTCTAAATTTTGTTTGGTAACAGTAAAGTCTCTTCCCATAAAAGAATTCTACAGAAGAGTCCCATTCTTTACTTTCAGATACCAGAACTGATACTATAGCTACGTTACCTACCCTGAAAATGGGAAAAGCCCATCAGTAACGTTTTCATGAATGACCCAGTAAAACAAAACAAAAACCCACACACCCCACTACTAACAAAGCCTGTTAACATGGCAAATCCCTTCAACTGCATTTTTCCATAAAAATCACCACTAATACAAATCAATAAACTATGTAAAGCTCTGGTGTTTTACTATGTTCAGAACTTACCCATATTGCCAGTTTAGCTTTATTTCCATCAACTGAAATTGTTTTCACCTTGAAGTCAACACCTGGAAAAATAAAAAGGTTTTAATTCTCCTTCAAACGTGTGTTATGATTAATTTTGTCAGACAGAAAGACAACGAAAGATCCAACTAAGTCAGAACTGAAGTTGTGCTTTGACAATAGCAGGTGGAATGGATTAGTTTAATCGGTTACTATTTGCCCACCCACCTCCACATCTCTCCTACTTTCCCACTATGGTCCTACACCAGGCTTTGAAATTAGGGCCTAGAAGAGTCTTCAGGTAACCATGGGCCATGGGCCAATAGGTATATCATGGAAGTGAAGCAGGTACTAATATTTCCTTCATGAAGTGTAGCATTCTTGAGTATGCTGTTCAAGTTAACTCCAAATTTCCTCCTCCTCCACATAGTTTGCTGCAGTCTAGATTCCAATTTCTACCCTTTCATTCCACCATTTCCCAGTGTGCATCAGCTATACCAGAAGCTATGGGCTTGATGCAATTCTATAGCCCATGTTATGCAGGAGATCAGACTAGGTGGTCATAGTGATCCCCCTTCTGGCCTTAAGATCTATGACACTGATCTAACAGTTAAAGGCCATTCAGATGAAGATGCTATAATGCCTCTTAGAAGAGTCCCCGCAGACAGTGCTGATCAATTGCTTCTCTGTCCCAGGAAACCTCAAGGATATCACTTGGGGTCTATTCTATTACTTCTTGCTTAGAAAGCCACTGGAAGGTTTAACAGGAAAGATGGTTTGTGGCATACTCATTGCTGAGGACACTCAACTGTCTTCCACACATTTGACCCAGCTATTGCAGTGGAACTAAAGGCTTATTGTTTGCAAGAGGGCAAGCTGCCCAAGGCTCAGTCCAAATAAGATAGAAATAATGTTACTAGGTTGTGGGGGAAGAGTATGCATGTCATCTTCAAACAAAAGTTTGGGTACTATTAGGTTCTGGATTGCTCCTGAATGCCTAGGTATTGTCTGTGGTCAAGACTGCCTCTCCACCCCTGGCTAGGAGAGTGGATCAGTTCCTGGTAGATGAAGACCTGGGCTCAATTACCCATAATTTGTCACCCACAGGCTAGATTAGAGTGTTCTACATGGGATTACAACCATACCTTTTAGAAACTTTAGTATGGAATGTAGAACCTAGAAAACATTACATTAGCATTTCCAGAGTCACATACACTGCTAATAAGTTTGAATGGAGTTCAAGGTATTTTCAGTTGATCAAGTCACAGATGACAGCCTGGTTACCTGGCACACTGCTTTCATGCGAGGATGCTGCTGTTACAATCAATGGAGTCACTACAGCTGGAGTCTAACTATTTTCTGAAGGGTCCTCTACTTTGGAACTCTCTCCCTGCTTTAGTACTCCACAGCTTGGATTCATTAATTTTCTAGGCACACTGCAGTGTGAAGCACATAGATTATGGCTATAAAATTTATCTAAGAAGGTCATGATTCTAGAATGCACTGAACATTACACAGGCTTTTTTTAAAAAAACAAAAAAAAACAACAAAAAACCAACCCCCCCACCCCATCACTGTCGTTAAAACTACTTTTATAACAAAAAAAGTACACTAAGGTGTAGTTTGAATGTTTTTTAAATTAAGATTTTTAATCCATAATTGACAGTTTATAACAGTACCACATAATGTTTTCTTAAGATTGGTTTAGCACACAATTACTGTTGAATGAACAAGCTGCAGAGCCAGAAATTCTAATTACTATATCTCCAGTTACAAGTCAGTGGCAAATGTACTCTAAGTAGGTAAAACAGGAACTTGCCATGCCTACAATTTGATTTAGATTAAGCCTAAATAACCTGCTGCCCTGTCAATTTTCAGCATTCAACATAAAAAGAGTTGGCTCTTAAAACTAATAGCATTCTATGCTGAGCTGCATCAAAGGGTACCTCTGCTAAGAGCCATGACAGCCCTAATGAACAGCTAAGTATATGTTTTTAAACAGATATATACTTGAAGCTACAATTTTTTTTTTACAACCCTGTTTTTACATGATCATGACCACCTTAAAAAAACAAAAAACAAACACACACAAGCCACTTTAGCTGAAAATTCTCTCTCATTCTCATCCCAATTATAAGTTTCAGGAAGTGAGCGTAGCTTGTCTATACCACTACAAAAAGTTTAGCTGAACTTTGAGGTAATGGCACCTTGCTCACATTCCACAAACAGGCCCAAGATTTTGTTACTGGATACAGTTATGCAACTTCAACTGGAGATGCACACACACATCTTTGACATCATTGACCCCCATTACCAGTTACTCTAAACTGAACCCAAAATGCTCTGAGCAATACAGGCCAATCAAAATTAACAAAATCTGAATTTGATAGAGGTATTTAAAAATGTAAAAACTTACTTTTTCCCCTATGCATTTTTAAGTAAGCATGCTGCTTAGCATTACACCACATTGTATATTTTAACCCTTTTAGGTAATAATGGGAAGGAGAGCATAGTTACAGTATAGCAGAAGACAAATAATAAATTGACCTACGTTTCTAACAAACTGCAGGGCTCTTGATGCAACAAGACTATCACCTTAACTTGTACAGAAGAAACCCATTATCACAATGCTAAACGTAGTTACGATCTCTGTAAATGCATCACTGGCATGCATTAATATTTGAGCTGTTGATACTTTAGTTTTCATTAATTTGATTATAAGAAGCCTAATAAAAAAAAAAAAAGTGAGCTTGCAGAAAAGCACATTTGTAACAGAGCTAGAGTCCACAGACAGTTGCAAAAAGGGTTAACAATTAAAAGTCTACTGGTGTAAACACAGCAAATGCACAATCCACCAGCATAGATTCAGAACACATACAAATACCTTATATTTATACTGTATATAGTTCCTTTCATCCAGAAAGATCAAGAACTTTGAATTGAATGCCAATATTACTCAAGAATGCTACACTTCATGAAGGAAATATTAGTACCTGCTTCACTTCCATGATATATCTATTGGCACATGGCCTAAGGTTACTTGAAGACTCTAAGTCCTAATTTCAAAGCCTGGTGTAGGACAGAGTATGCTGTTCAAGTTAACTCCAAATTCCCTCCTCCTCCACACAGTTTGCTCCAGTCTAGATTCCAATTTCTACCCTTTCATTCCACCATTTCCCAGTGTGCAGCAGCTATACCAGAAGCTATGGGAAGTATTAATTATCAGGGTTGTTTCTAGCAGGTCCCCTAGAAATGTGTTCTTGGTCCAATGCTATTTAATTTTTATCAATGATCTAGATGGTAAGCAAAATCTTTGCTGGTAACAATTTGTAGATCACAAAGATTGCTGAGATAGTAACCAGTCCTCATTATTTACCGTTAGAGTGATCTGAATCACCCAGTTAAATGGTTATAATTCAACAAAATGTTTTATTACCGTCAGTTTAATTGAGGTATTTTATCTGGAAATCAAGAATGCAGGTTATACCTACACAATGGGAGACCATCTGGGCAGTGATTTAGAAGGATTCTGAGGTGACTGACTATGTTGACCTCTATATGAGTTCTCAGTGCAATGCTGTGGCAAAATGGACTAATGAGATTTTTGATGTACACATGGACTATTAAGCAGAAGTAGGGGATGCACTTCTCAAAACAGATATGGAAATCCTGGAGAGTTCACAGGAGGATCACAAAAATGATCCAGGGGCTGTGAGGCCGGGGGGAAAAAAACAGCCTTACAGTACAAGTAGAGTCCCCAGATACAAAATTTGTATCTGCATTTGATCTGTGATCTGCAAACATGGTCCGTAGATATCTGCAGACAAAGCGGATATTCACAGATCTGCAGGACTCTAAGTACGAGCCTTAAGGAGCTCAACTTAGTCAGCTTAATGAAGATACTGTTGACATGCAGCTTGATGATCACCATGTACAGGTTCTATACAGGGAAAAGATCTGATGAGGCTTTTACAATTTTGCTGACAAAGGTGAAAGATGCAGTGGCTTAAAGTTGGACAAATTAAACCCTGAAATAAGCATTTCCTAGCAGGGAGGGTAATTAAACAATGGAACAGATCAGCTCACCAGGGAAGATGGTAGACTCAGCATTGCTTGGAGTCTTTAAAACAAAGTTACATAACTTTCTAAATTATATGCTGTAATCCAGATTCTGGTAGAAGCAACCTGTCTGTGTGAGAAGCCAGGCTTGTCTCTTCTTGCTTGGGAATCTGTGAATCCCCATGTTCATCTCCTTCCTTAATGGGCCACAGCAGAACAAGATTGCCCGCATTGCCTTCAGCATGGTCAAAACACTTGCAGCTTTGCATTAATACAATGGCTATAATCAATTTTCATGCTTTAGGGCTTCAGCCAGTAACCTGCAGGCATCAGGAAGGAAGTCCCCTCCCCCTCAATGCACAATTGGCCAGATGTATTGTTTCACATCCCACACCTTCCTCTGAAGCATCAAAGATTAGCCACAGCTGGAGATGGAACATGGGATAAGGTGAAGCAGTGCTCTGAAGCAGTTCATCAAATCCTTTTTTCTTAGATGTCTGGTCAGTGTGTCTTGCTCAGGGTCAAACTGATCACCAGGTTTGGCATTGGGAAACAATATTTTCCTCAGGTCACACTGGCAGGGACCTTGGGAAATGGAGGTGGAGGGTTTGCCTTCCTCTGCAGCATGAATTGCCTGTTAGGATCATCTAGGCATCTCTCACCAAGTGGATTTCCCACTATTACAGGGACTTTAGGCACTGGTAGCACTTCAGTCTATCCTGTTTTCTGTCTGTGACACACAACAATTTAGTCTCCTGAGGACTGAAATGCTTTAGTCTATAAAATTCTGCAAAAAGTTTAGTTATTGAAGACTTCATTAAGTCTTGTAAAAGAAGAAGCTGGATGTTTGGAATGTATGTGAAGCAGCTAAGTCACACATTTGATAGCCGTGTCTGCTAAGGAGATCAATAGTGAAAGTTAATATTGACATCACCATTAGATGTTAGAGTCAATACTTCACTGAGATGAACGGTAAGAGCTTTCATTGACCCAATAAAAGCTCTCACATAAAAACAGACTCAAAAAATAGTTCTTAAGATAGTATTTCTTTGGTTTATGCCAGGCACCTGTAGGGAAGGTTCTCTTGTAAAACAGTTTAGAACCTCAGTATTATTAAAGGTCAAGCTTTGTTCCAGAGTAAAGGGTGGATACTGTGGCTCCTTACACTGTGGAACAATAGTGTCCACAGGGCTAGCAGCAGTATGTAGTATAGTAAAACTAACTAATAATCTACATCAGCTTATGATATGGTTATTGAAGGTAAACAATATGTTTCAAGTTCAACATTGTTAACTTTAGGTTGATACAGAATCAATTTTTTGATTGCTTTGCTGAAAAGTTTTAATATTTGGGAGTTTATGCAATAGTTGACAATTATCAGCTTTATGTAGATTTGGCCCCTTGAGAAGAGACATTTTTAAAACTCAGGCAAGTTGACCTACATCATGAATTTGATCCTCAATGCATGTTCCATTAATGGTTTCCTTCAGGGCCTGCATTGTTTAAGGAAAACTCAGCAGGAGCTCAGATACCTCCTTTCTTGCCAGAATGAGCTCAGGCAGTTCTTGTTGATGTGGAAATATATTTATACTCAATACCCACCTGAAAGCAAGCGAGCTGACAAAGCATTGACATTTTTGTCACCATACTGATGATTGTCCATAATACTGCAGTGCTGATCAGACAGGTCAAGTCAGATGGTAGGAAAACTTCTTTAAAAATTAAGTTTTCTTTGGGCTGGTCTACACTATGGGGGGCAGGGAGGAATCGATTTAAGTTATGCAACTTCAACTACGCAAACAACATAGCCGAAGTTGACGTACTTAGATCTACTTACTGCGGTGTGTCCACGGGAGACGCTCTCCCGTCAATTCCCCTTGCGTTTCTTGTCAAGGTGGCGTACCAGAGTAGAAGCTAGAGCAATTGACAGTTGATTTATTGCATCTATACTAGACACAATAAATCGACCCCCCACTGGATCGATTGCTGCCCATCGATCCAGCTGGTAGACAAGCCCGGAGTAAAAAAGAAACTCACCAGCTGATACAGATTACTCTTTTGAGCTAGGATCTTCCTATATTTGATGGCATCTAGCACAATAAAGGCCCCATTTCTTACCTGGGTCTCTGTGTTCTAATCTAACATTAATATTCCACTTTAACAGACTTTAAGGTTGAAAGGCATTCAGAAGTTAGGATGTGACAAGAAAGGTCATCCATAGAACCATAATTCTGCCTCCTTATGCATATATTTTTGCTACAATCTTTATGTATGTAATTGGCTTGCAACCTTAACCTAACAATAGTTTATGCTAGAGATGGCAGCTAGTGCCAGGGGATATCACTGAAAAGAAAGGTACGTCTCTTTCTCACTCCACAAGCCATTAAGAGAAGGTAGATTGAAGGGATGGTATCAAGCAATGCCTTGTCAACAAGTCTCAGTTGCCCAAATTAGTAGTCGGGACATCCAAAAGAAATCAAGTGTTAGTATTTCTGCAATACCTATTTTTTCTGCATTAGGAGTTGGAATTAAAACATGGCTATCCCTAAACAATAATTCGATTACATAGTGTCCTACTCATCCCCCAATATTTAATTCAGCTAGTCAAATACATTAGACAACTATACAGTTATTTTTGGCTTTACATTAGTGTTTCTCTCTCTCAGTAGTCACCTCGATTGATCAAGAGTTTAAGGAAAATTACTTGCTCTCTTCCAGGTCTTTAGTTAGAACCTCCATTGCAGTAAGTCTAGTGTTAGAATTAGAATACCTTGTACAGGAAAGTTACCTTAATTTGCTCCCAGTTCACCAGCTATTTGTTTAGCTTGGATTACAGTTATACGATATATCACATAATAGCAGGACGAGTTTTAGGCATTTTACTGCCTTTCACAAACTTCAATATCCACACCAGCACCCCTCCCATTCTGAGGTCTGTCTCTCCCTCCTAAATACATTTCAATTAATGCTGGGCCCTTACTGCTGCCCATATCACTCACACTGTCCCAGCACAGTTTTTTTTAAGCAGATCTGGGCACTCCCCTCTCCTCTTGGCCACTTGCCCAGGAGCGAATACTTGTTTTGGGGTAGGTAAGGAAGGAGCCACTTATCATTCAGACATCTGTTCCTTGAAGGGGGAGGATTGGGAAACAGGAGTTCAGTGCCCAGTATAATGTAGAGCTTCTCTGGAGCAGGCCACCTATGCACCTACTCTAACATGAATCCTGTGCAGTACTCTTATTACTATTAAACTAAGTTCCAATCTCCTATTACTTTTGAGAGATTTTACTGATTTCTCATGAAGGTTAGCAAGAATCTTTTGCACACGGCTCTAATAAATTCATTAACACCACGAGTGTGGTTGTAGTGCTAACAGATGCAGGTCTCCTTCAGTGACAATCCATGTCTATACCTTCCATCTTCAAGAATACAGAATACACACATGACAACACTGTCTCAATTCTGAACTGATTTTGTGCAGAGTGTAAGAGCACCCAATTACTGTTTATACTTCTGTACTGTTTAACGCCATACATTATACATATGTCTACACCTAAAAGGCTTCAGCGGCACACCTGCGCCACAATAGTGCTTCAATGTAGACACTACCTATGCTGACAGGAGGCATTCTCCTATTGGTGTGTAGGTAATCCAACTCCCCAGACAGTAGGTAGGTCTGTCAACCTAGCATTGTCTACAGTGGGGGCTAGGTCAGCTTAACTATGCCATTTAAGGGTGTGGATTTTTTTTAAACCACACACACACCTTCAAGCAACATAGTTTAACTGACTTCATTTCTAGTGTAGATCATCCCCTCCCACCTTACTGAAGAGCAGATAAGGCTGAACCTCATTACCAGTTGTGCAAACACAGCAAGTCACTGTCTTCTACCTAAGTTAGTTTGAATTTTTATGAAGTCGTGTTAACATACACTTACCAATTGTTGCTGCAAGTTCTGGGTCAAATGTATCATCTGTGAACCGCAACAAAAGGCTGATGAAGGGAGGAAAAAAAAAAAAAAGATACTATTAGAACACTAAGTATTTGTTGTTGCAGTGTAACTGTAGCTTGCCAGATGAGTGCATTATTGTATACCACAAATCTGAAAGCAACGTTACATTAATATAAAACAAGGTAGACCTGAGTGTCATCTTCAAGACAGTGCAAATAAAAGTAATGCATATCAGCTTGCTGTATAACTAACATTAACTATGTTTTGAAAAAGGAGTAGTTATTTTTACTCTTCAATTCCAATACAGAGTAAGCCTCTTTGAAGCTAGGCCTCAATCTGTCCCTGACTAGGGTTATCCAAAATGTCACATACTCTACTGTTCAGAATATTTTATTTCTATTGTCCTATTTCAAGTCTTCTAAAACTCAGTGCAAAAAAGCACAACATTTCTGCAATTTGAAAGAAGGTTCCAAAGTGCAAGTTAACTTACTACAGTAGGAAGAATCTAAGAAACAATATATGTGCAAAACTTCTTAGACACAGAAAGCCACAGAACTTTAGTGGTAAGTATTAGAAATAATTGTGGGGTTTTTTTCATATTTACAGTGTACAGGTTCCAAAATACACTGAAAAATACAAATGCAGCCTCACACAAATTAAAGTTCTGATGAAACTGAACACTAAAGTTAAATTTTACATTGTACAGGTGTGGATGGCACATCAAATTATAGAAAATTCTGTAACTGGACCACAAGAGCAGCTAGTCCTATAAAAAGAGGAGAAGAGTCAATGAAGACACCCAGAGTTCAGAGCCCCCGGTTGGAATACAAGAGGACTCGTAGAAGATTGCAAAGGAGAAAAGACAAGAGAACTTGCAGTCAGAAAAAACAGGAGGAAGGCCAGAGAATCACACTATCACCTGAAAAAGTCAGGTCTATGTGATTGGTGACTTCCTACTAAGAACAGAAAGGCCTGTCACCAGAGCTGACCCAGAGAACAGAAGGGTGTGCTGTCTATCAGAAGCTAAGACTTGGGATGTGGACCTGAGGTTGAAGAAGATCCTAATTGGAGCAGGAAAGAATCCACTGATTGTTTCCACATGAAGGACAAATTATACATTCCAGCGAGAATCTGGCATAGCCTCCCTTGTTACAGCTAGACTGGGAAATGGAGGCTCAAATGATCTTCAGTGGGATTCTACCTGTCCCTAGAGTGGGAGAACGAAAGGGAGACAAGATGATGATGATCAACAGATGGTTCGGGCAGTGGTGCTATAAGGAGGACTTGGGGATGTTTGATCACTGGAAGGCATTCATGGACAGAGGACTGTTCTCCTGGGATGGTCTCCACCTATGCAGGGAGGGAAATAAACTTCTGGGATGGATGCTGACACAACTGATTAAGAGTTTAAAACAGGAACTTGGAGGAGTCATGTAATCTTCATGCCTGATTTGAACATTGAGCAGGAGGAAAATCAAGTAAGGAAGGATACAGCAATGGAGAAAGGAACAGCAGCAGGTAGGACAATGGACATTAAGAGAAAAGACAGTGCTGATACTAATGAAGCTAACAGTCAGACGATACTGAAAGTAGAATGACTATGCATTTGGCTGAGGAATCTGGGCAAAGATAAGTAGAAATAACTAAGAAGTTTTAACACCATTGCAAGAACTAGAACCACAGGTGCAGGAAGTGAAGCCAGATACTATAGGGATAACAGAAACATGGTGGAATAGTAGTCATGACTGGAGTACAGGTATTGAAGGGTAAATGTTGTTCAGGAAAAACAGAAAAAGGTAAAGGTGGTAGAATAGCATTGTATACTAATGATGAGATAGACTGTAAAGAAATTAGAAGTGATGGAATGACTAAGACAGAATCTGTTTTGGCCAAAATCACTTTGGGGAAGAAAGCTACTAGAGGTTTCCCTGGGATAGTACTAGGGGTATGCTACAGACCTCCAGGATCCAGTTTGGATATAGCCAGAGATCTCTTTAATGTTTTTGTGAAATACAAAATACTAGGCATTGTGTGATTATGGGAGATGTTAACTTCCCAGATATAGATTGGAGGACAATTGCTACTAATTATAGTAGGGCCTAGATTTTCCTGGATATGATAGCTGACAGATTTATTCACCAAACAGTTGCGGAACGAACAAGAGGTGATTCCATTTTAGATTTGGTATTGGTAAATAGTGAGGACCTCATAGAAGAGCTGGCTGTAGGGGACAACCTTGGTTCAAGTGATCATGAGCTAACCCAGTATAAACTAAATGGAAGGGTAAACAAAAACAGATCTGCAACTAGAGTCCTTGATTTCAAAAGGGCAAACTTTAAATAAAATTGAAGGAATCAGTTAGGGAAGTGGACTGGACAGAAAAACCTCAAGGATCTGAATGTGGAGGAGGCTTGGAATTATCTTAAGTCAAAGCTCCAGAAACTATCCAAAGCCTGCATCCCAAGCAAGGGGGAAAAAATTTGTAGGGAAGAGTTGCAGACCAAGCATCTCAAACAGGTAATTAAGAGAAAGCCTACAAGGAATGGAAGACAGGATGGATCAGCAAGGAAAGCTACCTCTTGGCAGGAAGTGTAGGTATAAAATGAGAACTGTCAAAAGCCAAGCAGAGTTGGACCTTGCAAAGGAAATTAAAACCAGTAGTAAGAGGTTCTATAACCATATAAGATGAAAAAAGGAAAGTAGGGGGACCGCTAAGCACAGAGGATGGGGTGGAGATTCAAGATAATACTGTATAGGTATGGCCCAACACCTAAATGAATACTTTGCCTCAGTTTTTAAATATGACTAATGAATAGCTTAGGGACAGTGGCAGGGTGGCTAATGGGAATGAGTATATGGAAGTAGAAATTACCACATCCAAGGTGGAAGTCGAACTCGAACAGTTTAACGGGACTAAATCTGGGGACCCAGATAATCTCCATCCAAGAATATTAAAGGAACTAGCATGCCCAAATAGCAAGAGGTTTTAATGAATTTGTAAACTTGGGGGTTATATCCTATGACTGGAAAATTGCTAATACAGTTCCTACTCATAAGAAAGGGTAAAAGTGATCCACGAAACTACAGGCCTGTTAGTTTGACTTGAATTGTATGCGAGGCAGGGTGGATTTGATTTAAATAATGATTTAAATCACTAGTCAGGAAGACTTGATTTAAATCAAGTATTTCTATATAAAGTGCATTCTTTTTGGTTGTTATAACCTTAATACAGCAACTCCGCACTTAACGTTGTAGTTATGTTCCTGGAAAATGCGACTTTAAGCAAAACGATGTTAAGTGAATCCAATTTCCCCATAAGAATTAATGTAAATGCAGCCCTTAAAGCACCTGTGTTCTGGGTGGCCCTGCCTGCAGGGGGGGGGCGGGGGGTACCGCGCTGTGCAGTGCCACCTGCACACCCCCTGCACCAAACAGGAGCTGCCCCAGCTAAGTGCTCTGCACCTCCTGCCTGCCCCAGCCCTGAGCCTCCTCCCGCACAGGGCTTTGGAGCGGAGCCCGGAGCTGGAGCGCAGAGCAGCTCCGGAGCAGTGGAGCTGCAGGTTTTTGCCTGGAGCTGGAGTGTAGCCGGAATACAGCTCCAAAGCCCTGCTCCCACACCCCCACCCTGAGCACCCTCCCACACCCTAACTCCCTCCCAGACCCCACACTGCACCCTGAGCATCCTCCCACACCCTAACTCCTTCCCAGAGCCTGCACCTTGAGCCCTGATCCCCAGGGGTAAGCCAGGGACACCTCCCCACCACAGTACAGTACTGTACAGTACATAATGCCTTTTGTCTGTCCCCCAAAAATTTCCTTGGAACCTAACCCCCCGCATTTACATTAAATCTTATGGGAAAATTGGATTTGTTTAACATTGTTTCACTTAAAGTTGCATTTTTCAGGAACATTACTACAATGTTAAGTGAGGATTTACTGTACTTGACACAAAGTTGCTGTTTACCTTCCAAATAAATGAAGAAAACTTTAAATGCTAAGTGGCTTTAATGTTATTCTTAGATATAAAATAGTAAAATCCTTATAACATAGAAATAAGATTTTAAATGTCTGTTTTGAGATATTAAATACACTAGGTAACCAATATGTGGGAGTTATTTATTTAAGTGTAAACTTTCACAAGGTCACATGAACAAGAGATGACTTAATCTAAAAGAAATTTGCTCAAGTCATGTCAGTCATCACAGGATTAGTGCAAAACTTTACAGATCCGACACACTGAGGATTAGAAAGAAGCAATGACTAGCTGTCACCTTGTTTAAACTATTAGAAGGCAAGACTTTAGCAGTAGCCGTTTCCCTTTTATCTGATGCAAGATAGCAGAATTAAGTTATTGTTTTAAAAAGCATTTATTTCTAAATGTAATATAGTTAGGCGTGGAATGATTAGAATTTTTTATTTGTAAGTGTCAATAAACAGTAATGTAAACAAACACACAAACCAAAAGAATATTTCAATTGATAATAAATAGAAATTTACAGATAGGCAAAAAAAAAAAAAAAAGAAAGAAAAAGGATGTTTGAGAACTGCATTTGATTTAAGGATATTTACTTCATACATTTTGACTTGTAATATTCACAATTAGTGATTTAATATTCTAAAGCTTTAACTTTGTATATCTCAAGGTCTGTCATTAAGTAATTACTGTGACACCCCCAATTGTCCAACCCCACATAATTTCCCACAACTGTGAAAATAAATTAAAATCAATAAAAATGATTTAACAAAACACTATTATTCACCAAAATGATAAAAAAAGTCAAATTCTGCCAAGACTAACTATGATACTGTCACATGTACAGCACATACATCTTTTCGACAGCGTGGTCAGGACCTTCTTTTCAGATCTCATTTGAAAGACCCATACATAGTAAAATGGAGGGGAGTCAACAGATCTGTCTGAGTAGTGCAGTTTTGATATTTTTATTTAGTCCCTGTTTTAACTAGGTCAGGGGACTGTTCAAAGAACCCCTACTCACTCACTGCCAGAAGGTTCATGCTAGTATGATCCGCGGGTACTGGGAAGCAGTGGTTCAGAAGTAATTTAACAAGTTGCACCTAAAGCACCATGGGGGGGGGGGGGGGGGCTAAGAGGGAGCCTGCTTCTGAACAGAAGCAAAGAAAACTAGTTAAGAGGGTCCCTCAAGGATAAGCAGGAGGGAAGATAGCCTGACTGTGAGGAGGAACGTCCCAGGCAAGGCATGGAAGGCCCCTAAATGAGGAGGGGCAGAGGGTCGAGTCCCAAACCCGAGGCAGGGGGCAGGCTGTGACCAGGGCCAGGACGTGAAGGGCCCCTGCTAGCTGTGACCAGGGACGGAGGAAAGGGGCCTGGCCTGGCCCAGAGATGGGCCCACCTTTGGCTGTTAACACAAGGGGCCCGGACCTGAAGGGGGGACAGGGACGCCACTGGCTGTCACCAGGGCCTGAGGGACCAGGACCGGGGTGGGGAGCGCCGCTGGCTACCGCCAGGGCCGGAGGGGAGGGGCCCGGATCTTCCCGCTGGGTGTGAACAAGGGAGGGGCCCGGACCTGGTGGGGGGGAGGGAGATCCGGACCTGGGGGGGCGGGGGCTGTCATTGGGGCCGGTGGGGGCCGGAGGGGAGGGGCCCGGATCCTCCCGCTGGTCACCGGGGCCGAGGGGGGGGGGCCGGGCCCGGAGGGGGGGGAGGGTCCGGACGGGGGTGTGTGTGTGTCCCCCGCTGGCTGTCAACAGGGCCGGGGCGCGAGGCGGTGCCCGAGACCGGCAGCCCCACACCAGGAGGCCTCACCGGGCCGGGCCCCGCGGGAGGAGGGTGGGCAGCACGGCACCGGGCCCAGTCATGATCAGCCGGCCCGGGAGACTGGCGCCGCGAGGAGGGAGCGGTTGCGCGGAGGGAGCGGTTGCGCGGAGGGAGCGGGGCCGCCTCACCTGGACTTGCCGACGCCGCTCTCGCCGATGATGAGAATCTTCAGCGTGGTCAGTATGTCCTCGTCCATCCCGAGCGAGCCCGACCGACCCCAACTCTCGTCTCCTTGCGCAGGCTAGTCTAATCCGCTCGTGACTGCGCATGCGCACGCAGCCCTTTTTATTTTTCAGTTTTCTATTGCAGCCCCTCCACGCATGCGCCTTGACCCGCCTCCACTTTCGAGTCCGAACTGCCGAAGTCTCCCCTGCGGCGCATGTGCTGTAGAAGGTCGTTGTCTCTAGCAGCTCACAGACAGGTGCGTTCGGCGACGTGCTGTCACCGCGCGGACCGGTCTGCGCACCCCGCTCAGCTCCTCAGCGAACAGCCCCGTGCGCTGCATCACCCGCGCAGACTGGGGCCATCGGCTGCTGCTCCTCTGCCCCCACACCTGGGGGCTGCCCGGGGGTATGGCTGCGCTGCGGCCGGGATCAGCCCCCCACACCTGGGGGCTGCCCGGGGGTATGGCTGCGCTGCGGCCGGGATCAGTCTTCCCTGCCCCCGTAAACAAACTCGCACTAGCTCCGCTCCAGCATGCCAAAAATTGCAGCATGGACGTTGTGACAGGGGTGGCGGCTCGGGCTAGTCACCTGACTCAGACCCAAGAGGTGGGAGGGCTTGGACTCCAGCCACCAATGGAGCCCTAATGTCCCTGGGCTATTTCTAGCATGCTAGTGTAACCCTTCTGGGTGTGGTGGTCTGTCCCATCTAGTGGCACAAAGACTATGTAAAGAGAGAGATAAAATGAATCTGCTCTACAGCCTTAGCTAATAGCCTGTCTGCTTTTCATAGAATCATAGAATATCAGAGTTGGAAGGGACCTCAAGAGGTCATCTAGTCCAACCCCCTGCTCAGAGCAGGACCAATTCCCAGCTAAATCATCCCAGCCAAGGCTTTGTCAAGCCGGACCTTAAAAACCTCCAAGGAAGGAGACTCCATTTTTTCCCCCCATCTTATGTGGAACCAATCACCAGAGACCCCAACCATCAAAAAATCCCCAAATGTGCTTTGTTGCTTCTAACTGATTTCTTTTAGCTCATACAGTAGAGGCTACTGCACTAAGCGCCAGAGATTTCAGGTTCGATCCTGCCCGCCGACAGACCCTGGTTGTCAGCATTACACTAGCTTCAGCAGAGTTAGCAGTGTCTACCCATGCTGGGAGGGCATGATCACAGCTGTACTGTGGACATATCCTTATCAGTGACCAAATCTACATGGGGAAGTGGGACAACTGGCTAAATCAGGGGTCTCAAACACGCGTCCCGTGGGCCTATTTCCTGCGGCCTGCACATCCCTGCAAATAGATGACTATGGCTGTGTCTCTTTATTGTAATATTCTGAGATGCGTTGAAGGTGTTATATATTATTTTATTATATTAGTATGTATATAAATCCATAGAATTTTGAGGCCCTGTGCACTATGGCAGTTGCCCTCCCCCCCCCGCTTCTGGAGGGTGGGAGCTCCCCGGTGAGAGAGCAAGCCCTCCCTACCCTCCTCCTACAGTGCTCCTGTCCCGCATGGTGGCCTGGCTCTTCACTCCGACCTGTTGGATTTTTCCACATAATTCAGGAGTGACACTCCCCCTGTGATGTGATGCCCTGCCACATCCCCTTTGTGGCCCTGAGTTCCTTTGTGTGTGGGTGTGGGAGGGTGGTTTTTTTCCTCCAGTGGTTGGGGGCTCCACTGAGATGGGAGCCATATGCCAGTGCACCGAGTGCACATTGGTTAATCCGGGCCTGTTGAAGTCACTTAGCACCTCACAGAATCAGACCTTACATCTCAGTTTCCATTTAAATAAAATAAAGTTTCTAGCAATTTTGCTTTCAAAGATATCTTTGAAAAAGTAAACTGATTGCCAGGATTGAAGGTTTGTTGCTTATTTTCCTGAAAGCTAGTGACAGCCTCTCCACCCCTTTACCCAGAGCTGATCTATGAAAAACAGGGCCACTGGACTCCTTGACTGATAGCTGCATGGATAAGTGCCATCTAGCTCATTACTGATTTAATGCTGATGCCACTCTGTGAGGCACTCTAAGCCAACTGTCTGCAGTTGGACCAGCTCCCATGCTGAGCAGATGTCACTTGTAGCCATAAGGATGGGTGACTCAGTAAGGTGAGATGCAATGTAAAGTATGGGATTGACAACAAAGTCTAGTCTTGGCTGTGACAGACTCCTTTGACAGTTTTGCCAAATCACTTAACCTTTCTGTTTTAATTTCTACATCTGTAGAATGGGGATAATAAAATTTACCTCAGTGGGTGTTCCAGCAATTGATTAGGTAGTAGTATATACGCATTTTCTCCAGGCTGCACACAAAACCTTCTGAAGCAGAGGTCCCCAAATGCCCGCAGCAGGGAGTGGAGGAACGTTCAGGAGGTGCAGCTGGTGCCCAAGCCTTTTCTGGAGTCTTGAGTGTAATGAAAATGAGCATGCTGTGGCTGACCTCTCCTTTGAAGGCTCCAACCTATTTTTATGAAGGAGATGCATGATAATACTGTCTCTCTCCCTGCTGTCAGCAGCCAGGCTGAGCACTGCCTCTCCTGCAGAGATTCGCAAGCCTACACATGCTCAATGAGTTTCCGTGACCAGCGCAGAGGACTAAGGAGCCTGGCATGTAACATTGAGCAATTAAAATAAACTGCTCATAGTCAACACACTTTTAAGAGATGAATTACACATTGTTGTGATGATGATGGACAGGAACTGGCTATTTGGTAGGTGGGTAACATGAAAAATTGTGTTGCAGGCCTACCCAAAAATGCTAACACTGCTTTTGATAGTGACATAATAACTTTGAACATTTTTCAGGAAAACTCAGTTCTTGCTGGTAGTGAAAATCAACACATTTTTAAGGTAATTAAAAAGGTACTCTGTATTAATCATTTATAGACTATCCTGGTTTTATGCTAAAGGAATTTGGTACCTTAAGTAGTGTTCAAGTTTAGTTGTGTGCTTTTAAATGTGGCAAAACTAAATGTTAGGCTTCAGTGCTCATTTCACGACTCACTGCACTTTATATCTGCTGGAAGATTTTGTAAAAGGCTGGCCAACTCTCCCTTCTGTTAAATTCTGTTCAAATAAATGGATTGATCATTTAATCCCAACAAGTGCAAGCAGTAGTTTTAAAAATCAAAGCCACTTTTTCGGCACTGTGTCAATAACCTTTCAGCTCAACCAAGAACTGACTTTTGAGACTGACTGGATGCACTAAATACACTTTTAAAAATATCTCTAAAGCTACCATTAAAAAGGTATAAACATTGCAATGCACATGTGTACCTCTGTTTAGGTATCAGTTTCAGGTGTGCATTCATTACATCTTAAAAAGGAGCAAAATATCTTTTATATTTTTAATTACAACAAAAGTACCAACCCTGAAAAGAATGGGGCAACAATCAGTAAAAGATCACAGAATGACCAATGACACACGTGGCTAGTTCTGAACCTTGGAGTTTTCCCCCGGTAGCCAAATGTCAGTAAGGCAGAGGTGTGCACCTTGTAAGCATACAGAAACAGTTAGGGTTGTGATGACATTTCTTTGTTCATAGGAAGTATATTTTTATGCAGTACAGTAATCTTAGAAATATTTTACCTAACACCATAAAAAAGTAGAAGTTAAAGAAGGGGCTATTCATAGAACAGACCAAGGTGAAAAGTCAGTTTCACATAGAATATATATGCAGGGATCTTGAGGAGTTATAAAAAGAATTAGTAACACATTTCCAGAGCTTAGTATCCCCACTTCACTGCATTCATTTCTGAAAGGCTAACTCAAGCCTTCTTGCAGATTTATAATGGTGGTGATAGAGCAAGAGATATTTTTTGAATATAGGAAACTCTTGCTTGTGGGTGCAGATTAGGCTGGTATGTGTCTGTAAGCAAACCAGATCAAGTCATCTCTTAGCAATTGTTCTAGGTAAGAAAAGAAATAGACCACTTTTTTTTTTTAAATAGATTGAACCTGGAATAAAGGTTGTTAAAAGGAGGAAAGTCAGCAATGGGCCTTTTTTGCACTTGAGAACAAATGCCCTAATTTACCACAAACCAGTTGGTTTCATGACTTAATAAGGCTAATGCAGCACCTTACAAGAGCCTTTGCCCTCATACACATCTGCAACATATGGTTCAAAGGCTGCCACAACATATGCCATCTGATAAGTTAGGAACACAACCAACCAAGTGAAGAGATCCTTTTCTGGTATAGGAATATGGATGTGAGAAAGTGAGGAATTGATGAGGGCCCACGGTACAAGAGGGAATGGGCCATCTGTCTGGCGGTGCTGTGTCTGACAGGTTGAGAATCTGAATGCAGTGCCCCTAAAATTCAGGTGCTGGATGGAAGGTGTATAGGAAGCAAGGATGCCTGAGTAATAGGAGATATCTTCTCCCTCCTGCAGTTGCAGATCATGCTGCATCCACAAATTTCCAGGCTTAGACAGCAAGGACTGGGAAATGGAACCCAAGTTTCTGTGTATTATGTAAAAGGCCAATACTAGATTCCGAGGCTGGCCCAAGTCAGCTGCCATTATTCAATTCTCTCCTATGCCCGTTCATCACTAAGTAGCCATGGCAGCATAACAGCACACATTATATATCCTTTCTTCCATCTTCCCCTATAAAAACTGCAGCATCACAGAGTGTTGATAAGCTTTTCTTCTATATAGCTATTGAGTATCTATGTTTTCTGTTTCATCATGTTACTTTTTCATTTATAATATCTTATTATTTTGGGGGCTTATGCTGGAGCATACTGAGCAGCTGCAACTCTCTTTCAATGGGAAGTGGGGGTGTTCACCCTTCACAATGAAGTCTATTATAGTTGTAGTGGTAATAATAAATATTATTATAGTGTCTCACAGTTACATAATGCCCTTCATCCCAAAGTGATTTGCAAACTCCTTAGGAATCTTTTTAACAACTGCTTGAAGTGAAGCTACCCCCGCTGTAGAAGACAGCAACTGTTTAACAGCACACTGCAGTACTGCAGAACCATTTAGGACAGGAGCAAAGAAAAATACCATCTCTATTTGAAAGTGAAGCAGAAAGTTAGATACGTAAAGACAAAATATAATTACCTAAATTAGGATTTGGGCAGGACAACAGCTAACACCCACTGGTACACTCTTGTGAAAATTGTAACGGGGGCCTTTAATCACAACTAAGGCTGCAAGTTTGTTTAGGAGATTACAGATTCCGTGACTTTCTGTGACCTCCGTGATTTCTGCCACGGCTGGTGCAGCTGGCTCCGGGGCTGTCCAGACAGCTCAGGCAGCCCCCAGGTCAGTTGCACCAGCTGCTGCTGGGGCAGTCTCGGGCCACCGCGCCTCTGCCCCCCAACAGCAGCAGGGGAAGTTTGGGAGTCTCAGGGCTAGGGCGTGGGAGTGGGTGAGGGCTCTGGGCAGCGCTTACCTTAGGGGGGCTCCCCAGAAGCGGCACCATTTTCCTCCCTCCCTTAGCGCCTAACTCTGTGTGTTGCCTCTTGTGCTGCCTCTGCCCGAGTCACTGCCCCCACAGCTCACATTGGCCACAGTTCCTGGCCAATGGGAGCTGCGGAGATGGCAAAGCGTGGAGTTAGGAGCTTAGGGAGGGACATGTCGCCACTTCCAAGAAGCCGGGTAGGGAGCCTGCCAATCCCACCAACTCCCCCCCCCCCCAGCATGGGTCCTGGGCTGCTCCCACCCGAGCACCACGCCACCCTCTGGACAGCTCCCCCCAGCACTCACAGTGCCCCCTGGACTGGCCCCCCAACACCTGCCACACCCCTGCACTGCCGAGCACCCTGCAGTGCCCCCCCGGGCTTCCCTCCCAGCAGCCACGCCCCACCACGAGCACCCCCAGCACTCCCAAGATTTAGTCAGGGGTATAGTACAAGTCATGGACAGGTCACGGGTCGTGAATTTTTGTTTACTTCCCGTGACATGTTCATTACTTTTACTAAAAATACTGTGACTAAAATGTAGCCTTAATCACAACTAATGTTCAGAGCCTTGTTTTTACATTTTATTTGATGTAAAATACCTACTAGTTAAACAATCCTTTCCCACACCATGCTGGGGTATTGGTTTACTATTATTTTTAATATTTCTATTGCTTTAGTGTCCAGAGGCCTGCATCAGGATTGGACTCTACTGTGTTTAGGTGCTGTATGGCCACAGGTCTATGTCCTGAAGAGCTGATCCAGAGAGAAAAGCACCATCTATTAGGTAGGGAATAATAATGCCTATGCCACCTTGAATTTTCTTGGTGAACTGCTCCTTCAAATACTGACCAGCCTAAACCCTGTTTAACTCATGAGATAAGAATGGCCATACTGGGTCAGACCAAAGATCCATCTTGCCCAGCATTCTGTCTTCCGACAGTGGCCAATGTCAGGTGTCCTAGAGGGAATGAAGAGAACAGGTAGTCAAGTGATCCATCCCCTGTTGCCCATTCCCGGGTGCCTATTCACATTCCCAATCACAATCCTAGTGGTGGCACAATGCACAGTACTAATTTCAAGAACAACATATATGCAATTTCATCTTCTCATAACATCATGTAAGCCAAAATGCTTACAAATAAACCAAAACATTTCTTCTGTATCAGGAGTTTGAATTAGGTGACTGAGTTTTCCTGGCATTGAGAGGATTATTCTCTGTTTTACCTATTCCATCTCAGTTATAAGTATATATAGTTGCACATACTTTTTTTGTGTCTTGTTGATTTGCTAAGATTACTTTTCCACTTGGTTTCCTGCACCTTGGTAGTATTCCCCCTTGATTCTCTGGATTCAGTTGCTCAATTGTCTATTTATGAAGCATCTGGTAACTTGAATGCAGTTAGAGTTTTTTATATTTGTCATTTAGCCTTTGGATAGTCTTCACTATAGTCCCCAGAGTCTTGTATCCTGTTTTTAACTTCTCCTGTTCATATCACATGCCATCCATTGTGTCTGGGTAGCTTTTCCGATGAGTATTTCAATTATGTGTCAATATGAAGTATTTGTTATGGACTTCAAAAGACTCTGGTTTCCATTTGTCATTTGAGCTTTTTACATAGAGTGCTTACAGCATATTGAACTTTGGAAGCACTTTTGCAGCTCTTCATGCCTTTGTTTGATCCCTAATTTCTAGGGGACTCTTACGTATCTTTAGCTATTAGTAATTGTTTTAACAAGATGATTTAAACCTAAACTATTCTTCATGATAATCTGAGCTGGTGAGGCACAGTATGCTCACCAATATAAGTGATTCTAGATTCCACAGTACTGTGATATGAATCATTTCCTGCTGTCTCTAAACTTTTAACAGTCTGATGCCTTCCTCATGCAGAACATTTCCTTATCAACTTTTTGGAGTATACAGTATAGCTTTACTGAGATTTGCCAATGTATAAATACTCATTCCTATTGTATTTGAATCATTTGTTTCCAGAATTTTCCATGGGCAATCCATTACCTTATTTTTTAACTTAATTTCAGCTTTGCTGTTGTTCATTTACTTGGAGGCTGTCAAAGATGAAAAAGCACCGCTGTGTTATTAATGATCATCATGAGTTAGATCATAAATCTCCAGATTTCGAACTTGATCCAGCTCCCATTGAAGTCAATGGGACAAATCTATAATTGACTTCACTGTCAGCAAGACAAGGCTCTAATCCAGTTTTTTAGTTGCAGTATTGGTTCTGGGTTTACAATACCTCAATATAGAAATAACACACAACTGTACTGTGTTTGTGTCTGAAGAGTAATATATACTGCTGTTGAATGCTAGCTAGATTGCTACATATTAGAACAAAAACTCTATTATTTTTTCCCATGGTGATCTGGATTATTTAGTTGTTTTCTTGTAGAATTACAGATGCCTGAACTTGTTCACGTTTTTTGTTTGTTTGTTTGTTTTTAAATATCTAGATCTACAAACCAGGAGTCAGGGAATTTCAGCACCTAACATTCCCAGGACAGAGCCCCTTATTTTCAGTCTCTACTCACTTACACAGTGCTTGAGATTCCTCCTACTGAAGCTAATAGAAAATTTCCTAGTGATTTCAAAGGAGCAAAATTTTTGTGCACATTCCATTGTTCTGTCATGATTCATGAATATGAGTATGAATCTGTAATGCAGAGTCTATGCATAGTGATAAGGAATGTACTTATTTGTTTGGAGGAAAATTAGAAAAATAATTGTTTAATAAGAGAAATTAATTCATCTATGCAAGCAGGAAAGAGCTAATTCCAGTTCAGAAACGCCACCCACCAAAGCTATGGAAACAGGCTATAGAGTTGTAAGCATTACATCCTCAGAATACACTCTAATTGACTGATCTGGGTGCCCAAAACAGTTAACCAGCAGCTTCTATGAGGTGATGACCCCTCTTCTAGATTTCACATACATCACAGTGCTCACTGTGATATCACTGGAGTTGGTATAATGAAGTTCACATATCCATGAGCTGCTATAATCTTCCAGTTTAATTTTAAATTAATTCTGGGGCACATGGCACCTCAGCCTTATTGTCTGGTTTTTCAGCAGTGATTAGAGACTGATATAATCCAAGTACGAACAGGATGGTTCAAAAGACTTATTTGTTCAACAGTGCTGTTCAAAAGACTCTTAATTTGATCACTTGCTAAGAATTATTCAGAATTATTTTTAAAACAGATATGAATAAATGTTGTGTGCTACTGATTATCCATTCTTTTGAATTCCATGAGTAAATCCTGTCCTCTTTGCAGTCAGTAGGGTCAGAATTTCACCCCATAGTTAAATATTGTTTTGGTTTAGCAATAGTTCAACATTCCAAAAACCTAAAATAACATTGTCCTAATAATTCAAAATTTTCCTGTTACAGCAAAAGATGTCTAGGGAAAATTTAGCAGCAGCATAGCTTATCTGAATTGTATTCTTGTAAAGTTAAGTAATGGATGAATAATATGCAAAATAATCAAAGTTCTCATCTTCAGCTAGCGCAGTGAAGATTTATTGCACCTACGAGATTTGGACTTAGTACTTTCTTCTCAAAGCAAAAGGTATGTAAAGTTTCAACAGGTCCAACATGCAAAATAAGTGCTGTGTGGAACTCACCTTTGATCATGCTGGAAAGACTGTGTGATTGAAGCACTGAATGAAAAGACAATTCTACTCAGCTCCCAAGCTGAGAGGAATCAGATCTGTGTCTTAATTGTATAATGCTTCCGCCTGAGTACCCATTGGATGGATAGACAGATGGACTCTCTTCTGCTAGAATTCCTCATCATCATCTCATTGCATGCTTCCTTGAAAACCAATAAAACAACACTGATTTTTCACACTAATTCTTTATTAATACTTGTTTCTCAGTGTATGGATGGCTCATTGGCAGTATCACAATGCAGCCATCTCTACTCTGGTGTTATAAATTTCACAGTTTCTAAGCCAAGTTTTGGGTCAACCTGCCACTATGTAAACAATGTTCTGCTTAAAAACATTTTTTTCTCTGCCCCATACCTTTGTATGTCTGCAATCCTACTGTTTGACACATCACCTTTTGGCACAGCAAGGGGTATATATGTGCTGGTAAAATAATATGACAATTTAGTGTCTGTGGACTCAGACTTCAGTCTGCTGAAAAATAGAACACGATATGTTCATAACTTGTTTCCTATGTATTGAATTGATCCAGCCTTTAACTGCCCTTGGGGAGATATATATGTGCCTCAGAATTAAATTAATAGAATAGTATGTATATATACACACAATTGCTGTCTGAAAAAGCCTCTCCATTTACTTCCTTCCCAACCCTGCTGTGAGCCCCATCTCCTGAAAAGTCTCCTTCCAGCTGAGAGAAGATGGGTTCCTTCTCCTATTGCCCATAAACTTCATGCTGAATAAAATATGAAGGAGGAGGTAGCTGAAGAGGAATGTGAAGCCTGTTCACTCCCATATACACATCAGGGGCTGGGTGCGTTGCCACTGCAGTGCTTTCAGCCTCTGCCATCCTGGGTAGTTCAGAAGCCCTGCTTTGCAGCACAAATCACTGGATCAGATTCTGAGATGCGAGTCTAAATTACTTTAACTTACACCTTCTTCCACCCACTCCACCTATAAGTTACATCAGCTAGTCTACCTTAGACTCACACACTGTAATTTACACATCACCTCTGAATTTGGCTCCCTGAGCCTGATTATGAACTCACACTGGTGTAAATCAGGAGCAACATCAGTGAAGTTAATGATGCTAAAACATTGTAAAATTGGTGTGAGACAAATCAGAAGTAGGTCCACTGAATCTAAGGGAAGGGAAGCTTGTGTAATTTATACAATGATGAGTTGTACATAAGGGTTATAACTGGAAAAGCAACTGAAAGAAGGTGTATGAGTTACTGATCTTCCACCTTATTTTACTGTACTAGTAATTATAGCTATTGTTCGTTCTGCAGTAACACTTTGGGGCCCCTATCAGAGATCTGGGCCCCAACTCTCATATTGTGTAGATTTTTTTCATCTTGTTGCATAAATAGCAACTATTGCATACTATCTTTGGTTTTTCTTTATGACTTATGGAAGAATGACAAAGGCAAATGCAAAAAGAACATTGCTGTTAAAAATCTATACTATGATCCTCTTCTGGAATGATATGGCAATATACATGTATATGGTTCTAATTACACTAACCTGCAAAGGTAAAACATGGTTTATGCCCTTTTTTGCTGCTCTATAATGTAGATAAGGTCCTGACAGGTCTAAAAATAGTGTTGGGGTGGAGATGTTTCTATATATTTCTTACCTTAGAAATATCAGGAATGTTCAATCTGACTTTTTCATGTTTTTTTATTTTTTGTATTTGAGAACTCAGATATGAATTGGGAGATTTCTCAGCTCTTAATTAGGCCCTAATCCTGCCCCATAGAAGTCAATGGGAGTTTTAGCATTGGTGCAATGGGAGTAGGATCAAGCACTTAAGTGACTGGAGAGTCCAATCTTTACAAACAGAGCCCTTCTTCCACTATTTATAGCAAGTTTGATATTTATTGTTTAAACTCCCTTTTTGTCTTTGTTTCTGCATATACTTCTGTAATGCACTAGTTTGGTATTTGTGATGTCATAAAACTACTAGTTCTCCAGTTATCCAGGAAAAACAGGACAGACATGCAGAAAAAGTCTAAAAAAACCCAAACAACCCAACCCCTCCAGGTCTTCATTTCACATCATAAGGGGAGTAGGGGAGAAGGGTGAAGGTACAACCCCCTTTTATTTGTTTGATTTGTTTTTTCAGGTCACCTTTAAAGCAGCTGGAGTGGTGGTTTGTTGGTCTAGTGGCTACGCATTGCACTCTCATATACAGATTTAGGTTTTGTTCCTGAATGCCTAAGCTTGCATATGCTAACCCTGACTGGAAGCTGTGCCTTGCTCACTGTCTAATGTGTCTTTCTAACAACACCTGGAGTGATGCTGATAAGGTCCAGAGGGAAGTCTCCCCCAGCTTTCTTTGACAAAAGGGTTGGTTGTCATGATTCAAGGCCATCGGGTTGGAAGATATGAAGCATGAAAACAGAAGGAACACTGGGTCACAAAAAATAAAAGGTTTCTGGGAAATATATAGTAGGTAGAGATGACTGAGATTTTTGACAGAAAAATGTTCCCATCAAAAACAGAATTTTAATGAAAGTAAGATTTTTTTGCCAGAAAATGTGCTTTTATTATATTTTTCCTATGGGCAATTTGTAAATGAAAATTTTTATTTAGTTTTAAAGTGAAAAATTTATTTCAGTTTTTGAAAATCACCTTTAAAAATATTTCTCTGCACAGTTTTTGCTTTTTTGGCACTTAAAGCAACAGAATGAATGATGCAGGGAAAGGATTCCCTTTATTTTTGTTTTTTGTTTGGTGGGGTTCCCCCCCCCTCACCAATTTACTTTTTCTATTCTGTTGCTTTTCAAAACTTCCCCAAAATTTTCATAGTTAGAGGGGCTGAGTTAAGTTTGAGAAGTTTTGAAAAGTTTGAGTAGAAAAGGAATAAATGTCTGGAGGGAGCAATATCCTGGACAGTATTCATTTTATTTCATGCAGTGGCAAGGAGGACATTTAAAAAAAAGAGAGAGAGAGAGAGAGAGAGAGAGAGAAACCAGGTAGAAAAGAGAAAAATATTTTTGAAAAATGATAAATTGCACCATTTCAAACTCCTCAAATGGAAACGACATCACAATTGTTCATGAAATTGTTTTCCAGTATTTCAATTAGCTCTGATAAGGGGCTTGATTCATCACTGTGTTCCAGTCTTATGTCAGCTGAATTCCTTGAAAATCACTGGACTTTCACTGACATAAAACTGAAGTAATGCAGTTTTGAACCAGACCCAGCAACTTGGAGTTTAAATGTTATGGAGTAGATCTAGTCACTGCAGTTGGAGTAATTTGCACTTATCCACAAACAAGATGAATCATGGGAGTACTTATAAGTAGCTATACATGTAACTGAATTGTAGGTACAAAAATGTGGGTGTAATATGTGCCTTTAAACGGGAGGCTACTGAACTGAAAAATTCACAGCTTCTAATGTTCTCCTAGGGAGGAATATTTGCATGTGTAAACAAATGATCTTCCAAACACTGGCCAACTTGCCTATGGAAGTTGTACAGACAAATTCATCTTTCTTGGTGGCTTTCATACAAGAATGTCAGAGCTCGTTCCTCTTCCATAGCTTTCAAAAATGTTAAGAATGGGCTCACTGAACCCTTTGGGAAATATCATTTTTAGCACAGAATTTAGTTTCATATAGCACCTTCCATATGGGAGGTATCCCAAAGTACCTTAGAGAGCATTAAATTACAGAGATACTGGACATGCATTGACTAGACAGGGAAGCCATTATACACTCATCAAGACTTCATGCAGAACGTTGGATATTAGAAACTTGTTTTATTGAAGGGGGGGCAGGGAATGTTGTCATCAACTATGACATCTGGTTTAGGCAGTTCCACCCCCCCCCCATTTTTTTTTAAAGGACCATGAAATATTTAATTTCTACCAGGACAGCCACAAAAAGTAGGCAGAGGGGACTTTAGTGTAACCTTTCATCTAAAGGATGACACTTCTAACAATATAAAAAAAAATGTAATGCTTTGTACTTCTATAGCCCCTTTCCAAAATTTGCATTCACACACACACACACACACACACACACACGTGCTCAACAGCCAGCATTTGCACAAACAAATAGGCTTGGGTGCATCTTTAGAGGCTGCTTTTAAGATAAATTATAATATGAATCATGTTAGAAATTAAAATGGATAAAGAAAGCCACAAAGAGTATTACTAGAAGCGAATCTTGACTGGTATTTGAAAAAGCAATGGCATTGCTTCTAATTAAGAAACAAATAGGTGGAGATGCTGTGTCAATTATAACTTCATTAAGTTTGCAGTGAAACAGAACTGAGGGCTCAGTCCTGTAACTTTTATTCAGGTGCACTGCCCCATCCATTTCAGTGTGCTGTCTCTTATAGGCTATGATTGAAGGATTGAGCCCTTAACAGATAATGGACACAGAATAAGCATCTAACCCAAAGATATCTAACTCAGCTGATCAGACACATTTACTGATTATCATCCTTTCATCATTTCAATTTCAGTCTATGCCCTATTTCAAATAAAATACGATGCTCTGGTTATGAAACATAGGACTTTGTGAACAATAGAGAAAGCAGAAGGACCTGCATTAGATTGGTCTTGTGCCTTCCCGTGTTCCTGAATGTCACTCTGAGAAAGTATTAAATGAAAAGAGCAGTGGGAGGTATCAAAACTTTGAAGTGAACTACAGTGTGGAAGCGAATGTCTCCTCACTAATAGAACATTCACACAAAGAGTTGGGGGAAAGCAACTGAAAGCACACACAATAGCTTGTAGAATCAGAGGATGTAGATGGAAGAAAGTGATGCCAATTCTGTACAATTATGTTTTTGTCTGTCCTTGATTTTTAGAATTTTCTTATTCATCAGAGGCCAGTTCATATTTACTTTGTTTTGATGTCTGGAATACTGTGCATTTCACTCTAATAGTCTTCTCTATTCTAAATGTTTATACAGTGTGATTTACTACAATGTGGCTGTGTAATTATGTTGATGATTAGACAAAACATTTTTGACATGAAAGGAAAACAGTAGTTAATAATGTTTTCCATCTGTTTGGTAAAAACCTCACTTTTTTTAAAACAAAAACAAATGAGCCCTTCACATGTAGCAGCATCCAAGGCAACACCTATGCAAGTACATGACAGAAATATAAATCCTAATGAATTCATTCTGATCATTACTCACACATTTTGGAAAGCGTTACCATCTGTTTTATAGATAAATATTACTGTAATTAGTGTCAGCACATGTTTACATTATATCATTCCCAGAGTCTTATTTTAGAGTTAAGACCCTGATTTTTTCCCCCAGGAAGAATAAAGGTGTATTTTAAGCTATTGGCAGGAAATACATTGTAATTAGGATAAAATGAGTGTATTTCAATAATGGCTTCTTTTTTGGAGAACTTCAGAGCATTTAATGCTCCTGCTCTTCATTCAGGGTCGAATACTGGGTCACTGCCTGCACATGAAAGGCCCCAAAGATATTTAAAAATAGCAAGCCAGCTGCAGAGGGGATGTAGCAACTGTGGTTACCCTATACCCTTGAGATTTCTATTGCAGGTCTCTGCAGCATCCCCATGTTGCATGAGGACTTAAGATTTGATCATGCAAGATGTTGAGCACTTGGGGTCTGATCTAGTAAAGTCTATGCCTTTAAGCATATGCCTAAAGTTAAATGCACAGGGCCCGAGCACTCAGCATTCTGTAGGGTCAAGCTTATAGTAACCAGGCCACATATGCTAATCTTTCCTATGGCCTTCAGTAGTGGGCTGGCTATGCATGCAGCCTGTCTTTGTGGGTGAGGATTTTGCCCCTCAGCCTCCACAATAGTCCAACAAAAGCAAAATCCTTTTATGTCGACTTTTCTCCTTCACCATCAGAAATCCCAGAAAGTATATCTGACACCAGACAGACCCCTGGAATTAGCTGGACACTTATTAATTTAGAACTTCTATATCTGATGTGCCAGACAAAATGCTCTAAAGGCCTGATTGAAAGCCCACTGAAGTCAATTGAGAGACTCCTATTGTCTTCAACCAGCAGTGAATCACGATCCAGCTGCATTTATAGATCCAGAAATATGTTCCAGATGCACAAATACTATTCCGACAATACTGAAATAACTTCTCTTTTTCTTCATTATAGCAATAACTTTCTCTAGCCCAGATAAAGTAAGTCACCACTGAAATTTTCTTGCCCCGCTCCTGATATTTCTTGCACCTGCAGAAGGCCTGGTATTTGAAAATCTTTGCTGGGTGACAGAGATTGATGGCATTTTGTTTCCAATAAGGTTTCAGTTACATCTCCTTTTCCTCCAGTAGATTCTATGCTACCAGTCCTACTTTTCATACCCAGAATACTGATATATCAGCATTTAGCACTAGTATCTCAGCTTTTCTTAACAGGTGGTTATTTTGTGGTCTACAGGAGCTGCAGCATATAGTGCCTTGGCTGAAGGTAGGTGAGAGTTAAGTTTCTCTGAAGAGGCTTAAATCTACTAGCACTACTTTTGTCTGTACATGACTAGCAGCCAATAGAATTTCCAGGATGGTTTCCATCATAGATTCCACTTAGGCAAGGTTTATAAGTATCCATTTAAGTTTCCAGTTAGATAATTGCTGCTAAGATTCTTTGCAAAAAAGTGTGCCAGGTTTGTTTCCATTCAAAACAAAACAACTCATTGGACATTGTAACAGAGTACAGGAGAGAAATAAATAGCTGCCACAGTGAAGCCATAGTGGATTGCTGCTTCCAATCTGAGCACCAGCAGCAGACCTCAGTAAAGGCTCCAATGAACTCAAGTACCGGAAGAGCTTCCCAGGGGGTTCATGTTCATTTTTGGAGGTGGACATAAGGTGGCTAAAATTAAGGCAAAACGATCCAAATAAAGCTGTTTTCAAAGTTGAAATATACAGAGCTCAGCAAATACACACCAGTAATAACATACAATTCCCTCCCTCTGGAAAATCCAGAAAACATGCTGAGCTAGTACAATGCAAATGAGCAGTATATAAAAAAAGCTGTTAAATTCAAAAGGTACCTTCCAGCAATGTACCAAAAAGCCGGCAGCTATCAGGGTTCTACAGCAAGAGAAACTGGCTGGCTGCCAGCTTCCTGATCCACCACTTCCTTGTCATTTCCATAGTGCCATGTGTTGAAATGCTGGAAGAGTAAATCATCCCAAATATGAAAATCTGATGGAAAGGTAAGGGATTTCAGTGAATCTGTCAACAGAAGGCAATAGCATTAAAAGAAGAAACACACCAAGACACAAAGTTCAAATCCATATTCAGACGTAAACTTCTTTATGTTTGGGAGTGTTTGGATTCAAAAGATTTGGTTTGGCTCATTGTAGTCATGGCCTGACTTTTGGGTCCCGATTTGAATTTTCACAAAGTTAGGAAGTGCTCGCTCTCTCTCTCTCTTTCTCTCTCTCTCACACACACACACACCCTACCTTTCTTCCCTTCTGTATCATCTTTCTTCTGAGAAATCTCAAAGTTCTTTCAAAATATTAATTGCCTAAGTTTCACATGACTCCCAAGAGGTAGGGACAACTTGACTCATTCCTGAGATGGAATGCAGCAGCTGTTTAACAATGCACAGTTATCTTCACAAGAGTTTAGAGCCGGAAGTGAAGAATAATATTGCATGCAGTTGAAACAGCAGGGGAATTTAAGTAGGAGGAACGTAATGACACAAGTGGGCACTTGGTCAGGACATTCATGTTTTCAAACCCCCGTTCTTACAAAAAGCAATATGAATTTTTTAATGCCCATACACAGTCAGGGCCTCAATTCTATGTTGTATCTGAAATACAATACCTGCAGCAGCACAATGTTCCCTGGCACCATGCTGGGGAATTGGTTCACTGTGACTCAGAGGATGAAGTGCACTCTACTGAATCACCCGCACCATTTCCTGAGGCAACTAAGTGTTCCCGGGAGGTTTTCCATCCAAGTACTAATTCAGATTAATTTTGCATATTTGTATGGGTGTTTAAAAACTGTGTTTAAGGTCCCCAGGTTACAAACAAAGCACATTCCCTAGTTCATATCAAACTCTATGCAAAGTGTATTACCATATTCAAGAAAAACATTACAACCACATTCTGCAAAGTTTAGTATGTGCAACTGAAACAGCTGCTATATGCTTTGGAGCTCTATACTGTAATGTAATAGATAAAACATAAAAGAAGTGAAGTTGTTTAACAATATTGCTTTGCGTCCATCCACACATGAAAGCAGGAGGGATAAAGCAAAAAATTATTTGATATAGGATGAGATCAAAGTGTGAGGAATAAAGAACCCAAGTACCTTCACATAGTACTGTGGGGAAAAGATTATGTTTCGGAAAGTTCATTATTACACTTACAGATATAGCATAGTCCCAATGGTTTTTCCTGTTTGCCTCTGCTTTCCAGATTCAGTTACACTAGCTCTTTAATAAAATAAAAAGGGTAAGAAACGGCTGTCCTTTGTGAAAAGTCCCATGTAAACACGAGGGTTTTGATTGTGAAAGCATAAAGTACTGACTGAAAGAGTTGCTTCAAAGACATTTCATTCCTCAGATTACAGAAGATATGTCTACATAGTAACTAGGACCCTGCGGGGTGGGAGGGTCCCAGAGCTGGGGCTCCAGCATGATCCAAGAAATCTACACAGCAATAAAATAGCCCTGCAGCCCAAGCCCTGCGAGCCAGAGTCAGCTGGCATGGGCCAGCTGCAGGTTTTCCTTTGCTGTGTAGGCATACCCAGAATGACAAGGAAGAGAATGGTTAGTCACGTTCATAGGTAGCATTTCCAATTCTGCCCACTGTGATGGACCATGAATATTTCTGAATGCTATATGCTGACCTGGTTATTGGGATGTTTACTGTATGAATATTCAATAGCAGGCTGTTGGACAAATAAGCAGAAAGTGGGACAATGGCATGCGAGAGCCACTTTAAACAGGATGGCTTGCCCTAAGAAGCCAGCCAACCCTGATTACTGAAGGAGCTGGATCTGATAGGCATCAGGTGATTTCTCTGTAAAGATCTGCAGGAAGAACTGTGCTGGCAGGATTATAAAGCCAGGAAGGTTGCACCAGAAAGGCTGGTGGCTAGGGGGATGCCTGGATGTAGGCTGGCTGACCTATACCTTGGGGAGAGACAGAAGATATAAGGGAGAATGCTGAAGCCAGTCTACAAGGTAATGAAGGAGATAGCTGATGGGGAAACTGGTCATAGGTTAGGAAAAAGATAAGGGTGGATGTGCCAGAGTTAGAAAAAGAAACAGTAGGCAGAAAGAGTAAAGAGAAAAATCAAACTGTTATAAGAATGAAATCACTAGTCACAGATGTGAAGATGGGGGTTATAAAACCTCGGAAAGTGACAGAATGGATTTCAAAAAAGTGCTGGAGACACAGAAAGAGCTAGAAAGCCACAAAGAGGAGATCTGTTAATTGAATGTAAAAGGAAGGAACAAGTGGGGAAGCTCTTAAAGATTAAATTGTTAGGCAAACAAAGTAAGCTGCCAACTGTATCAAGTATCTGATGAAGACAGGAGGAGCTGTATATGGGATGCTGATCAAAATGACTGAAGATGAAGTAAAGCAAGACACAGGGGATGATAAGATACTATAGCTAAACAGCTAATTCTCAAGAGAGGAGGGGAAAGAAAAGCCGTCAATAGCTGTGCTAGCTTCATTTAAAGGAGAAGCCCTTCCAGATACCATATCAATAGGATACCAGATTTTTTGGATGAAGCCATATATCCCAGCCCTGGTGAGGTGTTACAGATGCAAAAGGTTTGGATATGTGGCAAATAAATGTAAAGAGAAAATTAGATGACGTATATAAGGACGGGAGCACTCTTATGACAATTCTTCAAGGGGGGGGGGGAATTAAAGTGTAGCAACTATGGAGGAAAGCACAGTGCAGCATACAGATGTTCTATAGCAGCCAAGCAAGATAGATTTAAAAACAAATGATTTAAATAGCATATCATATGCAGAAGATACCTGAGGCATTTAAGAGCAGAAGAGGAAAGGAAACTCAGTAAGGAGAAAAACAAACACACAACAGAGTAACTCAAATGATCTAATGAGTGATGCAGGGAAAACAGGAGAAGACATATTATGTATAGTCAAAAAGAAGACTGAAGTAATAAACTGCACATCACAGCCTAATAGCACATGGACAGGAACTAAAGAAAAATACCCCTGATAAGGCCACTAAACTTGATATCATTTGCATATAAGTAACATGGTTTATAGGAAAACTGGATTTCAGAATCCCAGGATATGGCATCCACAGGCAAGACAGAAGTAAGTGGTGGAGGAGTTTGTACACTCATTAAGGAAAACCTACATTATCTTGAAATGGAGGTGAAGAAACTAAATATAGAGCATAATTCTATTGAGATTCCAATGCAAAATAAATCTTCCTCTTTAAGAATACATAGCATATACAATCTCTGTAGCTAGCTAGAGATTAAGGATTTGACAGATATAGTTGAAGATGCAACAGGCCTGTATATTATATGCAGAGACATAAACAGCCATAACAGATCATGGGGAAGTGGAAAATAGGTAAGACTGGTAAATGTCTAGAACAATTCATGGATGAAAAAATTTAGTAAAACTGAATGATGGTACACCCACTAGGTTTAATGCAGTCAAAGGAAATCTGTCCTATCTAGACCTGGGAATTGTGTCAAGTGGTATAGCAAACAAATACAACTGGGAAGTTGATAAAGAGGAGGGAATGGGAACTGTTTAGAACCAAATATAATGAAAATATTAATGAACAATGTATAAGTGCCGTTGAGGAGGTTAGTAGCAATATAACAAAAGAGCTCATAATGTCAGCAAAGTTAGCTGTAACTAAGATATCAAGTCACGCTAAGAAGTAGAAACCATGCAACATGGTGAAATGAATGTAAAAAAGCAATTAAAGAAAGGAACAAGGCAAGATAAAAATACAATGGATAATGAGCACTTCATGAAATATAAAAGAAACAAGACAATTGCACAAAGGGCTATTTAAAAGGAGAAAAAGAAAGCTAGAGAAAGTACAGTGGAAAAATAAAGACACTAAATCATCAGAGGGATATATGTAGATTAGGACAATGAATGGAATATGGAGTCAGATCAACTTTATACCAGGCCTCATTGTAGAAGGTCAAGGGATAAAAAACTCTAATGAAGACAAAGCAGAAGTCTTAGCAGAAATATTCCACAATATTAGTAATGGTGAAAATCTGAGTACAGAAATCCACGTCAGGGAAAAATAAATCATTAAAAAGAATCATAAAAACTAGAAGAAGTGGGAGGAAGATGAGGATATGATATTAAATAAAAATATCTGCATGAGGGAACTTCAAAAAGATATAGCTAAAAGCTAAAAGCAAAATCTCTGCACTAAGCAAAGATGGTGTAACAAAATGCTAAAGCACCTGGATCAAGGGAGTCAGAAAATATTGCTAAAACTGTACACGAGCAAATGGGGAAAAGGTGAGCAACCAATAGAGTACAAACATATGATTGTAGTTCCAGAGCAGAAACCAAGTAAGCCGCAAACAAGATGTGATTTCTACAGGCCAGATGCCATTACATCATGTATGGGTAAAGCCAGGGCTCGTGCAACCATTTAGGTGACCTAGGCGTTGCCTAGGGCACTAGGATTTGGGGGGCGCCATTTTCTTTGGCAGCGAGCACGGTGGCCGGATCTTCGGCCGCCCTGGTCGCCGCCAGCATTTAAGCGGAGGGAGCTGGGACAGTGGAGCGCGGGGAGGGCCGCCTGCAGCGGGGGGGGGGGGCGGCACGCAGGGGAACTC